>NC_064274.1:26477000-26793500 GCF_003254725.2 Canis lupus dingo
TATACTTGGAATCAAATTTGGAATTTACTCTACAGGTACTGAGGAGCCATTAAAAGATTTTTCAGCAAGGGTGTGATGAGACATACAAGTTTCTGGAGAAGGAAAACTATGGTAAGTATGAAGAGAATGGATAGAAGGAGAAAATGAGTCCTAGACTAGTAAATAGGTGGTTATAAATAATGCAGGCATATGGTAACAAGTATCTAAGCTAAGGTGGATACAGTGAGAATAAAAAAGAAGGGTCAGATTCAAGAGAAATGTTGAATAAAGCATAAATAAGATTTAGGGGTAGTTTCATATGCTGGAGTCCAAGACAATTCCAGGCTTAAGGAGACAAATAACCTAATTTACCTAGAACATCCTGGTTATAGTCTATTGTTGTAGCATTCAGTCCAGTTTAGCCTTTGTTCTGGAATGTCTCCTTTTTAAGGAGGATCAGAGATTCAGGAAGACTTCTACATTGCACTCCAATTTCTAACTGGTCTCTCCTAATAGAATATAAGAGGCAGGTGTATTTAATAGAGTTCTCACCATAACACATGGTAAACTCTGAAAGACGGTCTATCTCTCCTATCCCAACCTTTTGAAGTACAGCAAGCACAGCACTGGCTGATAAAAAGATAACATTTGGACATGAAGCTAACTGCTTCCTGTTTCAGTGGTGGCAGGAGATGTATCTGATGCTACAGATTCTGATGTCCATGGGTTATAGCAGCTAGTATGTCATGGCCTATGATGGGCGGCCCATGCTGTGACCTGTGAGAGGCATGAAGCCACCAGGATAACAGCCAGTGGGTTTTAGTGGGACATATAGGGAATTAAAGAGTAGATGTGGGGCACTTGTGTGGCTCGGAAGGTTAAGCGTCCTCCTTCGGCTTGGGTCATGATCTCGGAGTTCTGGGATTGAGCCCTGTGTTGGACTCCCTGTTCAGCAGAGTCTATTTCTCCCTCTCCCTCTGCACCCCCAGCTCATGCACGCTCTCTCCCTATCTCTGTGTCAACTGAATAAATAAAATTTTTAAAAAAAGATTAGATGTAAGTGAAATTGTTTGAGAAATAGAGGCTTTGCAGTTCTGCTACAGAGTATCTGGATACTGTTGCTACAATAATTTGGTAATTTATCTTATGATACAAATCCATAACTTTTTAATTATCTGGTTACGCTTACTTTGTTTTGCAATAAACCCTTTCAGAAGCAAGTGTTTAATCTATGCATGTTTAATAAAAATTAAGTATTGATTTTCTGTTGCTCAAGAAAGTTGATCATGAACACATAACACACAGCATACTCGCTATCCACAATGGGGTTCTTAATGCTATGACTGACCCGAAGACAAACAGAAGACAGAAATGGGCTGGAGAAGCAGCAATGCCTACACCAAATTTTAAAGCCTTGGTATTCGGTATTTGCTGACCATGCTTCTGTTCATGCTGCTACTTCTACTTGGAACCCTCTTCCTGACCTTCTTCCCACTTCCCACTTGGTAAAATCTTACCTATACTTTAAGCCCAAGTGCATGTGGTTTAACACGTGCAGCTACAAAGGCGTGTTTACACCGAGCACTTCATGCAGCATGGCTTCATGAGGTCAAATGAAGTTATCCTAAATTAATCTCTTTTATTTTTAATTCTGAGTTACCTTGGGCCCATGAGAAATGTAAGGCAATGGTTATTAATGAGTCGACAACAATAGCAGAAGGGTTTACAGTTAAATTATGACAAGTTTATAATAGTGTGAGCATATAAAGAACCAATTAATTCCAGTAATGATTTAAAAATGTTTAGCCAGGGGCATCTGAGTGGCTCAGTGGTTGAGCATCTGCCTTTGCCTCAGGTCATGATCCTGAGGTCCTTGACAAAATAATGGATTGATATTCTTCTAAAATGTCAAAAGATGACATTACCTTTAAAGATGAGGTAAGACTGGGGCACCTGGGTTGCTCAGTGGTTGATCATGCCTTTGGCTCAGGGCGTGATCCTGGGGTACTGGGATTGAGTCCCACATCGGGCTCCCTGCAGGAAGCCTGCTTCTCCCTGTGCCTCTCTGTCTCTCATGAATAAACAAACAAACAATAAATAAAGCAAGTGGAAGCCTGGATAGATTCTAGAACAGTAAAAGAATGTAGCATTGAAATTCAAATACAGTGTTTAATTTAGGTAATAATAATAAAGAAAACTTTATTTCCCTTTCTGACAACTGTACTGTGGTTACACAAGATTTTTTTTTAATTTTATTTATTTATTCATAAGAGATGGAGAGAGAGAGGCAGAGACAGAAGCAGACTTCTTGCAGGGAGCCTGATGCAGGACTCGATTCCAGGACCCCAGGATCATGACCTGAGCCAAGGGCAGATGCTCAACCACTGAACGACCCAGGTGCCCTGGTTACACAAGCTGTTAAGCCTAGAGAAGCTGAGTGAAGGATATTTGTAAACTACCAGTACTAATTTTGCAATTTTCTGTTAAGTAAAAAATAAGTTCAAAGTAAAAACTTAAAGATACTATAGTTTACAGAGAAAACTCAATCGAATGTATCTTTTTTAAAAAAAAAATATTTATTTATTCATGAGACCTAGACTGAGAGAGAGTCAGAGACACAGACAGAGGGAGAAGCAGGCTCCCTGCAGGGAGCCTGATGTGGGACTCAATCCCAGTACCCCAGGATCACGCCCTGAGCCAAAGGTGTGATCAACCACTGAGCAACCCAGGTGCCCCAGTCTTATCTCATCTTTAAAGACCTTGACATTTTAGAAGAATATCAATCCATTATTTTGTCAAGGACCCCAGGATCATGACCTGAGGCAAAGGCAGGCGCCTAACTGCTGGGCCACCCAGGTGTCCCTCAATCGAATGTATTCACAATTTTTGAATTTACTAATCATAAGTTGCAACTTTGAGGAAGATGATAGAAAAATACATAAAGGAAGTTATAACAGTAAGGTGTATATGAAAGAGAAATGGTTGGAGTCATATTTTAATTTTTCTACCCTTGACATCTGGGCTAGCCTTGTGGCTTGATTTGACCAATAAAATGTGGCAAAATAATGTTCTACAACAGCCTTGTGACATCCACTCTCCTGAGGAAGAGGGAAATCTCAAACTACCCAATCATTTCAATCAACACAGTCGAAGCCTTCGACTTTGATGTGAGCATGGCCTCCTCAGCCAGGTGGCCTCTGGTTACAAATTGCAAACACATGTATAAACAACACCTGGAACAAGCCAACCCAGCTGAGCCTTGTTCAAATTGTCACTCCAGAGAATTGTGAGCAAACAAGAGTTTTAAGCCTTTAAGTTTTGGGTGATTTTTTTTTTCCTGCAGCAATAGCTAACTAATACAGATTCAAGGACAGTGATTCATTCAATTTAGATAAAGAAAAACTTGATTTGGAAAGTGGATTTTGAGCTTGGACTCTAAGGACTTATAAAGGTGAAGATTGAAGAAAATGACTCTTTTTTTTAGATTGTATTTATTTATTCATCAGAGATGTGGAGAGAGAGAGAGAGGCAGAGACATAGGCAGAGGGAGGAGCAAGCTCCATGCAGGGAGCCCGATGTGGGACTCAATTCTGAGTCTCCAGGATCACACCCTGGGCCAAAGGCAGGCACTAAACTGCTAAGCCACCAGTGATCCCAAAAATGACTTTTTAAAAAAGATTTACTTATTTATTTAAATGAGAGAGAGAGCATGAGTGGGAGGGGCAGGGAGAGAGAAGGAGAGAATCTCAAGCAGACTCTGAGCTGAGTGGGGAGCTCAACACGGGGCTCAATCTTGCAGGGCTTGATCTCACAACCCTGAGATCATGACTTGAACAGAAACCAAGACTCGGATGCTTAACTGACTGTACCACCCAGGCACTCTGAAGCAAATGACTTTCTAAATGACAAATGACATAGAGGCCCCAAGGCAGGAGATTAGAGGAAATTCTTATAAAGACAGCATAGTCCTGTCTAATGTGGCTGGAGCATAGCACCAAGGAGACCTCCATGACTCATATATGGTAGCCATATCAATCCTGAGTTCACTGGCAATTTCTATCACTAAATCTTTCACCAAAGCTCTTACATTTTACAGTATAACCTGATTTTTGGTGAGACATTTCCTTTTTTTTAAATTTTTATTTATTTATGATAGTCACACACAGAGAGAGAGAGAGAGACAGAGACACAGGCAGAGGGAGAAGCAGGCTCCATGCACCGGGAGCCTGACGTGGGATTCGATCCCGGGTCTCCAGGATCGCGCCCTGGGCCAAAGGCAGGCGCCAAACCGCTGCACCACCCAGGGATCCCTTGGTGAGACATTTCCAAACTCATGTTACCACAAAATGAAAAGTACAGGAGTCCCATTTCTCTGTCCTTAGACGGCACGAATGAGAGGTTGTGATTCATAGCTCTAGTGCCAAAGGGAAAATTTCCAGATACCCAGATAAACCAGGCAGAGGATTTTACTCAATAATAACCTTGGGGTTTGGATGAAGTTCAAGTTTAAGCACAGAAGCATATGTTTGTAGATATGAGAGCTCTAGGGAATTGTCTGGACTATCATGCCAAGGTAGAAACTGGATTTTAAAGTCTTGACTTCAGCAGACTGTCTAAATATGACATGGGTTCTAAATCTTTAGAGGTGGGAGTATGAGATGTGGCTCTTGTTTCCCCTTAAACTGAAGATTACTCTGTAACGATTTAAGAAAATAGTGAGCAAAGACAAAACAGGTAAAATGGTAGTATAGGGTTTAGAGGTTTACATCCTGGCTCATCTGATTACAAGATATTTAATATTAGGCAAGTTACAAAATCTCATTGAACTTTGGTTTCTCATGTAGAAATTTGAGGTAATAATACCCACCGCACAGAGTATTTGTGAAGATTAAGTAAAATCACGTATAAATAATGATGGCCCAGGGCCTATTCTTAATAAATATTCAATGTATGAGATTACTAATTTGTTATCCTGAGAATATCAAATTTACCCATCTATTTACAAAACTAGGTCTCTTATGTATGTAACCATTGAATAAAATGTGATTTTTTCCCCCAGAGGTCTTGATCATGTTTTTCAAATAATCGGATTCACTGGATTTGTGTAGTTTCTAGATGCTCCCAATATCTATGCATCTTGATGATGCATAGATATAATAAGGTAACATGCTTTCTTCTATAAAGCATAATTTAACATATCAAGTATCATTTCCACATTTGATATAGTGAGCGGCAATGAACAGCAATGAAGCAGACACTTTCCAAAGATGGCCCTCAATGGCCCTCCTGATATTCACGCTGCCATGCAGCCTAGTGCCATATTGACTCTGGACTGGCCCTAAGACCCACTAATTCATGCAATGCAGTGGAAGTGATGGTGTGTCAGTGACTGGGGGCCTAATTCTTAAAGCTTGGCAGTTTCTACTTTTGTGATTTGAGGAACTAGCCATATAAGAAGTCCAGCTGCCCTGCTGGAAGTGCCACATGAAGAGGTCACATGGAAAAAGATTAGACCTGAGACTGTGGAAAGTGAGAAAGTGCCCCAACTGTCCCAGCATCCCAGCGGAGGCCAATCTTCCTGCTGTCCCTGACAAGGCACCAGGTTTATGAATGAGCTGTCTCGGAACGTCCAGTCAGTTCAGCCCTGGGATGACCGCAGCCTCAGCAGGCATCAAGGAGAGTAGAAGAACCACATGGTTGCTTCCAGCCAACCCACACAATTATGAGAGAAAAATCAAAATGGTTGTTATTTTAAGGTACTGAGTTTTGAGGTGGTCAGTCACACAGACAGATAACCCAAACGGAGCTCGCATTCTCTTATATACATTTGCAACAATGCTATAATGTTTCAAAGCATTAAAAAAAAAAAGAGCTATGAGTATGTTTGAGTCTACCTTATGGGCCTACCTCCTGCACACTATATTGAGAACCAGAGCTGAAGGGAGCTTGTGGTAAAGGAATTGCAATTTTTCATGTGCCTTTTCCTGAGGGTGAGTTTATCCTTTGAGAGAAAGACAATTTAGAGCTTTCTGTTCTTTGAAGATGTAGTGGGTGATGCACTGCTGTTCTACGGCAGTACTTTGTTCTCCTAAAGCACCGTCTCTTGTATGTCCCTGAAGCAGGAATCTGTGCCTTTAGCAGTGATTTTTGTGAGAAGAGCATTAGTCACTGATAATTCATGTCATGTTGCCATGTGGGAGACGCCACAAAGTAGCTCACCTGAATAATTTTCCTACAGCGTGTGTGTGTGTGTGTGTGTGTGTGTGTGTGTGTGTGTGTGTTGTACTTAGGACACAAGTAGGCTCAACGTGATGAACTCTGGCCAGCTGGGACAGGTTGAGAGCATCCCAGACCTGTAGCCTGGAATATGTGAGGCCAGTAGGGGTAAGACCCTGATGCAGCAGCTGAAAGGTCAGGGCACTTTATCCTACATGTTAGCACTAACAGAAAAGCTATCAGCTTCAGGGAAGATGACAGGAAAAACGGTTTTTTGTGTTTTTTTTCGGGGTCCAGCATAGGCAAATCCATACAGGAGAGGAAGAATCAGCAGGAGGCAGTGGACAGCAGGATACAATGTGGGGTTGGGTTTACAATCTCCTGAGTGCTGTCAAGCTGGGTCCCAGGGCTACAGGGACTTATTTCTTGTAATGAAAATAAAGCCAGGATGGCTTAGTAACAAGTTCTATAGTTCTGTTCTCTGAGGAGAACGTGACATTACAGGATGCTATGCTGTGGAGCCGCTCACAGAAGTCAGCGGCTTAGCTGTGTAGGCAGAGCTGAATGGAGCTGTGAAAAATCAAATACTGTGCGGAACACATGTAGAAATAAAGTCCTCCAGCCTACAAATGTAAGAGTTCCATGAACCCCCGAACACTTTCCCAATACCCAGGGACTGAAAGTGAGAAGTGTACTTGCAGGTGTGCAAACCTCAAAGATGCAAAGTAGCCCAGAAAGAGCATGGGCCTTGGGGGGAGACGAATCTGGGCTTTCATTCTGGCTCTGTCACCACTAGCTCTGTGGCCGGGGCCGAGTCAATCAGACCAGTGAGGACTGTACTTGCCTACCTAGGACAGAAACCTCACCAAGAGGACTTAACCAAAAAGGGGTCTTTTTCTTCACATGACAAGAAATCCAGAATTCAGTAGTACAGAACTGGGGCAGCTGCTGACCAGATGCTCACAGTCTTTCCTTCCTAGGACTTGACTGTGTGGTGTTTGGCCTCCTGGCCTCACCATGGCTACTCCACTACTAAGCGTGGCTTCCTGCAGGCAGTAAAAGCAAAACTACCTCTTCCCAAAGCTTCTTGTCACTTGGAAGGAAGTCCCAGAGACTTCAACCTATATCTCATGATTTCATTTCCACACACACATTATTATCTCATTTCATACATGAACACATTCACACACAAATACACACTTGCCCACATCCTTGACCACCCCTAACTAGCAGAGAGTGGAGAAAGGTCAGTATTTTTAAGTGGGTGCATTGCTGGTCTAAATTTTGTTAGTTTGGAACAAGGAAGAATGGATAAGCAACTAGTAGTAGATGCCACATTTCATCTGTTCATATGTTTTTTAAAGATTTTATTTATTCATGGGAGACACAGAGAGGGAGAGGCAGAGACACAGGCAGAGAGAGAAGCAGGCTCCTTGCGGGGAGCCCGATGCGGGACTCGATCCCAGGACTCTAGGATCGCTCCCTGAGCCGAAGGCAGATGCTCAACCACTGAGCCCCCCAGGCATCCCTCATCTCCAAGGCATTAGAGTCCAAGACATGAGGAATACTCCCATTAGAATGTAAGCTCCCTGAGGAGAGGAATTCTTATCTGTTTTGTTACTGATGCTTCACCAGCATCTGGAACAGTGTCCTCAGTAGTGCTGAAAGAATGAAATGAATGCTGGAGACGATGAGGAGTGTCCAGTACCCTGGCTGGCACACAGAAGGATCGCGGTGATCACTGTTGCTGGGGTTGTCACCAAGCCTGCCAGTGGTTTGTCCTATGTCATCTTCAGAGGCTGGTAGGCAGTATAGAGCAACTAGCTGTAGCAGAGGTATGTACCTCAAGAGAGGTACATAGTAGGGTGAGAGAAATCGAGTCATGGGTTCATTGGTTTAAGAACACGGTCAGGGGATCCCTGGGTGGCTCAGCAGTTTAGCGCCTGCCTTTGGCCCAGGGTGCGATCCTGGAGTCCGGAGATCGAGTCCCATGTCGGGCTCCCGGCATGGAGCCTGCTTCTCCCTCCTCCTGTGTCTCTGCCTCTCTCTCTCTCTCTCTCTCTCTCTCTCTCTCTGTCTATCATAAATAAATAAATAAATCTTAAAAAAAAAAAAACAGGGTCATAGGTGCTACCCACCTCAAGGAGGGAAAAGTTATAGTTCTTCCTAATCCAGCCAGTGGAAACCTTCTAGCTTTCAACTCTCAAAGAGCTAGTGTTTTCCTAATGTGCCACTTGTTATAAAAATCCCCACCTAAGGGCACCTGGGTGGCTCAGTTGGTGAAGCGTCTGCCTTCGGCTCAGGTCATGATCTCAGGGTCCTGGGATTGAGCCCTGCATCGGCTCCCTGTTCGATGGGGAGTCTGCTTCTCCCTCTCCCTCTGCAGCTTCCCCTGCTTGTTCTCTTTCTCTCGTATAAATAAATAAAATATTGTTTAAAAATCCCCACCTAGAGTTAAATATCTAGGAAATCAAAAAGGTTCAGGAAGAGATCATGAATTATCATCAAAATAAGGAATGGTATTCTAGAATGTTAGCATTGGAGCAATACTTAAAGAGCATCCAGTTGAAGCACTTCACTGCGAGAGCCTGATTTGTCCCAACTGCCATCAAGAACTCTGGTCACAGAAGGAGACCCTAACTCTTCCTTATACAGGTCCTGCTAGGTATTTACCCAGTCCATCTCCATGCCCACTGATGCCCCCCAGTCAATCCTGCCCTGCTGCCAGGTATCTCCAGCTGCCAGATACGCTGCGTGGGTGCTGCCTCAGCTGTAGAATGGCCTCTCCTTTATGATCGCATTGTCCTCCCAGCACTGGACACAGCCGTGGCCTGGGGACAAGACCCCACACCTCACTGTGGCTCCCTTTTGTTCTCTTTTTTTCTCTTCATGGTTTCGCTAGCCTCACTGGCCCCACTTCCTCACCTCCTCATCCCCTTCACACCATGCCTGTGCAGTTGCTGTTACTATGTCACCAGAGATCTCAGACTTGTCAAATCTCATTGCCAAATCCTTTTTTCTGAACTTACCTTACTCTAGAGCTTCGGAAAATTTTTTACCAAAATATTCCTGATATCAGAAGAGAAATATGAGCCCCAGGGAACGTAGAGTTATTACCTGAAGCCACTGCCACAGACACAAAACAGCTTGGAAGTCTCATTTTATCTTAAGAACTCACAAAAATTTCCCATTCTACTCTTTTCTGTGAAAATGTTTTCTGTTCCAAATGTATTCATAAAATCGATACTCCAGGGATTATTTGTTTTAATCTCATGGTTCCCTGCACCCCTTGGCACCTATATTCAGTGTGAATTCCATAACCCTAACCAGGGTCACTAGGGTATCCTCAGTTGTCAGTTTTATTCCCAGGCTAGGTAGAAACTAAATGAGACTAAAGGCCAAGCATAGTGATTTCTGTAGGCAGCATTTACTCTTCCCATCTTTTTCTTCCCACTTTGCCTCTTCACTTTCCCCTGTCCTGGAGAACAGAAGGGGGCTAGGAAAGGAAGGAAGGAAACACATCCATGATCTGGCATTTGGCTGACTAATCTACTGTCTCGTTCAGACCCAGCAGCTGGGCTTTCATCCAAGGAGGCTAAGCAAACTGGGGAGCTCTCCTTGAACCTCCTGGTGAAAGCTGCCAGCAAAGCTCTTTCATTTGGGAATGGCAGGTTTACTCAATTGTGAGTATCCCTCATGGGAGTGACAGCCAGAGGCTCCTATCATTTTACCCAGATCTTGGACGCTCTTTCTAGAGAGTAGGTTCTATCCCCACCTTTATCCTCAAAAGCCTTCATGCCCCCTTCTCTGTAGTGTGAATACTCTGTCTTGACAAACAAGTTTTTCTTAGAACTACAGAACTTGGGGGATATATCTTTGGCCATAGTTTATGCTTAAAATTTTAACTAAAGTGCTCTTTAAACATCACTGTCGTTGGGTTTAGAGTTGAACTTATTACATATTTTTTCTTGGTAACACAAATAACTTTGTACTTTAAACTCTGTGTCTCGGTCATCTCAGGCTGCCATAACAAATAACCATAGACTTGGTGGTTTAAACAATAGACTTATTTCTCACTGTTCTGGAGGCTAGGAAGTCCAGATCAAGGTGGCTGATTCCTGGTGACAGCCCTCTTCCTAGTTTGCAAACAGCCACCATCCCATTTCATCCTTCACAGGGTGGATAGAGAAAGCTCTGATGTTTCTTCCTCTTCAGGGCACTAATCCCATCATGACAGGTCCACACTCATGATCTAATATAAACCTAATTATCTCCCAAAAGTCCCATCTCCAAATACCATCACACTGGGAGTTAAGGCTTCAGCATATGGATTTTAGAGGGAAATAAATATCCAGTCTGTAACACTGTTCATAAGTAACAATTTCTGTAACATTTCATACAATTTTTGAGTTAGATTTTATGGGTAGTAAAGAGGGTTGCATCAACTGCCATGAGTCCTCCCAAAATATTTACTTGTGGAAGAAGAAGAAACAGTGTGTTGATTAGAATTAAGTTCATCCAGGAGAAACAGCAAACAAACAAAACGTTATTATCCTAAATACAAGATGCCCATTTTTTACTGTGTAATAGTCTAAAGGCCTGTATTTTAGGTCTATATGGCAGTTCTGCTCTGCAAAGTCCTGTAGGCTACATACTTCTTCCAGGTCACACTTAGCCTTATCTTCACGTTCCGGGTAGCAGAACAAAGAACAATATGGAGAAGAAGGGATAAATGATGAGCTACCTGCCTCTTAAAGTTCCCAGATGTTGTCCCTGGACAACTTTTGCAGGCTTTAATTACACAGCCACCCCTATCGCAGGGAAGGCTAGGAAAAGTAGTTTTTATCTTGCTGCAGACTAAAATGTTGTTGCTTCAAGGGGAGTATTGATACCTGGGGACAATGGCTCACTCTGTCATCCAATGACTTATTTTCCATATTTCTCACTATTTGGCCCTTGGCTTGGCTGACACCAATCCTAGTTTTCCTCCCTTCTTTCTGACTGAATCTTCTCAAGCTCTTCTGCAGACTCTTTTTCAAAACTCTAGGCTCCCCTCAATGTTAGCATGCCCCCAGCTTTTGGTCCTCAAGCCCTCTTCTCACTCTACTTTCCTGCATGATTGTATCAAAGTCACGACTTCTGTTTTCTGAGTTTTACATACCTACACCTCTTCTTCAGATCTTTTTTTCTTAATCCCAGACTCCTACATCCAATTCCACAAAGAACATCTCCATTTAATATATTTTGGGTAACCCAAACTCAGTACATCTAAAATTAAACTCTCTGTCTTTCCACATAAGGTCTCCATATCTTATCATCATTGTCTATTCACATGAGTACTAAAAACCAAGATCATAGGATATGCTTGGAATGACCCTCTTCATCTTGCACATATGTCAATGTCCATTTTCTTGCCTTCTTCTCCATCCCCCCTGCTTTTTCTTCAGTGGTTATATGCCCAACATCTATTGGGCATTTGCCAGCTATGGATATATTATACATTTTAACTCATTTAGTCTACAAACAACCCTACTATTATTATAGCTCCATTTTACAGATCAGGAAATTAAAGAACAGAGAAGTCAAGTAACTTACCCAAGTGTTCACAGGAGTAAATAGTAAAATCAGGATTTGAAAACAGGCAGTTGACTTTAGAGCACTCTACCTTAAGTGCCAGAACTTCCTGTATGAGCCCTCATTATTTATGTCTTGTATTACTATAGAAGCTTTTTAATTGGATTCTCTTTTCTAGTTCCACTAACTCCTTCCTCAAATCCTGTCTTTCGTAGGACTAATTCCCAGAGTAAACTTTCTAGAATACAGGCTAATCATGTCAGTCTGCTGCTTAAAATCAATCATCAGTGCTTCTCCATCACCTGAGGCTAAAGTTCCAACTCCTTAATGACACACCACATCCTTCATGATTTGACCCCAGCCTACAAGTACAGCCTCTTCTGGAACTGTCCAGCCATGCCAGACCGCTTGTACTTTCTGAGCAGACCTTACTCTCTCAGTGTGGCTCTGTGCTTTGCATTCATTCATCACCCCTATTTCAAGGGCAGGCTGTTGCAGAAATCGCTAATAAATCCTCAATAGCAGAACAGATAATCTTTTGTGTTTTATACAAAGTATGGTAAATGGGAGTTTACTCTTACTGGCCTTCATAAGTTCATGGAGGGAAGTGTTGATTCTTTGTATCCGAGGTACCCACCAGAGAGCTTGGTGTGAAATAGTCACTCATTAAATTGTTGTGAGACAATGATGAAATAACTGCTTCATTCCTTTTTATGATTTTCCTAAACAAAGCCTAGGACAAGAAGATCTCTTGAATATCATTGTTTTTGTACCCTGGTTTACTGCCTTGCAGGGGAAATTCACCTTGCAATGGGGTCAGAATAATAGAGAGGCCATATTGTTTGGTCTGGCACATCTTGGGGATGGATGTGAGGATCTGGAAGTAAAGAAGAGGTGGGCCAAGAAGGGAAACATAAATATATTTATGTTAGTGTTGGGAACAATTTGCAATACCTGAATAATGACACCAGGACATAAAACATGTTCAATATTTTGGGAAGTTGTTTGTGGAAGAGATAACTAAGGGGCAGAAGGTGCTTTTTTCCCCCCTCTGCATGGTGATTGCTTTTGGGGAAAGCCAATGCAGAAATTCTTGGGTTGTAGAATTTTTTTTTTCAAGTACACGATAGTTATATTTATTTTATAGTGTTCTGGCGCTTTTGTGACAGGCAGCCAGAAGTGAAATTACCTTCACTGGTTTTGGCTCAATCCTTCCTCCACTCCTAATCATCCCTTCAAACCCACATCCATTAGACAGAGCAGTTGTCCTTCACCACTAAAGAAATGCAGCCCAGAGTTATGTTACCGTGGAAACAGAATCACTTTTTTGCTGCAAGACACATCGCTTTATCTGCATTATTATGAAGCAGAATACATCGGTAGGGCTAGAAGGGGAATCAAATACTCTACCCACCAGTGTTGTACTTGGCCTTTGGGTGAATAAATGACTTTCAATTAGAGTGCTTAAATATCTTTTAACTTCAATAATTGTTATTAGAGCTCCAGCAGAATTTTACTTGGAAAAGAGTAAAAAATTTGACTCTGCTGTTCAGAGAGAGCTATATATTCTTTCAAACTGCACCACTTCTGTTAAAAATGTGTGCGTGTGTGTTAGAATTTACAATTAATGGTTTCATTGTGTGTGAAATAAATGTGTTTGTCCCTTGTTTTTTGACTTTCTGACTTGTTCCTATTGCAGATTTATGAGGTTGTCCTTCCCTCTTCCTTTGTTTGTCTCTAAACTGCTTTGTAGTGAACACATATATTTACAATCCCATCTTTGGTTGGGCTGTGTGTATTCAGATCCTCTCTTCTTGACTTGCTGCTGAGCTTCTTCTGGGCCTGCCACTCACTCCCGCTTCTGGGTCATAATAGTCTCCCTCAGCCAAGACCCTTGCTCTCATTTGCCTGCCTGGTTCCATTACCAGGAGGCTCTCCTCATCTCATACCCAACCCTAAATTTAGCTACTATCTTATTTTCTCTTCTTGTTACTGCTCTATTTCTTATTGTTTGTGTTGTTAACTGTCTTGAAGACCAAATCTGCAAGAATTACACTGGTAGAGGAATCAGTTCAGTAAAATTCCAGGAACAAAACAAAAATCCATCATCCCTTCAGTTTCAAAGTTGCTCATAGACATTGAGTTTCCTTACAAGTCTAAAGAAAGCACTATTGAAAAAC
The DNA here is from genome assembly GCF_003254725.2 of Canis lupus dingo. NCBI lineage: Eukaryota > Metazoa > Chordata > Mammalia > Carnivora > Canidae > Canis > Canis lupus. The sequence goes on from NC_064274.1 coordinate 26,490,950, forward strand.
AAACAAGGGCAGCCCGGGTGGCTCAGCGGTGTAGCTCAGCCTTCAGCCCAGGGCGGGATCCTGGGGACCCGGGATCAAGTCCCGCATCAGGCTTCCTGCGTGGAGCCTGCTTCTCCCTCTGCCTGTGTCTCTGCCTATCTCTCTCTCTCTCTCTCTCTCTCTCTCTCTCTGTTTCTCTCATGAATAAATAAATAAATAAATAAATAAATAAATAAATAAATAAAATATTTAAAAAACAAACAAACAAACAAACAAGACACATGTTCACATGCACACACACGCAATCTAACTAGAATCACAGAGAAATCTCTTATAATGGGAAAGGCAGATGAGTCTCTTACTGGCTAGATATAAATGGGAACAGAACGTGATACATTAAAAGTACTAGTGTCTTAATTGTAGAGATAACAGGGTAGCATTAAGAGACAAGTGATACTTAATGAGCAGCTAGTCAGTTCCACGTGTTTTTTACATGTACATTCCATTTAATTCTTAAATTCATCCTCAAGAGTGATGAGAATTGAGACTCAATTGCCACTCAAACCCTAGATAACAGTAATATCTGATTCTGTGTTCTTTCCAACAGTATCACTTTGTACGTGTGCAGCAAAGCTCTGACATGTGGAGGGCTAATAACACCTAAGTTAAATTGAGGAGAATATAGTCTCCGATCCTGGCATTGCCTCCCCTGGACAGGACTTTGGGAAAATCATTTATTTATTTCAAACTCTGATTTGTCCATCCTTATCTAATAGGGATAAATAACCTTTTATCTCCTCATACACACAGGGAATTAAGTGGTTAATGTGGGCAAAGCACCTTGAAAATACAAAGGGAATCCTATTTCTGTAGGAAGAATGACTATTGTTACTATAACAGTAACAATATAATAGGTACAGATTGGTAGGTTCATGTAACTCACAATCAGTTCAGTCCCAAGTCATTGTCAATCCCAAATTTGTAGTGTCTTTGAGAGCAGATCCCATCATGTATTTCTTCTGTGTCTCCCAAATCATCTTAACACAGTGCTGGGGTGTGCAGTGGATGCTTAATACACATTTTCACATAATGGAGTGAGTGATTAAATCCAACTATTGTTCAATATCTTCTTGAGTCATCAGTTACAGATGCGATTTTATCATAATATCAAAAAAGATTTCTTAAATGCCTAGACATAATTAGCCCAAGTTGCTTTAAGAAGATACAGTCATAACCCTGGTTTATAGTACTATCCAATTGAGGTGTTTTTTTTTAAGATTTATTTATTTATTTTGGAGAGAGAGACAGAGAGAGAGAGTGAGAGAGAGCATGGGAAAGGGGCAGAGGGAGAGGGAGAGAGAATCTCAAGTAGACCTCGTGCTGAGTGTGGAGACCCACACATGGCCTGGTCCCATGACCCTGATATCAGGAACTGCATTAAAACCCAGAGCTGGATGCCTAACCTACTGTGCCATCCAGGTGCCCCTATCCATTGAGTTTTAACAGGAATAATGGCCAATACTTTCTATATAAGGAAATATTTTATTTCCCTAAACTTCATTGCTTGCCTTTCAGAGAATCTTGGGAAATGTCAGTGGAATAAATAGCAAAAAATAATTTACTTAGAACTGAAATTTCACCTCTCATAAATTAACAATAACTGCTCCATTTTGAGCATTTACTGTGTATGTACTGTACACACACTATCCCTTTAATCTTTATAATGATCGTATGAAATTGGATCTATTATTGTCCCCATTTTATAGACAACGAAACAGATTCAGAGTAGAAATAACTTGTCTAAGTCATAACCTGTCCACGTCTGTAGCACAGCCTGATCCAAACCCACCCAGGCTGAATCTAAAGTGTTGCCCTTAACCAGGATCTTGCACACCAGCCAAGCACGTAGAAAGCCAGCTTTCTTTTGCTGCTTATCTTTGTCAAGTTCTTTATCCTTCATTTTTTACAAGAAAGGAAGGAAGAGAAGAAAAAAAGGAGGGAGGGAAGAATGAAGGAGAAAAGATGAAGGGAAGGGAAGGGAAGGGAAGGGAAGGGAAGGGAAGGGAAGGGAAGGGAAGGGAAGGGAAGGGAAGGGAAGGGAAGGGAAGGGAAGGGAAGGGAAGGGAACCCCTCCTAAGTAACCCAGGGAGAAAGTGGGACCTATCCAACTTAACACTGATCAACACTGTCAAAGAATAAACATATGGAGTGGCCGCTTGGTCTGATTTAATGTCATTTTACCTTTGTTTTGCATTTATCAGGAGAAGTATTCTTGCAGATTAAAGGACCACTGGAAGATACTTATAAAATCTACTGCTACCACCATGATGAGGCACACAGTGTACTGGAATCCTATGAAAAGGAAGAAGAGCTGAAGCAACATTTGAGCCACTGTATCCAGTCCTTAAAGTAAGGTCTTTTCAAATGATGATTTCCATGCCTAGCAGGGAACATTTTAACTGGATGTAGATGAAAGTTCTCACATAAATCCTAGATTTGATGAGGCTTGCTGGGAGCTCTACTTTGTGTTCTCTTTATGAAAAGCTGACATGCCAGAAACCCTGATTGACTTTTTCCTCCCCCCCTGTGAGCATGACTAAAAATAACATAGGAGATGATTCGGGGCTCTGTAAAGATGGAAAAAATGCAATATCAAAAAAATGAAATGTGGAAGAAAAGGCCCTTCTTAAAGCTGTTGTTAGCCGCCTGCCCCCACATGAGACAGCAGTGGAGCATGTGGACTAATAAAGTTAGTGGAATGTCCTGTGACTCTCTAAATGGCTCTCACCTTCCCCCGGATTAAAGAGGGGAGATGGGTGAGGACAGGTCAGACCCTGTTAAAGTTAGTTTTGGGAGAATTAGTCATGCCTTCCTTCCTCATCTCTAAAGTCTTGGCACTACATAATATATGTTGTTTTTAACCTGGAAGAAATGATTCACTATAAAAATCTGAAAAACATAAGGAAGCACAAATAAGATAAAAAAAAAAAACTTGCTATCCCATGCATTGGTCTTGCTAGACCTTGCATTAATGCTAGCTCCTTGCTAGACCATGTATTAATGACCACAGCTTGGTTTTCTTTTTGATTTTTTTCATGTGCATGAAATATGGACATGTGTTTGGGCTGATCCTTTGAAATGGAATCCGTATCTTACTGTATATATTGTGTTCTACCGCATGATGCTTAAAGCCAGAATTTCTGCCCTACTCCACTTCTTAGTGGTTCTACTGTGGTCTTTCATTTCTGAGGAATATCCATTGTCAAAGATTTAACCAGAGAGGGTTGTGATATCTAAATCAAAGCATACCAGCCAGTCTGAGCACTCCCCCCTCCTTATATATTTTATAGTAGGGGGACAAAAATTGGGGCCCTAATGTGGTCCAAGAGATGGATAGCTGAATTAAAGTGAAATTAGCAGACTAAATGAGACTACAGTAGTCCCCCACCTTATCCATGGGGGATACATTTCAGTGGATGCCAGTGGATGTCTGAAACCAGGCATAGTACCAAACTCTATATATACTATGGTTTTCCTATACGTGCTGAGAATCAGAAGGAGGAGCATCTGCTTCTGGATAACGACTAACTGTGGTAATTAAACCCCCCAGATAGGGGAACTACTGGACTCTGGAAAATGTCTTTCAGGAGAGAACTGGGACTGAAAGTGGCCTTAAACAGGGCGCAGAGAATTTTTAAAAATTAACTTTATCACCTTCTAAGGGTCATTAAATTGCTGCAGTTCTTTACCCATTTTCATATCATGGAAAAGAATATATTCAAGTCACAATGTCACAAGCATTTATTTATGCTTATGCTATAGCAAGCATATATCTGGGTGCTGCAAATTCAAAGCTAAATAAGAATTAGACCCTGTCCACAAGGAGCTTGATATGATCAGGTAATTCTTAAAGATAAGATGTGACAAGTAGTTCCAGTTCATTATTTCTCCAGTATTAGCAGTTTAGTGTTAGAAGTCAATTCAGAGAAACCTTAAAGTTTGAAGTTGTATCCACCTTAATAAATTCATGAATTAGAAGCAACATCTTCTAAATATACAGATACTTGCTTTCCTGTGGACAAATGATGATGTTATACCAGGTGTGAATGAATACTTTTCTTACCTTAATTGAGTGGCAAGATCTGATCCAGTAATGTCTACCTTGAGTCATTGTCCTTCTTCAATTTCTAGAAATAAAAGAGAGGAAACTCACAGCAGGTGCACGACACACCTTTGGCCATCACTCCAACTACTACCCCAGGAATGGAGGTCCATACCGGGAGCAGAAATAGTTAACTTACTTTGGCTTGTGCTCCTAACAGTTGACTGGACATGGAGCTGTCAGTTCAGTGGGGGTGAATACTAGTTTATTATTCATTAAGACTTCTGACTTCTAAGAGAAAGAAATGGACCCTACCAGAATATTCCACTTGGCAGTGTGGTTCAGTACCATAGTCCCTAAAAGCAGCTAAAGGCAGAGGTAATTTTGAAATATCAAGAAGTCTCAATTACTGAAAATGACTTTCAGACTCAATGACTTATTTGATCTTTTTCTGAAAGCCTTGAGTTATTGCCTTGGTGGGTGTCCCAAATCTGGTGTATTCAGCACTATTCTGATTTTAGAGAATAATTTCAGGCACTGGAAGGTGCTAAGGTTTAGAAAGCACGAAATCCAGGTGAAGTAATATTGGCACAACTATTTCTTAAGGGAAAGAAAAATCAAAATAAAATAGCTTAAGTTAGAGCTATTTTCCCAAAAGTTGCCTTTCCATGAAAATAAAGTTGATGATGAATTGTACTGGTCTGCCTGAAAGCTGAGAGCAGAATTATTGACATTACTATAATACTGACCCCAATTGAGCTAAGCTTTAAATTCTGAGAAACAGGTTTTTAAACAGGTTTATAGGCCAAAGAGAGCCTGGAACACCCCAAGGGCTTGGCTTCCCTTGCCAAGTAATCAGTCAGAGCTATTACTATGGCTCTGCCTTTTCCTTGTGGCTAAATAACGGAGCCCAAGTGCACAGTTGCCAATTTCTAATGAATATTAGGTGTGGCCTCCATTTTCTACCGTTCAAGGGGATATTGGAACAACAGGGTTTGAAGCAATATCCATGAGAGAGGTAGCTTCAGGTCTCAGAAGTTAAAGCAGATTTTTAAAGCTTAGGTTGCATTTGAACTAAAATTAAAACATGTTTATTGAGGGCCTAATAAATATTTATTAAGAATGCTAGATAATATTCGAAAAAAAATATGTATGCGTAGTTCTTGCCTCCTAGGAACACACCTTCTACTTGGATAGATAAAACCATCCAGAAAGTTTAATAACAATATCAGAGTTAATTTAAATAACACACCAGAAGCTGTCACGGTGAGGTTCAAGGCTAATTTCCAAAAGGATGGTAGAGAGTTTCCTGGTTTTGTAACAGACTTGAGCTCATAACCTTTGGCTATTCTTTGAAGCCCATTATCTTTCAAAAGAGAAGATATTATTTGTATCTAGAAAATAATTTTCAATCCCTTTGAAATGTTAGGACAGCACTTCTTGTTGTATGAGTTCCCCTGTGTCAGATCCACAGGAATGTGTATTAAAGGTGCAGAGTCTCATGTTCTGCTCCAGATGAAAGGGGAAGGAAAGAAAGAAAGAAAGAAAGAAAGAAAGAAAGAAAGAAAGAAAGAAAGAAAGAAAGAAAGAAAGAAAAGAAAAGAAAAGAAAAGAAAAAAGAAAAGAAAAGAAAAGAAAAGAAAAGAAAAGAAAAGAAAAGAAAAGAAAAGAAAAGAAAAGAAAAGAAAAGAAAAGAAAAAAGGAAGGAAGGAAGGGAGGGAGGGACTGTGAGGGTCCAGTCCACGAAGCTACATATTAGCTACATATTAACAAGCACCCTGTGATAATTGTGGATACATACTCATCTTAAAAGGACACCTTCAGAGAAAGAAGCACATGGATTTTCTTCATGACTATAGATACATTCAGGGCTTGGAGATCTTAAGAAAGAAAAGACTAAAAGTATCTGGAAGCACAGTATTACATTTACATCTGTAGCCTGCAAACTGGAAATCTGCAAGTTTTATTTGTTCAATAAGGAGTATTTACAGATTCTCAGTAGTGACCCCTTAGACTGCATGAAATATTATTAATACAGTCTCTAAATTTATGGAAGTCATTTGCTAATGCTCTAGTTACTTAGCCTCTATGGGGTTATTTAAGGTTTCTGATCTGAAGGAGGAAAATGAAAAAAAAAAAAAGCTATAAATGCAAGTGCTACTATAATTAGAATAGCCTGTCTGCTACCTCCTTTTTCTGTTTTTCTAGCTATAAATACCACCAAATCTCTGCTGCCTTTCAGAGGCCCTAGAGATCTGTTTATTTTGTAATAGGAAAAGAACTAAAGGACTTTTCTGAGTTTTTTGGTAGCTGGAAGACAAGTTTCTAGCTTTATGCCTCATTGTTAAAAATTTATATGCATTTTTCTTCTTCCAGACCGAAGCCACTATCCTCAGGAGGAAAACTAACTCTAGTCATGGGGGTATTTTGGCTGTTCATATGACTACTACAGCTCCTCCATTCAGAAGGAAGCTGAAAGCTCATGCAAAGCAGAACCTAAAAGAATAGAGTTCAATATGTTTGCCACATTTTATATTTCTTAATGTTATTCTAATGGAATGTTCCAAATTAAAATTAAAATCGTTTTTGGAAATTTTTTCAGTTCCTTGTTATGTGGCACCATGTTTGAACAAAACTATAATCATTATGATATAGCCACATAAGAAATGTGTTCATTGTAAGTCCAATTATAATGATCCCATGAAGGTAGGAGGTGTGGAAGTATTCATATTAAGTTAGTTTCCCCATAAAAGGATAAATGAACACAATCTAATTTCTTCCTTCCTGAATTGTCCTTGGCTGGGGTTAACTTCAAAATTTCAGCCTAAAAGGGAGACTTTAAAAAAATGATGAGCAAGTAAGGAGACCCTATAACATAATACTACTATGCCATTACTCCAACAGGTTTTCCCTGTTAGAAAATCTCTCAGGTTCCTTTTTGTACAATGCTACACTTACGTTAAACACCATGCTAATTTATGTCATAGTATTTGTTTTATTTGGTTGAAATAAATGAAAAAGAAAAAAATCTATATCTTTTTTAGGAGTCAAAAGAATAATCTTTTCTTTCAACTTCAAATTTCGTGTTTTGGCTCCCAAACGATCACGTTGTTCACTTGTTCTCTTCCATAGAAAAATGCATTTATATTTTTATTCAACTTCTCCCCAAAATTTTCTGATCTATGATCTACAGAGCATACTAGGAAAATGAAATTCTCATTAGAAGGGGACAGAGATTAAGACAAAAATGTGAGCTTAAAGGAAATGAATAGAAGGAAATACAGGGTTCAGGGTGGCACAATTTCTTTCATTGACATAGAAGAGTTCTTCAAACAACAATAATTGCCTGAAATGATAGCAGCCGCTGATTTTTTAAACATTAGAATTCTTTACTTGATTCCAACAAGAAGGTCTTAAAGTCAGCACAACCTAGTTATTTTGGGGTATCTAGGAATCCGTTCATATAAGATGTCTGAAGAGTGGAGGAGTAATTGTTTTTACATATATGTATACCATTGTTTTTTGCATATATGGAGTACTGGGATTGATTTTTTCAAACTTAAGTCCATTAAAATTTATGAAATTCAAACTACATATTTATCATGGATTTTCTCAGTGAAAATGAAAAAAACATCTACTATTATGAGATGGGGGTCACAGTATTTTTATTTTTTTACACTGAAAATATTCAGGGCAAATGGATGGCTCAGTAATTAAGTGTCTGTCTTCTGCCCAGGATCCCAAGGTCCTGGGATCCAGCCCAGCATCAGGCTCCCTGCTCCGTGGGGAGCCTGCTTCTCCCTCTCCCTCTGCCTGCCAGCCCCCCTGCTTGTGCGCTCTCTCTCTCTCTCTCTGTCAAATAAATAAAAACTTTTTTTTAAGTGACAGTGTTATGGAGAAAAAATAAAACAGGGAATGAAGATAAAGAGAAGCATAGGAGGCAAGGCAAAATTTTTTAAAAATTGGTCCAGGAACGTTTCATTGGGAAGAAGAAACCTTTGAGCAAAGACCTGAAGGAGATACAGAGGGCACCATATAGATACCTAAGGAAAGAGCAAGCCAGCAGAACTGCAAGTGCCAAGACCTGGAGGCAGAAGCCTGCCTTTGGACTTCAGTAAGATCAAGGAGGCTGTGTGGTTGCCATAGTTTGGGGGAGTTTGTGAACAACAGGAAATGAGGTAGAGAAGAAATCAAGAGAGATCAAGTTGCCTTGGAAGGACATTCGTTGTACTGAGCAAAATGGAAGCCACGAAAGCTAGTAATAGTTACTGGAAGTTTTTGTGGGAATTACCTTATTAAATAGGTGAATTGTTCATAACTTGCATTAATACTGTATATAGAGATATTCTGTAGTGCCTGATGGTCATTTCCGGCAAGTCATTTATACTTTACTCTGGAGTCTTGTAATCTATTTAATGGATTCTCTTTTTTTCATGATGTAAACAAAAAAATTGATGTTTAAATCCATTTTTGCATAATCAAAAACAATAGTTCTAAGATCCAAATCAATAGTTTTTTTACCCTAGACAGCATGAAACAAAGTTAGTGTATGTACGCTACAGATAAAATTTTAGGGATGTGATTATAAAATAATGAGACCAAGTCTATAAAACGTTCATGGAAAAATAACACCGCTTTATTTAGTGAAAATTTAAAGATTTTATAATGTTTGCATTTACCTCAAATATGCAGATTTACATTAATTTACTTTTCTCCTCCTCTCTTACAGGAAGATATATATGCAAGAGTAAGTACCTTGTTTTAATAATAGAAATCAAATGTAACTATAATGGGAGAGTGGGGGAATGGCATAACTGGGTGACAGGCATTAAGGAGGTCACTTGAAGTAATGAGCACTGGTTGTTATATGCAACTGATGAATCACTGAACTCTGCCTCTGAAACTAATAATATACTATATGTTAAGTAAATTAAATTTAAATAAAACTTTAAAATATATATATATAACGGGGATAAAGCTGTTGAGTATTTCCAAAAATTAGAAGTTTTGGTTTTTACAATTATGTCTATTGCTTTTAATACATTATTTCCATTTATCTGAGGTGATCCTACATATTAAATTATCTCATGTACTTTACAAAATGTTTTTGAAGACTCCTGGTGTATAATTTATTTAAATCACAAGTTTGTTGGTGCCAGGAACTTTTTAGGAACTGCTCATCACATATATTACTTAGGAATATTAATGTGTTCAAAAACACACCTTCTTAAGAACTACATTAGACTTTAAAAAATCTTAGATAAATAGTCTACTGGTTTTGAAGTTTCTGTAGATTAATGTACAAAAGAAAAGATTCTTTGTGCGTTATAGTAAATATTGGGTTTCTTCTAATTTAGATTATTATATGATTTATAGAGAAAAAAACAAATACACATATATATATAATATGTTCAATATACCTAAAATATTAATAGGAAATAACTTGTCACTAAGACAATATAGAAATTATATTATAAAGTAGCACACATATACACACACTTTGGAAGATGTCCATTTTTATAGAAGGGAAAGCATAGTCTAGTCTAGTACTGAATGGTTGATACTGGCTTAAATACAAACTCATATTTATAAGGACTTTAAAAAAGCACATTTGGTTTAGCATGGTCAGCAATAATCTAAGGGCCTGAGTTCCTAGTCTGTGTGTTTGTTTGTGTACATGTGTCTGTGTGTGCCTGTGTATTCTAAATTCCTGAAACTGTACATCAGGAAATAAAAAGCCTACAATATAAAAATTATATTACTTAATTTAATCTGTAAACACCTGTCATTCATGCTTTGTTACAGAGCAACAATGAGGAAAGATAGAATTCCAGAAGTGAGGTGCAAGAACCAGGCATCCATCATAAAGGGGACTGAGAAGTTAGTTTTTGACATAGCAAACAGGCACCAAACGCAACCAGTCCTCTCACTTTATGAGTCTTTTCTTCCAAAAGTAAAAAATATATATATGTGTATATATACACATGTGTGCATATATACATGTATATGTGTGTGTGTGTGTATATATGTATATATGTATATATATATACACACACACACATCCTACAGTGCAAACAAATGTAATTTTTTTCAATGAGTTCCCAATTCTGAAACAATTGAATTTGAAAAAGTGCATAATGGGTGGGGGCCTTTGTCCTTTCACACACTGGGGTCTTCCTGGCTTCTCTTCAGTGATAGCCGGTGTGGTTGGAGGGGGTGGGGAGATTATGGTCTCATTAAAAACCCTGTGCCCCTGGCATAGTGCCTAGGACCGGAGATTTACACAGAGGAACTATGTGAATTACAGAAGAACTTCCTGTGCTACAAATTCTGCTCAGGTTTCCTTTCCTAAAGCTTAGGTCTTTATAACCAAAAGACCAAAAAGAGGGAGAGAGATTCAGAGCAGAGTGAGAGATTCTTTTAATATAGTTAGCATGCACAGGCTCCTACACACAGAATACAACAAACAGTACATTGTATTGAAATGCTTGCTTAAAAAAATCTCAATAGCTTTTAGGACAATCCCGCTGTGTGGGAGTTAGCAGGCTTTGTATGCCCCCTCTAGCCTATTCTATACATCAAGAACTGGAAAAGAGGACGAGCAATCGCAGCATGTGGCTGGATGCACATCAAAGCTACATTTGCCATGAGTTATTTTCCTTCCTGCTTCTCTCACTCTGGTCATGAGGTGCACATGCTGCCACATAAAAGGGTAAAAAGCAATGTCAAGTGCTTTGTAATTGTTTGGCTCCTTAGCAGCTAAGGCCAGGAATATTGCAGCCAAGAGTGCATTTAGGAAATGTGGGTTTTTTGATACTTCAAAAAAAAAAATCTCCCTACTTATGGAAACGGAAAATTGTGTGCGGGTTCTTTTTTTTAGAGTTTACATTTTAAAAAATGCAGAAAAAGACAAGAATACTTATAACTCCTAAAATGTTTATTTTGAATTATAATCTTATGCAAACATCATAGACAGTATTAAAGTGACAAGAATCATAGAATCCTGCACCAAAAATCCCCCTAAAAGCATTTGATATAAGTCCCATGTTTGAAAGCAAGAAAAACATAACTATTCTAAATTTAACTATCTCCAGAAATGCAGTGTTTCATCTTTATGCTTTTACACTTTTTTTTTTTTACATGTGCTCTCTGTCTTGATCAGATATTTCTACCTTTGGATTCAGGGTTTCTATCGATCTCAAAATGTTATAAGTTATTTCTCCTTTCTTAAGCTTTATATTTTTAAAATTATTAAAGAAACACTGTGAAATATATTTTTAAAATTATTAAAGAAACACTGTGAAATACAGAAAATCAAAATGAAGACCGTGGAGACAATCGGTAGTCACATTCCACAGTTAACTGTTGTAACATTTCATGAGTCCCTCACTTCATAGCAATTTTTTCTCCACACACATGCATATTGACTAACATGGGACCACTATATATTTCCTGTATGTCAACTTACTACCTCATTCATCAGTATATCATGGACACCTTTCTATGTTAGTAAATATAAATCCACATTGCTTTATGACTGCATAATATTTTACCTGATGTATATACCATAATTTAGTTTACCAAACCCTTATAGATACTTGAATGGTGTCTATCTGTCCTATAAAGATGGATGTTTTGTGTTCATTCTTATAAATGATCTCTGTAGAATAATTTGATTTTCTTAGAAGGAGTTTCTAAAAGTGGAATTGCTAGATCCAAAGGCTCTTGATACTTAGTGCCAGAAAATTTAAGAAAAGTTGAACTAGGGATGCCTGGATGGCTCAGGGGTTGAGTGTCTGCCTTTGGCTCAGGGCGTGATCCCGGGAACCAGGATTGACTCCCACAATGGGCTCCCAGCAAAAAGCCTTTAATGTTGTGTCCTGCTTAAAAACTATAAGATTGTTTTAAAGTGTAATCCCTGTTTCCTTTACATTCTTATGTAATTTCATTTTTAACATTAAAATCTTTGATCTATATGGAAATTATTTTGGTATAAAGGATTCATTTTTGATATTTTCTTCTATATAACTAGATAATTATCGCAATGCCTGATACTGAATAATTCATTTTTTCTATTGAGTAAGAATGTCAAATTTATTATGTACTTCATTTTCATACATATTTGTATTTATTTCTTGATTTTTTTATTTTGTGCTACTCTTCTATCTATATATGAACCCATACCAAACTGCTTTCATTTCTACAGCTTTATATTTTAGTGTAAGATATAACTATAGTTGACCCTTAAACAGAATAGGGTTTGGGGTGCTGACTCCCATGCAATTGAAAAGCCATGTATAGCTTTTGATTCCTAATAAACTTTACTAATACTCTACTGTTGACCAAAAGCCTTACTGAGAATATAATTAGTCAATTAACATATATGTTATATGTTCTATAAATTATATACTGTGTTCTTATAATAAAGTAAGCTAGAGAAAAGAAAATTTATTAAGAAAATCATAAGTTGGGGGGAGGAGCAAGATAGCGGAGGAGTAGGGTCTCCAAATCACCTGTCTCCACCAAACTACCTAGAAAACCTTCAAATTATCCTGAAAATCTATGAATTCGGCCTGAGATTTAAAGAGAGACCAGCTGGAATGCAACAGTGAGAAGAGTTCGCGCTTCTATCAAGGTAGGAAGACGGGGAAAAAGAAATAAAGAAACAAAGGCCTCCAAGGGGGAGGGGCCCCGCGAGGAGCCGGGCTGAGGCCGGGGCGAGTGTCCCCAGGACAGGAGAGCCCCGTCCCGGAGACGCAGGAGCTGCACCGACCTTCCCGGGCGGAAAGGGGCTCGTGGGGAGGTGGAGCAGGACCCAGGAGGGCGGGGATGCCCTCGGGCTCCCCGGGACAGTAACAGCAACTGCGCGCCCAGGAGAGTGCGCCGAGCTCCCTAAGGGCTGCAGCGCGCACGGCGGGACCCGGCGGGACCGGAGCAGCCAGGAGGGGCTCGGGCGGCGGCTCCGCGGAGGGGGCTGCGCGGCCCCGGGAGCAGCTCGGAGGGGCTCGGGCAGAGGAAGAGGCTCCGTGCGGAGGGGGCTGCGCGGTTCCAGGAGCAGCTCGGAGGGGCTCGGGCGGCGGCTCCGCGGAGGGGGCTGCGCGGCCCGGGAGCGCGAATCCACCAGCGCAGGCTCCGGAGCACAGGGCGCCGGGACACAGCCCAGGATCCCGCCTCCCCCGGGACAGGCAGAGGCCGGGAGGGCCCAGGACAGCGAGGACGCTCCTGCCCCAGCTGAGCACATCAGCGGCCCCGCCCCGGAGCCTCCAGGCCCTGCAGACGGAGTTCCTGCCGGAGCTGAATCCAGGGCTCCAGAGCTGCCCCGCCACTGGGGCTGTTCCTCCTGCGGCCTCACGGGGTAAACAACCCCCACTGAGCCCTGCACCAGGCAGGGGCACAGCAGCTCCCCCAACTGCTAACACCTGAAAATCAGCACAACAGGCCCCTCCCCCAGAACACCAGCTAGACGGACAACTTCCAGGAGAAGCCAAGGGACTTAAAGAACACAGAATCAGAAGATACTCCCCGGTGGTTCTTTTTTGTTTGTTTGTTTTTGTTTTTGTTTTTGTTTTTGTTTTGTTTTGCTTTTTGATTTGTTTCCTTCCCCCACCCCCTTTTTTCTCCTTTCTTTTTCTCTTTTTCTTCTTCTTTTTTTTTTTTTTTTTCGTTTTTGTTTTTTTCTTTTTCTTCCCTTTTTTTTTTCTCTTTCTCTTTTCTTTCCTTCTTTCTCTCCTCTCTTTTTCTCTTTTTCCCAATACAACTTGCTTTTGGCCACTCTGCACTGAGCAAAATGACTAGAAGGAAAACCTCACCTCAAAAGAAAGAATCAGAAACAGTCCTCTCTCCCACAGAGTTACAAAATCTGGATTACAATTCAATGTCAGAAAGCCAATTCAGAAGCACTATTATACAGCTACTGGTGGCTCTAGAAAAAAGTATAAAGGACTCAAGAGACTTCATGACTGCAGAATTTAGAGCTAATCAGGCAGAAATTAAAAATCAATTGAATGAGATGCAATCCAAACTAGAAGTCCTGACGACGAGGGTTAACGAGGTGGAAGAACGAGTGAGTGACCTAGAAGACAAGTTGATAGCAAAGAGGGAAACTGAGGAAAAAAGAGACAAACAATTAAAAGACCATGAAGATAGATTAAGGGAAATAAACGACAGCCTGAGGAAGAAAAACCTACGTTTAATTGGTGTTCCCGAGGGCGCCGAAAGGGACAGAGGGCCAGAATATGTATTTGAACAAATTCTAGCTGAAAACTTTCCTAATCTGGGAAGGGAAACAGGCATTCAGATCCAGGAAATAGAGAGATCCCCCCCTAAAATCAATAAAAACCGTTCAACACCTCGACATTTAATTGTGAAGCTTGCAAATTCCAAAGATAAAGAGAAGATCCTTAAAGCAGCAAGAGACAAGAAATCCCTGACTTTTATGGGGAGGAGTATTAGGGTAACAGCAGACCTCTCCACAGAGACCTGGCAGGCCAGAAAGGGCTGGCAGGATATATTCAGGGTCCTAAATGAGAAGAACATGCAACCAAGAATACTTTATCCAGCAAGGCTCTCATTCAAAATGGAAGGAGAGATAAAGAGCTTCCAAGACAGGCAGCAACTAAAAGAATATGTGACCTCCAAACCAGCTCTGCAAGAAATTTTAAGGGGGCCTCTTAAAATTCCCCTTTAAGAAGAAGTTCAGTGGAACAGTCCACAAAAACAAAGACTGAATAGATATCATGATGACACTAAACTCATATCTCTCAATAGTAACTCTGAATGTGAACGGGCTTAATGACCCCATCAAAAGGCGCAGGGTTTCAGACTGGATAAAAAAGCAGGACCCATCTATTTGCTGTCTACAAGAGACTCATTTTAGACAGAAGGACACCTACAGCCTGAAAATAAAAGGTTGGAGAACCATTTACCATTCGAATGGTCCTCAAAAGAAAGCAGGGGTAGCCATCCTTATATCAGATAAACTAAAATTTACCCCAAAGACTGTAGTGAGAGATGAAGAGGGACACTATATCATACTTAAAGGATCTATTCAACAAGAAGACTTAACAATCCTCAATATATATGCTCCGAATGTGGGAGCTGCCAAATATATAAATCAATTATTAACCAAAGTGAAGAAATACTTAGATAATAATACACTTATACTTGGTGACTTCAATCTAGCTCTTTCTATACTCGATAGGTCTTCTAAGCAAAACATCTCCAAAGAAACGAGAGCTTTAAATGATACACTGGACCAGATGGATTTCACAGATATCTACAGAACTTTACATCCAAACTCAACTGAATACACATTCTTCTCAAGCGCACATGGAACTTTCTCCAGAATAGACCACATATTGGGTCACAAATCGGGTCTGAACCGATACCAAAAGATTGGGATTGTCCCCTGCATATTCTCGGACCATAATGCCTTGAAATTAGAACTAAATCACAACAAGAAGTTTGGAAGGACCTCAAACACATGGAGGTTAAGGACCATCCTGCTAAAAGATAAAAGGGTCAACCAGGAAATTAAGGAAGAATTAAAAAGATTCATGGAAACTAATGAGAATGAAGATACAACCGTTCAAAATCTTTGGGATGCAGCAAAAGCAGTCCTAAGGGGGAAATACATTGCAATACAAGCATCCATTCAAAAACTGGAAAGAACTCAAATACAAAAGCTAACCTTACACATAAAGGAGCTAGAGAAAAAACAGCAAATAGATCCTACACCCAAGAGAAGAAGGGAGTTAATAAAGATTCGAGCAGAACTCAACGAAATCGAGACCAGAAGAACTGTGGAACAGATCAACAGAACCAGGAGTTGGTTCTTTGAAAGAATTAATAAGATAGATAAACCATTAGCCAGCCTTATTAAAAAGAAGAGAGAGAAGACTCAAATTAATAAAATCATGAATGAGAAAGGAGAGATCACTACCAACACCAAGGAAATACAAACGATTTTAAAAACATATTATGAGCAGCTATACGCCAATAAATTAGGCAATCTAGAAGAAATGGACGCATTCCTGGAAAGCCACAAACTACCAAAACTGGAACAGGAAGAAATAGAAAACCTGAACAGGCCAATAACCAGGGAGGAAATTGAAGCAGTCATCAAAAACCTCCCAAGACACAAGAGTCCAGGGCCAGATGGCTTCCCAGGAGAATTTTATCAAACGTTTAAAGAAGAAATCATACCTATTCTCCTAAAGCTGTTTGGAAAGATAGAAAGAGATGGAGTACTTCCAAATTCGTTCTATGAAGCCAGCATCACCTTAATTCCAAAGCCAGACAAAGACCCCGCCAAAAAGGAGAATTACAGACCAATATCCCTGATGAACATGAATGCAAAAATTCTCAACAAGATACTGGCCAATAGGATCCAACAATACATTAAGAAAATTATTCACCATGACCAAGTAGGATTTATCCCTGGGACACAAGGCTGGTTCAACACCCGTAAAACAATCAATGTGATTCATCATATCAGCAAGAGAAAAACCAAGAACCATATGATCCTCTCATTGGATGCAGAGAAAGCATTTGACAAAATACAGCATCCATTCCTGATCAAAACTCTTCAGAGTGTAGGGATAGAGGGAACATTCCTCGACATCTTAAAAGCCATCTATGAAAAGCCTACAGCAAATATCATTCTCAATGGGGAAGCACTGGGAGCCTTTCCCCTAAGATCAGGAACAAGACAGGGATGTCCACTCTCACCACTGCTATTCAACATAGTACTGGAAGTCCTAGCCTCAGCAATCAGACAACAAAAAGACATTAAAGGCATTCAAATTGGCAAAGAAGAAGTCAAACTCTCCCTCTTCGCCGATGACATGATACTCTACATAGAAAACCCAAAAGTCTCCACCCCAAGATTGCTAGAACTCATACAGCAATTCGGTAGCGTGGCAGGATACAAAATCAATGCCCAGAAGTCAGTGGCATTTCTATACGCTAACAATGAGACTGAAGAAAGAGAAATTAAGGAGTCAATCCCATTTACAATTGCACCCAAAAGCATAAGATACCTAGGAATAAACCTCACCAAAGATGTAAAGGATCTATACCCTCAAAACTATAGAACACTTCTGAAAGAAATTGAGGAAGACACAAAGAGATGGAAAAATATTCCATGCTCATGGATTGGCAGAATTAATATTGTGAAAATGTCAATGTTACCCAGGGCAATATACACGTTTAATGCAATCCCTATCAAAATACCATGGACTTTCTTCAGAGAGTTAGAACAAATTATTTTAAGATTTGTGTGGAATCAGAAAAGACCCCGAATAGCCAGGGGAATTTTAAAAAAGAAAACCATATCTGGGGGCATCACAATGCCAGATTTCAGGTTGTACTACAAAGCTGTGGTCATCAAGACAGTGTGGTACTGGCACAAAAACAGACACATAGATCAGTGGAACAGAATAGAGAATCCAGAAGTGGACCCTGAACTTTATGGGCAACTAATATTCGATAAAGGAGGAAAGACTATCCATTGGAAGAAAGACAGTCTCTTCAATAAATGGTGCTGGGAAAATTGGACATCCACATGCAGAAGAATGAAACTAGACCACTCTCTTTCACCATACACAAAGCTAAACTCAAAATGGGTGAAAGATCTAAATGTGAGACAAGATTCCATCAAAATCCTAGAGAAGAACACAGGCAACACCCTTTTTGAACTCGGCCATAGTAACTTCTTGCAAGATACATCCACAAAGGCAAAAGAAACAAAAGCAAAAATGAACTATTGGGACTTCATCAAGATAAGAAGCTTTTGCACAGCAAAGGATACAGTCAACAAAACTCAAAGACAACCTACAGAATGGGAGAAGATATTTGCAAATGACATATCAGATAAAGGGCTAGTTTCCAAGATCTATAAAGAACTTCTTAAACTCAACACCAAAGAAACAAACAATCCAATCATGAAATGGGCAAAAGACATGAACAGAAATCTCACAGAGGAAGACATAGACATGGCCAACATGCATATGAGAAAATGCTCTGCATCACTTGCCATCAGGGAAATACAAATCAAAACTACAATGAGATACCACCTCACACCAGTGAGAATGGGGAAAATTAACAAGGCAGGAAACAACAAATGTTGGAGAGGATGCGGAGAAAAGGGAACCCTCTTACACTGTTGGTGGGAATGTGAACTGGTGCAGCCACTCTGGAAAACTGTGTGGAGGTTCCTCAAACAGTTAAAAATATACCTGCCCTACGACCCAGCAATTGCACTGTTGGGGATTTACCCCAAAGATACAAATGCAATGAAACGCCGGGACACCTGCACCCCGATGTTTCTAGCAGCAATGGCCACTATAGCCAAACTGTGGAAGGAGCCTCGGTGTCCAACGAAAGATGAATGGATAAAGAAGATGTGGTTTATGTATACAATGGAATATTACTCAGCTATTAGAAATGACAAATACCCACCATTTGCTTCAACGTGGATGGAACTGGAGGGTATTATGCTGAGTGAAGTAAGTCAGTCGGAGAAGGACAAACATTATATGTTCTCATTCATTTGGGGAATATAAATAATAGTGAAAGGGAAAATAAGGGAAGGGAGAAGAAATGTGTGGGAAATATCAGAAAGGGAGACAGAACGTAAAGACTGCTAACTCTGGGAAATGAACTAGGGGTGGTAGAAGGGGAGGAGGGCGGGGGGTGGGAGTGAATGGGTGACGGGCACTGGGTGTTATTCTGTATGTTAGTAAATTGAACACCAATAAAAATAAATAAATAAAAAAAAATAAAGCCAAAAAAAAAAAAAAAAAAAAAAAAAAAAAGAAAATCATAAGTTGAGGGCACCTGGGTAGCTCAGTCGGTAGACTCTTGATTTTGACTCAGGTCATGATTTCAGGGTCTTGGGATCCAGCCCCTCATTTGGTTCTGCATTCAGCAGGGAGTTTGCTTGAGGATTCTCTTTCTCCCTCTGCTCCTCCTCCCAGAGCTCGTGCTCGCTCTCTCAAATAAATAAATACATTTTTAAAAAAGATAAAAACAAAGAAAATCATAAGGAAGAGAAAATATACTCAGTATTGTGCTGTATTTATTTAAAAAATCCATTGTATAAGTGGACATACACAATTCAAATCCATGTTGTTCAAGGGTCAACTATAATCTCCGCTCAATACTCTTCAGAATTTTCTTGAATATTTTTGCATGTTTCCTTCTTTAAAACTTTTGTGTTTTTGTAAAACTATATGTAGTATCGTTTAAAAAGCCACATAGCTGGGCACCTAGGTGGCTTAGTCTGTAAGTGTTTGCCTTCGGCTCAGGGTCATGATCTCAGATCTTGGACTAGAGCCCCGCATTGGGCTCCCTGCTCAGCTGGGAGTCTGCTGCTTCCTGCCCTGCTTGTTCTCTCTCTCTCTTTTCTCTCTCTCAAATAAATAAAATCTTTACGAAAAAAAAGTCAAATAGTTCTATAGGATTTAGGAAAATTAGCAATTCCCTCTTCTCTCACCTGCTTCTAAAGAACATAGGCATTTTACTTAATATTTTGGTACTTAATCTTCATGATGTTAAAAACGTTTGGTTTTTCCCATTGTAAGTATTATGTTTTGACTTCCATCTATGGAACACAAGAATTTCTCTCTCCCTATGCCATCTCGACTACACACACACCCTTCCCATCTCTCCATTTTTCCCATGTGATTACATTGTCATTTGGATTAGAACAATAGTCAATGTTTGATTTATTATATTTGAGTATATCTGAGTAAATTTCTTTTCAGAGCTAAACCTTGGAATAAACTGATTACTTGTTTTTCTGGGAGTTAACTGTTTATTTATTTTCATTTTCTTAGTTTTCTTTGTTTTAATCATTAATGCCACACTCACAGCCAGTTATCTCTTAAGACAGATGGATGCATTATGGATGCTATCAATTTCATCTCCCTAAAACAGCTTCTCTCAGAGCTATCTGACCTGTTGAGTTTGGACCAGGTGACTGGGCACAGCTGTCTTTGAGGAACTCTTGTCATCCTGGAGAATCTCTCTTTTTTTTTAATAATAAATTTATTTTTTATTGGTGTTCAATTTGCCAACATACAGAATAACACCCAGTGCTCATCCCGTCAAGTGCCCTCCTCAGTGCCCACCACCCAGTCACCCCCACCCTCCTTCCCTTCCACCACCCCTAGTCGTTTCCCAGAGTTAGGAGTCTTCATGTTCTGTCTCCCTTTCTGATATTTCCTACCCATTTCTTCTCCCTTCCCCTCTATTCCCTTTCACTATTATTTATATTCCCCAAATAAATGAGACCATATAATTTTTGTCCTTCTCCAATTGACTTATTTCACTCAGCATAATACCCTCCAGTTCCATCCACATCGAAGCAAATGGTGGGTATTTGTCATTTCTAATGGCTGAGTAATATTCCATTGTATCCAGTCATCCTGGAGAAGCTCTTTACCTCTTTCCTGTTTTTAGTGCATCCTTCAATAGGTTCCTGTGTTCACCAAGAATACATGGGAAGTAAAATTTTAAGAAATTTTATATCCAAAAATATTTATTTTACCCTCACACATGATTTATAGTTTGATCAAGTATAGAATTCTAAATTAGGGAATCCCTGGGTGGCTCAGCGGTTTAGTGCCTGCCTTCAGCCCAGGGCATGATCCTAGAGTTCTGGGATTGAGTCCCACATCAGGCTCCCTGCATGCAGCCTGCTACTCCCTCTGCCTGTGTCTCTGCCTCTCTCTCTCTCTGTGTGTCTCTCATGAATAAATAAATAAAGTCTTTAAAAAAAAAGAATTCTGAATTAAAAATCCTTCATTTTAGAACTTAAGGGTAATTCTTCATAATTTTCTAGTTTTCAGCATTGCCATAAGACATTTAAAGTTTTTTCTCATTCTTCACCATTTGTTTGTACCCATTTGTTTACCTATTTCTCTGAAGGATTGTAGGGTCTTCTATTTGTCCCCAGTAGTCTGAAGTTTTAGGAATTCCCAGGTGTGAATCCATTTCATCCATTGTGCTGAGTTCTCAGCAAGTTCTTTCAACATGCTAACTCCTGTTCTGTTCTTGAATTATTTTACTGATGATTTCCTCCCCATATATACTCTGTTCTCACTTTCCGGGACTCTACTTATTTCAATATTGGATCTTTTAGACCAATCTTCTAATTTTTCACATTTTTGTTCTCTTTTCTATCCCTTTGAATTTTTTATCTTCTTTCTGGAAAGTCCCTGAACATTTTCTTCAATACCTGTGAGATTTTATTTGTTATTATCCTTTTAATTTCCAAGAGCTCTTTCTTAGTTCTCCAAATGATCTCCCTTATTTGTACAGCACTCTAAAAATTAGGCTGTTTTGGGGGAGCTTGGGTGGCTCAGCGGTTTAGCGCCACCTTCAGCCCAGAGCCTGATCCTGGAGACCTGGGGTTGAGTCCCACTTCAGGCTCCCTGCATGGACCCTGCTTCTCCCTCTGCCTTGTCTCTGCCAATTTCTCTCTCTCTCTCATGAATAAATAAATAAAATATTTTTTAAAAATTAGGCTGTTTCTTCAGCAGGTTTCCAACTAGTCCTTCTTTTTTTTTTTTTTTTTAATTTTTTTTTTTTAAATTTTTATTTATTTATGATAGTCACAGAGAGAGAGAGAGGCAGAGACACAGGCAGAGGGAGAAGCAGGCTCCATGCACCGGGAGCCCGACGTGGGATTCGATCCCGGGTCTCCAGGATCGCGCCCTGGGCCAAAGGCAGGCGCCAAACCGCTGCGCCACCCAGGGATCCCCCAACTAGTCCTTCTTATTCTAATTCCCACCTCCCTCTCTCTCCACTTCCACAGTTTCTCAGGGTCTAATTAATGAATCTTTGGAGAAATGATTAAATTATTGTCTCTCCATATTACTGGTTCTCTCCAATTTGAATCTCTCTGGTAATAAATCAATTACCATTCATTCATGTTCTTTACATCTTCTGAAATTTCTTAATGGTTCTGTATTTATTTTCACAATTTTTTATTTGTGTCAAATCCTATTTGTTTATTATTTGTATAGTGATATACAGTTTTTTCTAAAATTGACTTAAGGTGTTTTAAAGGGAGAGTGAATTGAAAATAAATTCAATAATAGTGTACATGTTTTGTGGCTACTGTAAAATTAATATTAAATTTAGGATACTTGTGGTCATAGAACAGAGGAAATTCAGAGGAAATTCAAAGTAATATGATCAATAGTTAAATGATTATTTTTCCTTCCTCTGTTTTCTCCCTCTAATTAAGATATATTGGTGTATCTCAATGTTGTATATCTGATTCTTCGTCCTCCACCACAGTTTTTACATTGTTTAAATGTCATTTTTACTTTCATTGTGTGACTGTTTTCTTGTTTCTGATGCGAAGCTCTTTATAGCAAAACTGGGTGCTGCTAAAACAAAGCCAGCTGTGTTTACTTGACTTTGTAAAGTCCTAATAATTCACAACAAGATTAGTGTAGCTACTTATGGTACTAAATATTTGCCAAAGTATTCATGATAAAACAGAGGAAGATGAAACAGAATTACAAATTAATGACTACCTTAGTTTTTAGCCTAGTGTATATGGGAAATTGTTACTTTTTTGCTGGGGATACATGTGATAATGGGTGCGTGGCTGAGCTGGGTTATATCACACATACAACTCATTTGCCTCTTGCAGTTATCAGAACTTAATCTTACCCAAAGGGATTAGATGGGGTGAATGCCTGGAGTGTCATTATCTTAAAAGACATCCTCTATCTTTTCTACCATATTGCTTGTCTGTGTGATGCAGATATCAGAACATCATTGCTCATCACTTGGGCTGTCCAAAGTACATGTCTGAAGACAAAAGTGTCTGGGAGATTTCTCATTTTTAAGAAAGCCTTTCTAAATATTTGCATTTCTGATACTTTTAAGAGAAACAGTAATCATTTATAATTGGTATTATTATCGTTTGAAACAGAAAAGGGAGGTAATAGAACTTTGATGTCAAAACGGAATGGAAAAAAAAGTAATGATAAGATAGGGACACAACTAAAGGGTTGAGGCTGGTTTTTTGAAAGATCTTAATAAGGAAGAAAGAAGGCAGCTCAGAGATACTAGACTGTCCTTTAATGTATCTGGGGATGTTTTTAGTAGTTAAAAAATTTAAATATGCATATAGCAATAGACCACACTAATAAACTACCTTATTAAAATTGAATTTTCTTTGAGTTGTTTGATTATATTTTGATAGCATTTCAGTTATTTTTAGAAGATTAATTAAACTAATATTTGGTGACAAAGGGAAAATGCAGAAGAAATTCTGATTATATTCATACAGATAATATGATTTCTTCTAATTAAGTTAATGCCTTCCATATTCCAGACCTGTTCTTATTTAAGGGAACAATTTCTACTCAACTGTCTAAACTATTGTATTGTTGAAGAATCTCTGCTTAAGATATATAAGAAAATGCCGTATTTCATATTTGAATATTCTGCTTTTGATACACCATTAGTTAGAAAATATATTTTTAGTTACTTTTTTTTTAGCATTCATAATAGATTTACAGTTTTTCCCATCCACTTCACCCAGTCCTCTGGGAAACCAAAATATCTCTCTCTCCCTATCTCCCTCATTCCCTCCTTGCCATCCTGTCTCCTTACATACCTTCCTCCCTTCCTTAATAGATTTGGTATAAATGGGAAGAAGGTACAAGATAAATCATATTAAAACAACTCTTTACTCCCTTGCAGACCTTTAATACTTACTTTGATTTTCCTTAAAAAAAAATATTGCCTTTTGGTTTGCTTCCATCTTTTTCTATTATAGTATCATCTTTTTCTCAGCATGTGATAAAACTCCTCAATCTATTATTCAGGACCATTGTGCAATTTTTTTTGGCAAAAAATTCAATGTAAAATAAAAACACATTACAGAAAATCTGAAATCTATCACTTCAATCTCCAAATATTCATTGAGAAAATACTATATGTTGTGCCAGAGATGTAGTGATGACAGAGAAATTGCGCATAAACTGGTAAGTAGGGAAACAAAATGATTCCAGAGGGTTAATAAGAGCTATGATAAAAATAAAAATGAGGAGATGTGGACAGAGTGACTGATGTGTATGTGTATGTACACATGTGTGTGCATGCACATGATCATTTAAAGTTTCTTAGTTTCTCATTTATCAAATGAAGAGTTCAAATAGATGATCTCTAAGGTGTTAGCAGACCTTTTCTAATGATAAACTTTTCTAATATTGTCCAAATTTATTAGATCCATTTCACTGTTCCAATGATGTGGTATGTTGTCTATTTATATTGATATTTAGAAATAATAATTGAAGAATTAAAAAAATTAAACTATTAGGATGTGAAAACTGTCAATATTCTTATCTACTAAAAAACCAAATGAAAACAAAACCCAAAAACCCAAATCCAAACAAACAAAAAACCTAAAAGAAAATAAATGTGTATATCTGTCCACCAGAAGGGATTCAAAGCCCAATTTGTATCCATGCTCATTTATAGTGTCTCTTTATTTGCCCTTTTGCAAAAACAAACAAACAAACAAACAAACAAACAAAAAAACCCATCTTTTAGAAACTACTAACTTCTTACTAAAAAAATGAATGACAGTGGATTGGACAATGACATGACCAGTTCACTTTCTATGAACTGCTTGGCTAGTTGGAATGGTTGTAATCTCACCTCAGAAGCTCCTAAAGGAAGAGTCAGGCATGAGCATTCACTTTTGTGTAGCCATTTGAAGATCTGTTGGTTAAGAAGAATTCTACGTGGAAAGTCATGGAAAGTATCATGTGATAGCAATGATTAGTAACAGTGGTGGTATTAATAATTAATTTAGGGAGCTATTGCATTTATTATAAATCTCTTTTGGAAACCGTGGTAGAACCTCTGAAACACTATGAATTCGACTATTCAATTTGGTAGAAGAGAGGAGACAATGCTTTCTTTTAACGATACTTGGCAAGTCATCTGTTTAAATAATTAATTTCTTTTCCTCACTAATAATCACAAAAGTGCCATCAGGAAAATGCATTTTTCTTGGTTGTCATGGAAAAATGCATTCTGAAATTGTTTCCAACTATTGTTATGAATTTTGTTATTTAAAAAAATATATAAGTGGAACATGGATAGAAATCCTGCTTTGAGTTCTCAATGGACAGATACACTCACGTGTTCTTGTAAGCTTTTGCTTGGTAGTAGGGTCTTTCAGCCTGGCTTCTTTCTGTCATCCATCGCTCTTGCTTCATTTTTAGAAATGGTATGCAGCCACATGGAGGAAAAATAAAGGAAAAAAACAGTTTCAAGATTAATCATAAAAATCACAAAAATGAAAAGGAGTTAGTAAGACAAATGTCTGTGAAACTGATATTAGTTATGTCTATTGTAGAGGCAAGCCAAACCTACTGGACATGGGCTCTTTGATGATCAAACCAATCCAGCGTGTAATGAAATACCCGCTCTTGCTGTGTGAACTCCAGGGCTCCACCCCTCCCTCTCACCCTGACTTTGGGGCGCTGGGGGATGCCTTTATTGCAGTGAAAGACATTAACGTGAACATCAATGAATTCAAAAGACGGAAGGATTTAGGTAAGAAGAGACATGATGAATTGAGTGTTTACTGTGATTGAAGTGTTCTGCTTATGCTCCTGAGAATCAGAATATCTAAGTAGTTACAGCAGTTTTCAGTGATCATGTTCACTTGATATCTAGAGTTAGAGGTTGGGAGCAGAGTGTAGCTCTGCCTGGCCAGCTGAGTTCAGGAGATCATGAGGCACAAAAGAAAGAAAGAAAGAAAGAAAGAAAGAAAGAAAGAAAGAAAGAAAGAAAGAAAGAAAGAAAGAAAGAAAGAAAGAAGAAAGAAAGAAAGAAAGAAAAGAAAAAGAAAATGAAATTTTTAAAAATCAAGCAGCCCTATACTTGAATTCTTTTGACCCCCTCATGCCTTGTGATATACTGTGGGCTAAAGATACCATAGCACATTGTTCTCCTGTCACTGGTGATATGTGTGGTAAGAAGGAGACACGGCATGGCCAGGAAGCTAGAGTAGTGAGAATCTAGAGCCAAATCAGTGATCAAACAGGCCCAGCTAATACATCAAGCTCATCTGGTTCTGGCACATAAAGAATGTAGATTTTGTAGCAATAATATAATATAATAATCCCTCTATTGAAGGGAACAAGTATATTTCTTTCTCAAATTAAAAAATTATTGTTACGAATTTGTTAGCCAAGATGTAAAATTCATGTCTGAAGTGGAATGTAAATTTCAAAACAGGAGGCACAATTATAGGGTTCCTATCATCCCAGATGTAGTAATGTACTGGGATAGATTGTGTGTGTCCTTTGTCAGTGTGATTTGTGTCCATAAGTTCTTAATTGGCTTTTTACTTCTAATACTAAATCTCAATTCAACATTAAAGCAATGGTAGGACTTTAGAGCTAACTGCTCCAACAACTTCATTTATTTACATTGTTTTTCTTTTCTAAATTTATATTCAAAAATAGTATGTATTTATATTAATAAATTAAAATTACAAAGAAGGGACTAGAGAAAAAAAGTAAAAGTTGTAGAGGAAGAGACACCATAAACAAATTAAAAGACAGTCCATAGGCAAAGGATTACTATATAGAATATACCATTACTGATATTTAATCAATAATAAAAACATTCTAGGGACGCCTGGGTAGCTCAGCGGTTGGGAGTCCGCCTTCAGCTCAGAGCGTGATTCTGGAGTCCTGGGATCGAGTCCTGCATTCAGCTCCTGCATGGAGCCTGCTTCTTCCTCTGCCTGTGTCTCTGCCTCTCTCTCTGTGTCGCTCATGAATAAATGAATAAAATCTTTAAAAAATAAAAAATAAATTCTAATACAAAAAAAAGGTTAGTAATAGAAGGAAGTAGTTCAGAAAGACCAATACATTTCTAAATGTTAAGCTTCACTTATAATCAGAGAAATGCAAATTAAAATCACAATGACACATCATTCTCATCCTATCAGATTGGCAAAAGATTTTTAAGGGACAATGTTAGGTGCTGAATCTCAATCTGCAGATGAGAAGTCTTCAGACTTTCTACGTCTTTTTTTTTTTTCTATTTTCTTTCTTCTCTTCTCCTTCTTTCCATCTTTCCTGAACACATGTGGCACTACAGTTTGCTGGGGTTTGCTTTTAAACTTAATTACATATCATGAACATTCTTCTAGTTAATATTGACCTTCAGTGGTTCCCTAGTTTTCCATTTCTGAGTATGTCATAATTTAGTTCACTGTTCCTCTATGGATAAACTTTTTGATTGTTCTAGAATTGTGCTATTGGAAAATGTGCTGTAGGGAACAAAACATTGTATGCCTGATATGGAAAGCAGCTTCTCTGCACAGATTTCCTGCCATAGACTATACGTTTAGAAGGTTCTGCTCATTTGTTCTCCATAAAAAATGTATTGGTTTAATCCTCACCAACGGTGTGTGAGATTGCCCATCGCCTAGCACCCTTACCGGAACTGAATTGTAGAAGTATTTAACATTTTGAACAACAGGAGAAGTGAAAATGATCTTAAAGATAAAAAGATAAAGCTCAGAGAGGTGACTCAGCTTTCCCCAAATGTCTCAGCTAGTGCAGAGCCAGCTACTCTAGAGTCTAAGGTCTCCTTATGTTGGGTGCAGTTTCCTTAGCTAGGTCTTGAGGCTTCATTCTAGAGACTGAAGACAATATATTATCTGAGAAGAGAGAAAGTTTTTCTCCAGTGCCAAGTATTTTTTAAATGTGATAAGTACATGGATCTTGAGCTTTGAGGAGCTCAAGTCCCTGCACACCTGGAGTTTCCAGTCAGTGGGTTGGGCAGCTGAGCTTATGCCTGGGGATTAGGGCCAGAGCATATTGCATCTGCATCAGAGGGTCAAAAATCACTTGGACTTCTCTCTTAAATATGGATCTTGAATTCTTTGGATGAAACATACACTTCCCATGTTGCACATGTTCAGATATGTGATTGCATTCTTTCATTTCAGTTCTAAAATACAAGAAAAATGATGAGGATGAATCACTTAAAGATAAATTGTCTAAACTAAATATTCATTCAATTAGCAAGAAATCAAAAAGAGTGACAAATCATCTAAAGATTCTGACCAGAGGAGAACCACAGGTAACTTTTCTTCTTGGGCCACATACGTTCTTCTGGGGCATATGAATGCTGATATTTTGCTTATTATCAGAGCTGTTTCTAGAACACTGAGAATCAAGGTAGTGGCCAGATGTTGATCTTTTCTTTCTACCTCTTTTAGGGGAAATGGAGTGTGGTTGGCTTTGACACTATTTTAGCTGTAGTGCTTCCACTGAGGAAGCAAAGGAGAGAAAAGGACATGAGGACAGGGCTCAACGTGAGATGCCCCGAAGTCCTGATACTCACTATCAAGTAGCATATAATCTCACCCAAGGCCATGTCCTTCTTTCATCCCTATCTTATCTCTGCTTTTTAAAATCTCACTTTCCTTTGGGGTTCCATTAATGTTCATTCGATCTTCACTTCACCTATTTAAAAAGGGGTGGTTAAGTACATCCCTTATTTTGATTTTTTTTCCTATCCTAATCCTCTTCCTCTCCCCCCCCCCCCCCCACACACGTATTGTCACTGGGCAACTGTTCTGTGTCAGCTGTTTAGCCTGGTTTGAACCACATTCATCTCAACCCCAAATAAATAATGGATGAATTAGCAAAGGCTCTCAAACTTTAATGTGTGTAACAATTAGCTGAGGAGCTTGCCAAAAGATTCCAGGGTTCCTCCTAGTTCAAGGGTGCAACCTAGAAGCCTGGTATTTTTGCAAAACTCCAGGTGTTCTGAAGCTAAATGACCTTCAAGTGAGTGACCAATGGAACACGATTGAGAATCACAAGACAGAAAGCTCATAGCCTGGATATGGAAATTAAGTGGGCTTCTAACAAAAAGTAGGCAGGACAGTTCCTTTGTTACCATATAGTATGTTTTTCTTCTTCTCATTTGCCTGATTTCATCCCTTTTTGTTAACATCTCTAAGGTTTTTAGTGTGAACTAGAGGCAACCATATGGTAGTTCAGTCTTGGTTTTGTTGGCTTTCCTTCGTTCTTTAGCTGCCATGGTCTTTTTCCTTTTTCCATTAAGTCTTTGCAGTTTTCTGACCCTAAGATGGTAGTGGCCTCTTCCTATTCTGAATGCCTAACAAACTTGCTGAGTGTTTTCCAATCTTGGCATCATGAACATTTGCTGAAGTTAGCACAGTGCAAAAATTAAGAGCAAAATTTTTGAAGTCATTCAGATCTGAATTAGAATATCACTTCTGCCATTTGCCTTGGGGCACATACCTTAAAGCCAAGGTGGTCCTCAAGATTATAAGGATCTAGCCGTGGAGGGCTTGTGAGAATGAAATGCGGTGATGCATATGAAGAAAGTACCTAACACAGTGGGTAAACACTCAGTATATATTGGCTGTCATCATCATCATCGTCATCCTCATTTCATATCACTACAGTGTATTACTGCTTACTAACTTTTAATGTACAGATTTCTTACTACTGTTGTAGATGTGAAATCATTTATGTATGGTGTATTAATCAGGTCTTTTAATTTCTGTATTTTATGATGTTTAGACAACTTGAAAAAGCTGGCCATGACAGATGCTCGTCCCAGGACTAGTCAGTCCATTCTTAGAGATAGCAAAGGGCTCAGCTGGGATCACTTCTTTCATATGTGAACCAACTAATCCAGCCCCAAACACCTTCCAATCTATCTCTCACACACCAAGCCAGTGTTCCTCTGTCTTAAATCATCCAAGGCCAGGTACCAGGCAAATAGAGACTACCACTAAAGCCCAGAGCCCAGGGGAATTTCCCAAACTGGCCAATCCTAAACTGTTTATCCTGACCTAGCTATTTTTATAGGGTTTCCCACCAAAACCACAATCAAGGCTCTGGCCTTGACTTTCCCCTTGCTCCTTTCTGCTACCTGACCAAAACCTAGTGATTGCCCTATGGACCTATATGGCACAAAGTAACCTTCTCTTTAGGACTTGTCAGTATATCAACTTCTTCCAAGCCTTGTTTCTGTTTCCTCTTGTGGCTGCACCTATTTTACCATTCCATATCCAATACGGACATTCTTAGAATCCGTGGCATGTATCATTCTTGTCAGTACTTCTTTATGCTCTTCTAGGGGCTCACTGGGTCCATTGCATGCAGGAAAAAAACTCCAGGCCCCTCTCTCAATGTGAAACTATAATGTGAGACGTTTGGGTCATTATGGTGTACGGTCATAGATCAGGGAAAGGAAAATCAAAACATTTGAACTAAAAACAACAATAATAAAATTGGATTGGAAATTCAATTTGAGAAGAGACGATAGCCTCCATAGGCATGTGTAAATGTCATGCACACAATTCTCCCCTGCTTTTTAGGTCTTTGCTTCTGACTTAAGACAATTCTGTTGAGGAACAATAGGCAGGTCTTAATTCTGGGCAGGTTTTTGTAAAAGCTGTTACATTCTTTAACATATTTATCATCAGCTTCTGATATTTTCCATTGTGAACTAAAAGTGAATTGTAGGTAAAGTGGCCTGAAGGGATATTAATTAGATTTTTCCCCCTTAATCTTTTGAGAAGATGTCCTGTCAGCAATGAAGCATTTCACTGTTAATCAGAAAATCAGCTGCATAGGCTGAACTGCAGAAGAGATAAATCTCAAATCAGTCAATTTTGCACTTGTCAGCAGCTCAAGTGAAATATTTGGTGGAGTTAGGGTATAAAACTATTACCCGAGAGGAAGATTCTATTCAATTCATCACACATGTATTGAACTCTATGTACCAGACACTGTGTTAGAAATTGGAAATACAAAGAAATTCTGAATTCAGACTCCTCGGGTTTGAATCCTGGTGTTACCTACTAACGTGAGTAAATTTCATTAATTTCCTATATTATTTACGGTAAAGACCAAGCTCCTTTCAAAGAGATTCCAAAACAAAGTAGGTTAAGCCAGATAGTCATTTATTTATCTCTTACAATAGTCCTAAGATGTGAGTTCAGACAGGTGCTGCTGCACAAAATTGTTCAGGAACCCAGTTGTCCCCAATTTTGTACTGTGCTGTTTCCCCAAACATACTGTCTTCATATGCTTGGTTGAAGTTGGGTCACTGCTGTGTCTTCAGTCTTGCCCTAAGGATAATGCTGTAAGGCCAAAGTTCAGAAGTGAAATACAACCCTTAGCTAACATCCTATGTATTCAAACCAGTTATGAAGGCAGAACCAGCTGCAGGGGAGACTGGAAAGGGTAGCTTCTAGCAGGGCAGCCATGTGTCCAACTTAAACTAACCATGTGTCCAGGAGGAACATCAAGCTATGTCTGCCACAGCTCCCAAGATTCTGTTTATCTCTAAAATGGGATTAATTGTGGCACCTCTGCCATAGAGTTTTATAAGAATTGAAATGAGAGCATGGAAAGCAGGTTTTAGCATAGTGTCTGGAACAGAGTTAGTGTTTAATAAATGTTAGCTATTATTATTATTGAGACAAAAAATACTTAATCTCAAATGCCTGCAATTGACCAGTCGAGAAAATCACTTAAATAATTAACAAGTGTTGTGAGAGGACATTGGGGAGCAATTAATTCTCTGTAGTGAAAAGAATAGGAATTCAAGGGAGGATTCACAGAACGGATGACAGTTGAGTCCTCAAAAAAAATTAAACAGAATTTTGTAAGGCAAAAGAAGGGACAGCAGCATATTCCAGCAAAAGGAAACAGCATAAGAAAGGCATGGCTCTAAGAATGTAGAACTGGACAATATTTCTCATACTGGGATCCTGGATCTCTTACTTTAGAATCATCTGGATCCCTGCCAAAATGCACAAAATAAAACAGCTAGTGATGGGTCCTTGAAAACTGCATTTAAAATAATCTGCCCCAGCATATTGTTCTATACATCAAACTAGATTAGCACATAGACACCCTAAGGCAGAGGGTTTTGAAATTCGTGTGAATTATAAAGAACTGTGCACCTATTTAATCAAAAGCTTCTTAGATAAACAATATTATGGGGTTTAAAAATAAAATAAAATATCACCATTTTCTGTACATCCAATTCTGAGGTCAACCATCTCCCCCCAACCCCCTCAGGTCACTCATCTCCCCCACCCCCACCCCACCCCCTCAGGTCAACCATCTCCCTCTCCCCACCCCACCCCCTCAGGTCAACCATCTTAAATGAACAAACCTATGAACTGAGAACAGCTATGGTTACTAACCAGTACAAACTGAAGAATATCCACCATATTCCACAAATCATTTGCATGTTCACATAGATTTTGCCAGCATGAAGCTGGTTCTGCCCTTCTTTTGTCATAATTTTGATAGTTAAGAAATACTTTGCACCATTAATAATAATTATGGTATTATCAAGAAATCAAGATAAGATATCAAGAAATAACTGAACACATGTGACCACTATCTTAACTCTGCTGAGTTTTCCTCACAGAAGGAATTTTTGCTAAGATTATATTCAGTTTTTCAAATTTGAGCTGGGTAAGAATTACTGCCTTTCTTTAGCCAAGAAGCTAAGTATATTTGCTAAATAACCACTGTGAAATTAACTGAGATGAGTCATATCAACAATAAGTTTCAGTCAACAGGTCAACTTTTCATTTTAATTTTAATTTTTTTAATTATTTTACATACCCACAAATTGAGCATAATTTAAGAGTACGTATATAATGCAGGCCATTAAAAACTGTAGAGAAAAGTTTTACCTCCTCCATCTACCATCACATAGATGAAACTCTGTGAAAGCTGAACAGCAGATTAACCTGCACTATGTGGCTCTGCTACAGTAATTGAACAGCAGTTGTGCTGTGTGCTGGTACACAGCAAGTACTGTGCTAAGGCAGTCAGCATGACATGAGAGGTTTTCATCTACACAAGGAGTTCTTTTGTCATGTGCTGGGCTAATACAGTCTGTGATATTTTTTTAAAACATCAGATCTGCTTGAGTTATAAAAATAAATAATTTCATCTACATTTTAGGTGAAAGACAATACCTTTAATAGAGAAGAAAAGCTATTTAGATACTTAGAAAAGACGGTGAGGCATTGTGTGAAGAACATTTCACTCTGTCTTCAACACATACAGGTAGGTAAGACACAACTGTTTCCAGCGTTTCTACAAGAAGGTATTGATGTCCATGGTTATTACGAAGAGTAAATGTGAATGTTCATTCATTTATATGATCTAATTTATATGATAAATTTCATTTATACTGTATCAAATCTGGGAGCTGAAGACTGCAGGTGAGGGAAACCAGTTTAAAGATTTAGATTTTGTTCTTTGCTTCCTTATCTGCTCCATCTTTCTCCCAACCAAAGTCACCATGTGGCGGGACATTAACTCACACGATTGCCATGTGGTGCTAGACTATTAAAATGCTTTTCTTATAACAGAGCTGAATTCATTAATGCAAAATTGATTCAGCAGAAATTTTCTTTATTTGTTGGATTATACTAACATACACTAACTATATGTTATATAGTTATATTTATATAATTAACATATACTAACATATACTAACTCTTGTACCCAAATCACAAATTTGCAATTTTAAAAGTGGGACTGAAAGAAAAAAAAAATCAAAGGAGGACATCACATAAAATTAGAGAAAGACTAAAGAGCATAAAGCATAACATAAAGGCCATATAAAAAAAAACACAAAAACCCACATGTGGATCTCAAATTCAGCTGCAAGCCTTTGAGAAGCCAACTTAAAAAAGGATGTACGATCTCACTAGTCTAGATGAATAGAGCACCTCTTATTTATTTTATAACCAGTGTTTCGTAACGCCCCCTTTACAGTTCTGAATGAAATTCACATGTAATTCAACCTTACATAGGTAGGTCTACATAAAAGAAAATCAATGTGAAGGATAATAAATTCCTTTTTTTTAAATTTTTAAAAAATATTTTATTTATTCATGAGAGACACACACACACACAGAGACAGAGACAGAGACAGAGAGAGAAAGAGAGAGGCAGAGACACAGGCAGAGGGAGAAGCAGGAGAAGCAGGCTCCATACAGGGAGCCTGGTGCAGGACGATCCCAGTTCTCCAGGATCAGGCCCTGAATTGAAGGCCACGCTAAACCGCTGAGCCACCCGGGCTGCCGAGAAAATAAATTCTAAAAAAATAATTGGAGAACTACAATATGCAGATGTTACACAACCATAGTAGTGTGGGACAAAAACACCCCCACAGATTCCCAGTAACCCAGGAGCTTTTTCTGCTAATGTTAAGAATCATAGACTTAACCAAACCAATTTGAAGTGTGGTATAATTATATTCAGTAGAGAAAGAATGGATCTCATAAAGAAGATGTGGTGTCTTCAACAACACCTTGATCATGGTTATGATTGCAAGACATAGTAGAATTCCATGTAACTCAGTTAACAAATGACCCCCTTCCCATTTTCCAGTTTTTACCTTGGATATCTATTTTTGGAAGCAGATGTTTGTATGCATAGGTAAAATATCATACCAACAGAGGATTAGGTTAACAGGTATCATGATTTGGAGAAAAGATTCTGTGTTATGTTGATTCTGTGTTATGTTGGTTTATTTTTATGTTGGTTGGTTAACAAGCCACATTCTTTTTTCATTTATTAACTGATGCAAAGCCTGATTTTACAATCAAGTTTGCTAATCTCTTCTTAAAGCTCCGCTTTCTGTGAAAAGAAAACAAAAACTTAGTTATAACAGCCAGAGAGCCGTGGGAACTCTATCCTTCATATATATTTCACGAAGTGAATGCATCTTGGGAACATCTACAGGAAAGTCTTCTATTTCCACTAACTGATTCAACAAAAACATGAGCATCTTCTTTTAAAAAGAGCATTACATTCACTAAGGAAAACTGAAGACACAAATCAAAGAGGAGTGATTTCTAAAATAAAGGATTTGTAAGAACTGAATGGTCAATAAGATGAAGTCCACTTAATAGAAGGTGTCATACAGAGTAGTAGGAGAAAGTGACAGAGGGCAAGTAAGAAAATAATTATTACAAGTAACCTCATTGTATAGAAGATTCATGAAATTTTTTTCCTTCCTTTTTTAATCTCTCAGTGGTAATGGAGGGTTATGATGATGAAGTGTACATTTGGGATCATTTAATTATAATGAACTTCAGAACTTTGCCTATTTTGTGATTTTGTTTTTGGTTTCAGGATGCCATGCCCTTAGCACTGCAGAGCATGATGGAGCTCCAGGAGATTTCATGCAACAAAAATAAGGAGGAAAGGAGCCATTCAGAGGCCCTAAGTAATGCCCCAAATCCCTGTGGTGACTTTGTAAGTTATTTATATTCACAGATAAACTAGGAAGTGGGGTTAAAAGAAAAGCTATTTTTTATTTGTTTTTCTGGAGTTAGAAATAAAACATGCACTAAAGCAAATATGAATGTCAAAATCAGTAGATTTAAACAGGAGGGTTTTTTTTTATTATTGACTATTTTAAAGTGAATTAGTGAAGATCTCAATTACTATGATTAAAATTTAAGAGGGTCCCAGACTGTGTTTCTAAGAGTAGTTAGTGTCTATGTAGCTTTTAAAATCAACATTTAGCTTAAGTCTGCATGTGATAGATCACGGATTTATTAAATTGGCAAGCTATGATTTTCCTAAAGCAGTCTCTGGAAAAGTCTGGAGTCCTTACAGGAGGAGCGAAGCTACACTCTGATGATGTGACTTTGATTAACACACTATATACTGGAAAGTAAAGCCTTCTTATTGAGAAAAGGCTTTTACCTATGAGTCATACGTCTTCTATGCTGTGGTAAAATATTTGTTTCCTATGAGTTCTGTAAAATATACAGAATTACCAAACATAGCCCAGGAATCATAAAAACATGCTTGAGCCAAGAAAATATCTGGCTGGTAAAGTTTGAGTAGTACTGATGGGGGAACACAGGGCTAGCTGAGGACAAAGCACGAGCTCTGGACAGCACCTTGACAAGTCCTTGAAGCAGGCAAAGGGGCACTCCTCTACGGTCTCAACTGCCTCGGTGTTAATACTTTGCTAAGGGCAAAAGGCAGTCTTAGCCCGACCCTCGGGAGCCTGTAAGTCTACTCTGACATACAAAACTTCCTTTAGAAATATCCTTTATCTCTAACCCCCCGAGATACATGTTGGCAATCATCCCCCAAGCACCTGGCCCACTGTTATACATCTGAAGGGTCTCATGACTCAGGTTTTATTAGATGGTAATAAGCCACCTTTTCCCAACAAAAGCTTCCCCCCCCCACCCCCCAAGGTCCTGGAAACCTTGCTTCCAAAATTCCTTAGAGAGTACGCTATCCTGAAACCCCTCCCAACCCCAGGTATGTAATCAGCCACCCCTCACAGGCCTGGGGCAGCAGCTCTTCCTGCCTACGGGTCCTGTCCCTGTGCTTTACTAAAACCATCATTTTGCACCAAAGTTGTCTCAAGAATTCTTTCTTGGTCGTTGGCTCTGGACCTCACTTATATTCCAAAACTTCATCAGTACTAACTTTAACTTAGTATCTTGTGTTCCAAAGGTATTATTATTATATCATAGTAGTATGTTATATAGAAGCTATAATAGACTCCTTCATCATTTTGAAGATCCTTGAAAGTGGCATTTTTGTGTCGGCATTATGGCATTCTGGGTCAGATAGTTCTTCATTGAGAGGTCCTTGTGTTCCTGGAGGATGTTTAGCATTCCTGGGAAACCAAGCTCTAAATCTCAGTAATGCCCCCTCCCCCCATCTCAAGTAGTGACATCCAGGGAATAGCCTCACGTATTTCCAAATCCTAGGAAGTGATGCAGCCCCACCCCCAGTAGAAACCTCTCAGAAGCATCTTATTTCGTGGCACTGGGGAATGGAAACTCAGGATTACATCTGAACTAAGATGATCGATTAGATAAATGAGAATAAGAGAGCAAGAGAGAGAGAGAAAGAGGTTTTTACAATGGATGTTAAATGGAAACAGTGTGGCTAGTTCTTTATACATTTTCTGGGCTTAATTACAGAGAGCACATTTTAGAAAAGTCCTTAAGGGTTTGCTCTTTAGCTTAATTCCAATGTATTAAGTCAATAAGTATTTATTGAGCACCATGTAAGAGCATGGTATACAGCTGCTTCAGCATGTCCCGAATTTGATGGAAGAAGTGCAGTGTTCTCCACTTTGCATGAAACCATAAGATGATAAATTAGGCTAAATTAAAATAATTATCAGGGTGTTCCTGAGTGGCTTAGTTGGTTAAGCATTTGCCTTCAGCTCAGGTCATGATTTCAGGGTCCTGGGATAGAGCCCCTCTGAGCAGGAGCCTGCTTCTCCCTCTCCCTCTGCCTGCCTCTCCTGCCCCCCAGCTTGTGCTTACTCTCTCTGTCAAATAAATACATGAAAATTTTTTTTAATGAAATAATTATCAGAATGATCAGTATAAAAGCAACTTTTTAGCTTATGAATAAAGTATATTAAACTTTTTAAAATGAAATATTAATAAGAATTCAAAAATCTATCTAAAGGCAGAGCAGTGTTTTTATCTAACCTTGAAAAATACTTACCTGCCTTGAAAAATACTTGTCTACATGTTTTGAGTAGGAAAAAAAATATTAAAAGAAAATCTGATTCTTATTTGCTCCAATCATAATTCCTATGTCCAGGTGAATTGGAATCCGTTTATGTCTAAGGTCACAGGATATGATCATAGACATAAATATATATATGCATATATATAAATATACACACACATATATATACACATACATAGTATAGGGCATATACTATGTGTGTGTGTGTGTGTATATATATATATATATATATATATATATAGTAACTATGTTGTAATATTGTAATTATGTTACCTGTAGAATCCAGTCAAGTTACAATACTGTAATTTATCAGAACAGTAAACAGATTCTTTACTTAGTCAAAGGACTCATTAAACAGTCTGCAGGTGTATATTGATTATCTTATAAGCTAGACATCAAGTTTGATCTGTTTAGTCTACTAGTGTCAGTAAGAGATTGGTTTCCCTTCTCTTGTAGATTTCCCATGAGTTCACACAAAGTTACCAGAAGCTGTTTAATTAATAAAAGCTGCTGCTCAGATACTGACTCCATAGGACATATTTAGGGTACAAAAGAGAAACCTACTTCTAAATTGCTATAACATAATCATGTAACCGACACATATATGATAAAGCATGAAGTCGGCAGTCAGCAAACATAGGATACTAGTTGCACTTCAGAATAGAGGGGGAGGAAAAAGAAATAGGAGAAAGTAAAGCTAGGATGTTCTGCGGCTGGCATGGGGTTGGCTGTTAAAATGAGGTTCATTTTCAATGGCTTGGACCTAAAAACAGAACCAGCATTAGCTTAGTCCTTCAATGTATTTAAAGAGAAAGCAATAACTGTTGTCATTTCTTTCATAGGAGCAAAATACCTATAATAAGGAGGTACTTATTGGTATAGAATATAAAGTTCCACTACCCAAAATGAGCCAGTAGCGTAGCCAGGGAACTGGGCCGATGTGGGAGGAACAGAATACAGTCTCTTCTAGGACCACCTTCCTTTTATTGTCAGGAAAGGAAGGGAAGGATACGGTGAATCATTTGCACAGTCTTAGTGGTCAGAGACTGAGTTTGCCTCCCACCCCAGTCCTGGAGTAACTGCGCTTGGCTCTGGGATTAGAAAGGAGAGGAAAGGGAAAATGTTGAAGGAGATGACCCCAATGCAAAACCAGGGGCTGGAGAGAGAAAGGTAGAGTGTATTTTGGGCCTGCGGGCTTTAAGTTTTCTATTCCTCTTCCTGCTCACTCTACACGCAATGTTAGAGTCTCAAGTCCCTGTTTCAAGTCCTTGAGCAGGTTTAGGGAGACCAGAAAGAGATCACATCCTCCTTAACTTGGCCGCAGACGTTGCTGTCCTGCTCTGCGCTCCCGCAGGGAGGAAGTAAGCCTCCTGGTGACAGCGCAGGACACGTATGGTTGTTCTTACTCGGTCACAGGACTGCTCTTCTCTCTCGGCAGGCAGCCCACGTGCAGCGGCTGGTCCTGATGCCCCTGTCGGCCCTGCTGTCCCTATTCACCGGGCCCCAGAAGCTCATCCAGAAACGCTATGACAAACTGCTGGACTGCAACAGTCACTTACCTCGGGCAGCAGGAGACGACTCAGACTTGGCCAAAAAGGAGTATGAGGCCCTCAACGCCCAGCTTGTGGAGGAGCTCCAGGTGTTCAACCGGGCGGCTCGGAAGATTCTGCACAACTGTCTGTGCAGTTTCGTAGCTCTCCTCAGGGACTTGACCCTCGCCGCTCAGCAGGTTTATTCCACGGTGGCGCCGGTAAGCGTGTGGCTGCCTAGGCCTGCAGCACCTGCTAGAAACCACAGCCACATGGAACAGCCCTGTTCGTAGTGTGCATGCATGCAGGGTGTGTGTGTGTGTGTGTGTGTGTGTGCACGCACGTGCGGAGGTGGGGGCGGAATTTAACTGAAGCCCATAGTCCTTCAGTTTCTTTCTGTTTTCTCCACAAGAAAGTTTCCTAGTTCAGGTTTATTGTGACATGCACACTTGTTCTTTCTGGAGGTTTCTTTTCAAATGCCAAACACCTTTTAGCTCTACCTGCTTGATGCTTTGCTGAAGCTTATCAGTTTGTATTTTGTATTCTCTTCCTAGTCAACTGCTCTTCAGTGCTCACCATGACTATTTAAGGTGTGGATCCCAAAAGGAGGCCATCTCAGTGTAATGACAGAAACAGGAGAACTGTCAAACCAGTCTTTTTTGCTTTTGTTTTCCTCTATGGAAAAAAGTCTAGTGTGTGTGTGTGTGTGTGTGTGTGTGTATCTGTATGTAATTTAGCTTTCCATTAGGATATGATTTTATGACTACTTTCCTGAAGAAGGAAGATATTTACAATTTAATATCAACTTAAAAAAATCAGTGTGGTTTCTTTGCCCTTCATTTCAGTTAGTTCTTATTCAGCTGGTTAGATATTTAATGGACACCATTTGGAGGAAAATTAATTGTCCTACTTTATTTTTTACTGTGTATTTAATTAACTTTTAACTTACCCTTTGAATTAAATTAAGTTGAATAAGCAGGTGCTACATTTACATGGTTCAAAAGGCGAAACTACATACAAATGTGTAAACAGTCTCACATAGACTCCTGTTCCCTAACCACCCATTCCCCAACTCCACCCCATTGTTACTAGTTTATCCATTTAGAGTTTCTTTATGCTATTAGAAGTAAATGCAAAATGCATATATTTTTCCTAGAGAAAACTAGGGTATTACAGCACCATCCTGCAATTTGTTTTTTAACCTCCTTAGGATGCATACCTGTCAGCACACAGAGAACTTTCTCAGCCCTTCTACAACTTTATACTAGTCTACTGCATAGCTATACAATAGTATATAACCAGCCCCCTATTTTTTGGATAACAACTTTATTGAGAAATAATTCACATACCATATATCCCACCCATTTAAAGTATGCAATTCCATGGTTTTTAGTATTTTCACAAAAGTTGTGCAATCATCACCACAATCAATTTTAGAATATTGTCATCACCCCCAAAAGAAACCCAGTACCATTAGCAGTGAATCCACATGTTCCCCCGACCACTCTCCCATAGCTCTAGGCAACCCCAATCTATTTTCTGTCTCTAAAGATTTGCCTATTCTGGGCATTTCATATAAATAGAATTATATAATATGTGGTTCTTTGTGACTGGCTACTTTCACTTAGCATAATGTTTCTGAGGTTCATCGATGTTGTAGCGTTTTAGTACTTAATTCTTATTATTGCCAAACAATATTTCATTGTATATATACACCATGTTTTATTTACCCATCATCAGTGGATGGACATTTAGGTCATTTCTACTTTTTGGCTACTATGAATACTGCTGCTATGAATATTCAAGATCTTAGTAGATGTTTGTTTTCATTTCTCTTGAGTACATACCTAGGAGTAGAATTGTTGGATCATATGCTAACTCTGTGTTTAACCTTTTCAAGAACTGCCAGACGATTTTCCCAAGTGGCTGCACTATTTTACATTCTCAACAGTGATGATTGAAGTTCCAATTCCTTACATCTATCTGTCTTTTGTTTTATAGCCATCCAGTGGGTGTGAAATGATATCTCACTACGGTTTTGATTTGCAGTTCTTTGATCATCCCCCTATTTCAAACTTTTTAAATTGAAGTATAACTTATATATAGTAAAGTACATCAGTCTGAAGTATACATCTCATGAGTATTTGCAAATATATATACATCTGTGTAACCACCAACCACATCTAGATATTAGCCCTTTCCAGTTCCTCATAAGGGCCACTCATGACCATTCTTCAGCTCTAGTCCCTCGAAGGTAACCATTCTACTGACCTGTGTTACCAGAGACTGTTATGTTTGGTTTGTATCTCATAAAAATGGAATCATACAGTATGTATGGTTGTTTTGTGTATCAACCTGTTCCTACTGATGGATATTCGGAAGATTCCAGTTGTCTGTAACTGCATAACAAATTATATCAAACATGGCAGCATGTGGCAACCAATGGTCATTTATTTCTATTGTCTTTCATAGTTCTGGAGGTTCCCTGGGCTCAGGGCAGTTATTCTCAGTGTCTCTGTGAGATTGCAGTCTGATAATAGGCTAGTCATCTCAAAGACTTCCTCAAGACCTCAAGATGAGATGATGATAGAAAACTCAAATAGTTGTGGATGAGGACAGTTGAGGCTCCAGAGACCTCCTCCCACCTGATCTTTCAACACAGCTTTTTGATATGGCAGCCACATTGCAATTGGACTTCTTCCATGGCTACGAAAGTCGCTCAGAGTGTCCCAAGAGAAACCAGCAGAAACTGGATAGTCTCTTTTAGCCTAATCTTGAAAGTCAGATAGCATCACTTCTGTGGTTCTGTTCACTTCCACGTTCTATTCATGGAGGCAATTTTTAAAACCCATGCACTTTTGAGGAGAGAGGACATGGACTCCACTTCTTGATGAGAGTCACATCAAAGAATTTACTGATTTGTTTTAAAACCACCACAGGCTCTTAACTAATGCTTCGTGTTTTAGCATTGTTCTCCTTTCCACTTTCCCACCCTACCATGTTGGAGGACCCTACTGCCATCAATTCCTGAGCCCTTCTTCCAAAATTTCATTGCTTTTTGTTTCTCTTCTATTCTTTTATTTAAGCTTGAAGCTTTATTTTTATTTTTTTTAAGGATTGTATTTATTTGAGAGAGAGAGAGAGAGCACGAACAGGGGATGGGGCAGAGGAAGAGAGAAAAGCAGATTCCCCACTGGGCAAGGAGTGTGATGTGGGGCTTGATCCCAGGATCCCAGGACCATGACTTGAGCTGAAGGCAGACACTTAACTGACTGAACCACCCCAGTGCCCCTAAGCTTGGACCTTTAAAACAGTTATCCCTATCATTTTAGTGAGGCTTTTGGAGATAGCAAATTAGACCATTTTTATCCAGAAGTTCTAATATTGCCCTAACTTTTTTGCTGTGGAGCCATCTTCTACTTTCTCTGTTTGTCATAACTCTACTAAATTCAATACCTAATATAGTTAAATAGTTGAGAACAATGCTGTATCATTTCTACCTATAGGTACCACTGTTGGCCCCGAGAATCTCTGAAATTCAGAATCGAGTACTGGAAGAGGTTCAAAATCTTAATTTTGTAAAAGACAACAGTGCCACTTTTATTGAAAGGAAACTTAGTTTTGAAAAGAAGAAACCTTTGCAAATTCCGGTGAGTTTGGTAGGATTTATGACAATGACTAGCACTTCTTTCCCTTGTTCAAGTCACATTAAATTATTTTTCACATCACTTACCTGATTCTAATATCCTATAATTTACCTATTATATATAGGATTTCTTATCTATGAGTTCTATAAGGTCATAGATTTTTACCCATTTTGTACATGATGTATTCCAAGCTGCTAAAATGATGCCTGACAACAGATATAAATATCTGTTGAATGAATAAATAGAATTGTATAGAGCAAAATCATAATAGTTCAACTCTTTCATTTTTCTAGATAAGAAATCCCAGGCTCCAGAGACAAAGTAGCTTTCTCAAAATCACTAGAGGCAGAGCAAAGAGGGGTCTAGGCCTCTTGACCCTGCCCAATTTACTGATATTATTTCCCAGAAAAAGACATGCACATGTACAATTTACTTAATTATTATTTATCAAGTGTTCAATATGCAAGAGATTGTCTACAGTATGGAAAAAAATTAAAAATTGTTCCATCCAAGAGGGATTAGAACCTCTGCTTTCTTATACTCAGTTGAATTTTCTTTCTTCTCTGCAACACTGCCCTCATGTGCTAACTAAAGAATTTTTCACTGCATAACTCAGCCGGATGCTTCACAATAATAACTCCATCAGTGCTTCAACATTGAAATAATCCCAAGTCAATGTGTGGCTTTAACATTTAAAAAATCTCCAAAGAAGAAATATTTACTGGCTCAGTGATGATTTTATTGTATGTATACATCTATCTAAACCAAAGTTTTTCCTTACTTCTCCCAGCCAGAAGTGCCACGTCAAACTGACATTCACCGCTCCAAACTTCTATCCACATACGGTAAAGAAGAACTCTACCAAGCAAAGCGCAAGTGCAATGCTACACAAGAATATGACATCAATCTTCTGGAAGGGGAGTTGGTGGCTGTGATGGAACAGAAGGATCCACTGGGGAGTACAAGCAGGTGGCTTGTTGATACAGGAAGTAAGTTTTTTGTGTAAAATGCACAGAACTACCACGTCTTTTCAAGTTGAGATTTTTCCCAGGGGCCTCTCTGTGCTTCTCTAAACACAAATGTTTGGTAAGGGTATACAAATGACCTCGTTTCTTCTTTCTTTTTATTCCTATCCAGTTATAAGAGGCTATGTGTATTCTTCCTTCTTAAAACCCTACAATCCAGCAAAAGTGCAGAAGGTGGATGCTGAAAACAG
Source organism: Canis lupus dingo (assembly GCF_003254725.2). Taxonomy (NCBI): domain Eukaryota; kingdom Metazoa; phylum Chordata; class Mammalia; order Carnivora; family Canidae; genus Canis; species Canis lupus. Next base: position 26,535,046 of record NC_064274.1, read on the forward strand.
GTTCGGTGATGATGATTTTGATAACATCAGCCTCTTTGTGTCCTCACGGCCAGCTAGTGACAGTGTCACAGGCACCCCAGAAAGTAGCATAAGTGATAGCAGCTCATCTCTTAGTGGTACATATGGAAAGTTGGAAACAAACGGCACTGATGTTGACAGTTCTCAAGAGGTAGATGAACAGGTAAGAGTTTGAACCTTGATGTAAAACTGCTTGGCTGTTCAAATCATGAAAGGTCTATCTCTCTAATAGCATTCTGTCTTACCGTAAGACTTGGCGGAAGAGTGTCAGCTTTGACAGCAAGGAGACCTCGCTTTATGAACACTTATTCTCTGTGCCCCTTTTCGCAAGGAATTTAATTCTCTGAGCCTATTTAATCAAATGAGGGAAGGAGGATGATAATTCCTTCATTGCAGACTTGATGTGAGGATTAGAGAAAATGTGTACATGTAAAGTACCCAGCACAGAGCAGACACTCTGTAAACAGTAATCATTATTATTACTACCCTGCTGGCATGTATTTAGAGTGAAGCAAAGATGGTCTTCTTATACTCCTCCATCACAGAAAGTTCAATACAACAGATTGTCACCATAAAGAACATGTGGGAAATTGTCCATGATTCCTTCAAGAGCAGTATCTTCATTAAGCTATCTATATAATTGGCCGTTTATAATCTCTTGTATAATGCCATTTACTATATATTGAAACTTTTGAGAGCTGCCTTTCCCATGCAGCACCAATGCAGAGACTATGGGGACCATTCTTTCACAAAATAAGTTGACTATGATGAAGGGTTCCTTTTGGCTACCTCAGAAAGTTTCAGTATATTTAACTGTTAATCCTCAAGTGGTGACCAACTAACTGTTTCTCTTTTTAACTTGCTTTTTTTCTTTAGCGGATATTAATTAATTTACTTTTTTTATAAGAGTAATACATGTTACTTCTGAAAAGTTAAAATGGTATAAAGATATATGTAAACTAAAAGTAAAGGTCTTTATTCCTTTCTCCCCTAACCCTACCCTTCAGAGACAGTATTAGGATTCACGTTTCAGAGATTCTCTGTGCATGTACAAACAATGCAAGTGGGAATGTGTATATGTTACATAATTTGCTTTTTTCCCCCACTTAACAATGTATCTTTGACACAACAGTACCTAAATATCTACCTTATTCTTTAAAAAATTCTGCATAGTAATTTATTTTGTGGATATATCACAATTTATGTAACTATTACTCTAATAAGACATTTAGACTATTCAGGTCTTTTTATAATTTCAAACTATTTCAAGCAAGATCCTTGTTTATCTATTTTTGTGCACTTACATGAGTACATATGTAGGAAAAATTCCTAAAACTATTGGAGGGTCAAAGGGTATATATATCTAAAATCTTGATAGGCATTGCCATACTGCCCTTCAAAAATAGTTTATCTACTTAGTTTCTTTCATTGCTGATACATTGATTGTTGTCCAATTCATGACCAGTTCTTTAAAAAAAAAAAAAATCTAGGGATGCCTGGGTGGCTCAGTGGTTGAGCACCTGTCTTTGGCTCAGGTCATGATCTCTGCCTCTCTCTCAGTCTGGACACAGACTATCATGAATAAATAAATAAATCTTTAAAAAAATATATCTTTATTAAGGACTTATTTACATACCATAAAATTCATCCATTTTAAGTATATAATTCAATGACTTTTGGTATATTTACAGAGCTGTGCAACTATCACCCCAATCCAAGTTTAGAATATTCCCTTCATCATGGGATGCCTGGGTGGCTCAGTGGTTAAGCGCCTGCCTTTGGCTCAGGGCATGATCCTGGAGTCCTGGGATTGAATCCCACATCGGGCTCCCTGCATGAAGCCTGCTTCTCCCTCTGCCTGTGTCTCTGCCTCTGTGTCTCTCATGAATAAATAAATAAAATCTTAAAAAAATATATTCCCTTCATCCCCAAAATCCTTTGCACTCATTTGCAATCTGTTTTCTTTCTCACCCCAGCCTAAGGAAATTACTAATTTACTTTCTTTCTCCATATATTTGACTTTATTGTATATTTTGTATTAATGGATTCATACAATATGTGGGGCTTTGGAGCTGGCTTCTTTCACTTAGCATAATATTTTTGAGATTCATCCATGTCGGAATATACAAATGTATTTTGTGGGGGGGGGTTGTTTTTAAGATTTTATTTATTTATTCATGAAAGACACAGAGATAGAGAAAGGCAGAGACACAGGCAGAGGGAGAAGCAGACTCCATGCAGGGAGCCCGATGTGGGACTTGATCCCAGGACCTCAGGACCACACCCTGAGCTGAAGGCTGATGCTCAACCACGGAGCCACCTAGGTGTCCCTGTACTTTGTTTTTTTGTTTTGTTTTGTTTTGTTTTATCACATAACAGTATTTCATCCTATGGTTATAGCATACTTTGTTTATCCATTCACCAGTTGATAGACATTTTGGGTAATTTCTATTATGAATAATGCTGGTATAAACATTTATGTACAAGTCTTTGTGAGGATTTCATTTCTTTTGAGTAGATATCTCACAGTAGAATTGCTTGTTGATATGGTGAATTTATGTTTAACTTTTAAGAGAAACTACCAGACTGTTTTTCAAAGTGGCTGCACAAATTTACATACCCACGAGCAATGCATGTGGGTTGTGGATTGCAGTTTCTTCACATCCTCACCTTATTGTCTTTTTTTATTATTATTATGATAGCCACTCTAGTGGCTGCGAAGTGGTATCTCATTGTGGTTTTTATTTGCATTTGACTAATGCTGTTGAGTATCATTCATGTGCTTACTGTCCATTCCTGCATTTTCTCTGGTGAAATGTATATTCAAATATTTGCCCATTTTATAAATTCAGTCATTTTACTTATTATCCAATTGTAAGACTTCTTTATGTACTTTGGATGCAAGTTCTTTATCAAATATAATTTGTAAATGATTTCTCCCAGTCATGACTGATTCTTAATTCATCTGGACATTGATCTATGTTTTTATCACTCTTTTGAAGTTTCAAAACACTATTTTTCTATTACTTGTTCACTCTTAGTTTATTCAAAGTTTCTAGAAAAGAGAATAATATTGTAATACCAATAGATTTTTTTTTTGCCTCTGTATTCTGTGTATTCACAGAGAGAGAGAGAGAGAGAGAGAGAGAGGCAGAGACACAGGCAGAAGAAGAAGCAGCAGGCTCCATGCAGGGAACCCGACACAGGACTCGATCCTGGGTCTCCAGGATCACACCCTGGGCTGAAAGCAGCACTAAACCGCTGAGCCACCAGAGCTGCCCAGTAATACCAATAGGTTAATGAAATTTTACCAGTGAAATCTATTTGGGATTACATATCCTGGCAGACTTTGACTTATCCCAATAAGTCAGGATATTATTATCCCAATAATAGAAGGGCAGAAATTTGAGGACAAAATTTGTCAAGACATCCTAAAGCTGGCTTAACATTGAGCTCTAATTATTGGCTCCACAGGGACTTAAGTACCTCAAGTAGGCTCTTTGGGCATGGGATTTGTAGTCTACTTCCTAATAGCTGCTACTGCAAAGTAATTCCCTTTGAGTAATCCTATCAATATGTTTCATATGAATTAGGTCCATTAGAAGGTTCCATTACCAAGAGAGGAAAAAAATGAGATAATTTTCTTTTGCTCAAAACAAAGTATATTGATAGTATCTCTTCATAGAGTGCTACTTGCTTTTTCCCTCCGAGTTTGGAATCAATTCAAAATAGACCTTGGGGTCAGGGACATACATATAAGCATTATTCCTAACAAAACTGGACTAGAAAATGCAGCTTGGATCAATGTCCACGTAGGATCCCTGAATACTTTCCTTTTTGTTAAAATAATTGAGTCCAAATTGCAAGACTCTCACACATATGAGCAAAGTCTATCCCAGTAAATTTTTTTTAAGAATTTCATCCATTTATTCATGAGATCCCAGTAAATTTTTTTTTTTTAAGATTTCATCCATTTATTCATGAGAGACACGGAGAGCGAGAGAGGCAGAGACATAGGCAGAGGGAGAAGCAGCCTCCATGCAGGGAGCCTAATGTGGGACTTGATCCTGGGAATCCAGGATCACGCCCTGAGCCAAAGGCAGGCGCTAAACCATTGAGCCACCTGGGTGTCCCAATATCCCAGTAAATTTACCATAAGTTGAAGACAATGCACCTGTTAGAAACCCCAGTTCAAGAGAGAGAAGAAAAGACCACATAGGAATATTTCCCTTAATGTCTTAATTCCAGTCAATAGAGGTACATGGGCTAGTGGTTTTCAGACTTTTCCAATTATGCAACTACTGTTCAGCCCTCGAAACAGAAGGAAAACCTTGGATGATCTTCCTAATCCTTATCAGAAGGCTGATATTTTCATTCTGTTGACTCCTAGAAGGTGTGAAGAAGAAAATGTTTAACTCTCATACCTATGGTGTGACAATCTAATAGAACAATGAATGCATTATGGAGGTTCCTATAAGGTGATTGAAAGTGGGAGTAAATTGTATCTTTTTTTTTGTGAACAGTGAGAATACACTGTACATTGTAATATGCACATTTGAGGTGCACTACAAACTAATTTTCTGTGTGGCTATTTAGACTTTGTTCTTGGTTGTATTTTATTATCAGGAACATCAACTGAAACATTGGTTTAACTGAATGACAATTTGAGTCACCATTTCTTCCCTATCCTTTCCTACTATGGCAGTTGCACTTTTTTTTTTTTTTTTTTGCTTTCTTCCAGAATTGAAATAGCATATTGCCATTGGTTTTATAGGCTGTAATCTATTCTTATTGATGGTTATAGTGGACCCTGACAAGAAGGACAGGTAGATGGGTAGTCTTGACCTATACCTGATATTCAGGGGGCATTACTGGGGTCCTAAAAATCAGTCATAAATAGGCAAGTTCAGACTGACTTCGGAGTAGTGGCTCCGAAATTAATTTTTATACTCAAGCTGAGTTTTTAATGTGGATTCCACAAATAAATGGAATCTATGAATGGGCTTTGAAGGATTTATAAATCCCCTCAAATACATTGGAAATGTTGTGCTTATATGCATAACTATAGTAAAAGTCCATAGCTTTCAACAGATTTTCAAAGGGGAATTTTATTTTAAAAGGTTAGAAACCATTGCTCTCAAGACTTAACTTGCTTATCCATTCTCCCATCCACTCAAGAAAAAAGATAGTTGGATTAAGAGCCTCCTGCATTTCCTAGAATGGTTCTAGTGGATCAGAAGTCTTATGTGCAAGGTGAAAATATAATTTATTATCTATAATGGGACGCTTTTGTTAGTGAAAGAGAGTGCTTACTGGGTGAGGTAGCTATGACAGGTGTAATTAGGAGGTATGGTCAGTTTGCTTACTGGGGCCTAAGGACCAATCAATTCAGATTCCTCCATGCATATCCCACACAGAAAGCATACATAGGCTTTCCCTGGATGTTTTAGAAGCTCTCTAAATGATGATCCAGCACCTTTGTAGAATAATGGGGAAGAGGTCATGGATTTTTGCAACCTGGCATTTATACTAAAGGACTTAATCTTTAATTTCTTTACTCACTACTTTATGTTCTATCAAAAAAATTAACAAAAGCCAACAATTATGCCATCCTACTCTAATGTATTCTCCCCTTTCACCCGTCAAAGATCAACGACATGATTTGTATTAGTTTTCTCTGCCATGTAACAAATTGTCACAAACTAAGTGGCTTAAAGAACATAAATGCATTATCTCACCATTTCTGTGGTCAGAAGTCCAGGTACAGCTTAGCTAGGTGCTCTGCTTGGCATGTCACATAGCTGCAATCCAGATGCTTGCTGGGCTGTCCTCCTTTCTGAAACCCTGAGTTCTCTTCCAAGCTTGTGGTTGTTGGCAAAACTCAGTTCCTTGTTTTAGAAGGACTGAGGCCTCCATTTTCTTGTTGGCCATCAGCCAAGGACCATTTTCGCTAACTGGATGCTGCTCTCAGACCCTTACCATGTGGCTATGTCTGTAGGCAGTTCACAGAATGACTGCTTCTTCAAGGCCAGCAGATGAGCATCTCTCTGGTTTTAAATCTTTCCCTTCAGAAATGGCCTGAATTCTCTCTTAAAGGGCTCACCTGATTACGTCAGGCACACTCAGCATAATCTTTGACTGGCTCAAAGTCAGTGTATTAGGGACCTTATTATGTAGGACATGTTCAACAGGCAATGTCCGCGTTAGAGTTCTGCCTACCACAATATCTAAGATGCCTTGCTTGGTAAGCAAAGTATAAGACTAAAATGATGCAATTTTCAGCACTTCTCAAAGTGGACCAGATTTAATAACAGCTAAACCCAGTTTTAGAGGGAGGTTTAATGTCTGAGAATCAGTGCTGCTTCCTTTTCATGTAAATAATACTGAGAACATAAGTTTTGAATTAGGAACTTCTAAAACAGTTAGTTGTTATGGCCCTAATCCTAAATTCACTGTCTGGTCCTTCATCTTTACATGTTTCAACTACTTTTGATGATGATGCTACATGTCTAGTTTATCACTGTTTTAGAAAGTGCTTAAAGCCAGCAGGTCATAACATAATGTATTTAAATAGTCATTAAAATGATGCTTTAGAGAGCTATTTTTTGACATATTTTAAAGTAAAAGGCAGGCTGCAAAAATTATGTATACTATAATTCCGTGTTTATTGGCACTTTAGGTAGATAGGCAGAAAGAAAAGAAGAAACAAGGGATGGATGGATGGAAGGAACGAAGGAAGGAAGGAAGGAAGGAAGGAAGGAAGGAAGGAAGGAAGGAAGGAAGGAAGGAAAAAAGGGAAGAAATACAAGGTATTAATAGCAGTTGGGTGATTTCTTCTTACCTTTATTAAAATCATTTCTTTATAAAAATTACTTGCATAATAACAATACATAATTGATCACTGAAGAATGTGAAAGCTTGCTCCTGGAGAGAGGAAGAGAAGAAAGAGCATTTTTCATGCAATATAACTATCTTGGCTTTCTGAACTACATATAATACTATAAATACTGGCTTCATAGCTTTTTAGTTTTGGAAAGGAAGATTAAAATATTATTTTTGTTAATTGAAGAACTGGGATGAAATCAATAAAATGAGATTCACTGAAGACAGCTAATGTGGCTCATTAAGGGAGGAATAATTAAGTGCACAAATATAGAATAAGGGAATACTGAACTGTCAATGCTACTACAGGGAAAGATCTCGTGGTTATAAAAAGTGGCTAATAAATTGAATATGAGTCAATAATACAATACAGAGTGTTATTTAAAAAATTAAATGCCATAGAGAACTGGGTTGTATTCATAGACTATTGTACATAAAATGAACCAGAGCTTTAGAGAATGCAAAGAAGCAACTAAGAAAATATATTTTAATAAATGCTGAGGAAAGAGGAAGGATCAGGTGTTTATGGCTTAACTTAATAAAATTTAATTAATGTGTCTGGACCAAAACATTAACATTGAAGGTTAAAAAGATAGAGCCTAGAACAATTAAAATATTCCAAAAAATAAGAAATTTTTCAGCTTTTACATATAACAGACTGAAAACTTCTAACTTGTGGTCTAATGTTATCAACTGCTGTCTCTTTAAAATTGAGTATCTATCTTATGTTAAATGGGAGGCATAAACATAAAACTAAAATATGCTCATCCTAAATTAATTTCGGACCATGATCCCTCAAAGTATTTAAAGTATGTAATTTTGTGCTTTAAATTCACAATTTCATGAGGATTTATATTTAGTGTTTAAAATACATGCTCTGCTGTATTTCATACCACATAGATTTTTTAAAGACTTACTTATTTATTTATTTATTTATTTATTTATTTATTTGACAGAGAGTGTGAGCAAGCAAGCATGAGCACACAAGTGGGAGGAAGGGCAAAGGGAGAGGGAGAGACAGAACCTTCAGCCGACTCCCCACTTAGGATGGAGCGGGGCACAGAGCTGTATCTTACAACACTAAGATCATGACCTGAACCAAAATCAAGAGTCAGATGCTTAACCAACTGAGCCAGCCAGGCACCCCTCATACTAAATAGATTTAAGTGGAAGATTTTATATTCCCTTTGAGAGAAAATGTGCCAAAGTGAAAGACCACCACAAATATTTAGGAGTCATATATTAGTAGGTAATTCAACTTGCTAAACAATCTATAGCTGCATTGGCAATGCATATATGTTGTGCATGAAAATTATAAAATTTGGCTAAGCAACTGTTAACATGGTCTCTTACAGAGAATCAGAAACTGTATTATGGCACATGATATTCCTGAAAGCTTTTGCCCACCAAATCCCCCATTCTGCTCTTGTGACCCTAATCAATTTCTTCATTTTCTAATCAACAAAAACATTAGCAGCAACATATTAGAGACCTTAGTCCCTTTCCACAAGAATATACTATGCATATCCTTTCTAGAAAAAGAGTCTGCTTCCTAAAGTAATATGAGAAATAGATCAAGCACAGAATTTGGAGTTAGAAGATGCAATCCTAGCAGCACGAACTCTGTGACTAAAGTAAGTCACAACTCACAATGAGGGTATAGAACATTGGACATGTAAACTGTCATGAGCATAGAAAAGTGGTTATTATTGCTGCCACTCCATTACTCAAGAATTTATAGCACCTCCCTTTTTATTTTCTTCTTTAATTTTTATTTTTAAAAAAAGTTTTAAAGATTTTATTTATTTGAGAAAGAGAGAGAGAGCAAGCTGAGTCAGGGGGAGGGGCAGAAGGAGAGAGAGAATCCTTAAGCAGACTACTCTCTGAGCAGGGAGCCTGGGGGGACTCAATCCCAGGCCCCTGGGATTATGACCTGAGCTAAAGGCAATCACTTAACTGAGCCACTGAGGCACCCCCTTTAATTTTTAAATTACAAAATAATCCATGCCCAGCCATCTGTCTTGTGTGTATCTTCTATAATGCAAGGTTATCTCTTTTACATTCTTGTGTGATATTCAAGACTTTCAGCCTTTTAAGTCAAATTAACATATATCTGAATTCCTACTGTGTACCATCATTGGTCAGTAGAGAAAAATTTAAATGTTCCTTTCTCTCTCTCTCTTTTTTTAGGTAAGTTTTACCCCAACCTGGGGCTTGAACTCATAACCCCAAGATTAAGAGGCACATGCTCTAAACTGACTAAGCCAGCCAGGCACCCCATAAATGCTCCTCTCTTTGAGGTAGAGCTCATGAGAGTTGTTGAGATAAAATCAGTGATATCAAAATTTCATCAAAAGTTAAATAACAGTTCAACATCTACAGAAAAACTTAAGCTGCTAACTATATAGTGCTCTCTCAACATTCCCCAGTCTCTTTTCCTACTCAGTGAAGTCATCTTATTTCTTACCATTTCCTTTTAATATTGGCTCTCAATTTTGAGAAAGTTAATCTACTTGCCTATCCCATATACTGTTTTCATTCTATGTACCTTGGAATATGACACTTCCACCCCCTTTATCAACTTTGTCACGTATACAAAGTTACCTCTTTAAAAAACCGGCTCATGTATATTACTTATGTGTATAGGGTGTTTTTTGTTGATTGTGTGTGTACCTTTTTGGGGCCCCATTTTTTCCTTAGCTGCATTGTAAGTTCTTGGATAATATAATATCTGGCACTTATAGGTACTTAATAAATTTTGATTAAATAAATGAATGAATAAAATGTTGTTAGTCAATTGCTTAATTTTATGATATAACATTTCTGTTATCAATCTTATGATCTTAGTAGAAGAGTGACTAAACACTTACTTAGGGGCTTCTTATGTTCTAATAATTCTGAAGTATTCCTTTGAGGTTAGAGAAAAATTCTTTTGACGGAAGTATGTTTTATTAATTTCTTCTAGGCCCCTTAAGATAATTTAAAAGTTATAAATTTAATGCATTATCATGATAAAGGTTTAGAAAACAAGAAAAATGAAAATCATCTCTAATTCTACTACTCAAAGGAACTAATACTACTAGACTTATATTGTACATCTGATTTTATATACTTTTTTTTTTTTTACTTTCTATTTCATCATAAGCATTTGCCCATGATATTGGTCTCAGAAGACAGCATTTTTAATGACTACAAATTTCCTTAGCGTAAAGATCTAGAATAGATTTTAACTATTCCCCTCTTACTGAACACTTAATGCTATTCCCATTTCCCTCTCACTTCTCATTTTGTGAATGGGCACTGCAGCAATATTATTGTGCAAAAATCTCTGCCAATGTTTCTATTTCTGTAGGAGAGATTCTTAGAGCTATTATTGAATAAAAAAAGAATTAACATTTTAAAAAGTCTTTTAGGGGTGCCTGGCTGGCTCAGTCAATAGGAGCATGCAACTCTTATTAATCTCAGGGTCATGAGTTTAAGCACCACGTTGGGTGTGGAGCCTACTTAAAAAAATAAAATAAAAAATACATCTTTTAACAGAAACTGCCAAACTGGGTGCCTGGGTGGCTCAATTAGTTAAGCATCTACCTTTGGCTCAGGCCATGATCCCAGGGCCCTGAGACGGAGTCCTGCGTCGGGCTCCCTGCTCAGTGGGCAGTCGACTTCTCCGTCTCCCTCTGCAGCTCCCCCTGCTTGTTCTCTAATAAAATAGCATCTTAAAAAAAAAACAAAAACAAAAACAAAAAACAACAACACACAGAGAAACCCATGCCAGATTGCCTTCGAGCATGGACAGTTTAGACTCTTCCCCAGAGAACAGTAAGAATGCATGTTGAACTATATTCTCATCTGGGTCATGGTTTAGCAAAATAAATGCAGCAGAAGGAACTGGGGGATGTGATGTTGAAAAAATAAGAAAACTTAGCCTTCTTTCTAAAAGCTTGGATATCTTTATTATATTTGTCTAAATATTTAGGTTCTGCTTCCAATAATGTCATTTCCTTTTTTGTCTAGATTTTCTATGCAGTTCATGCCTTTCAAGCACGAAGTGACCATGAACTCAGCCTTCAGGAATACCAAAGAGTCCACATACTTAGATTTTGTGACCTAAGTGGTAATAAAGAGTGGTGGTTAGCTGAAGCTCAGGGGCAGAAAGGTTATGTGCCAGCTAACTACCTTGGGAAGATGACTTACGCTTAAGAAAAGGGGCCCCTGACATTTGTTTTCTGGCAAGTTATTGATTGACTACCTCATAAAACTTACATTACAAAATCTTGGTCTAGAAGTCAAGAAACCTCCAAACTACATGAACTGATCCTGTATCAAGTTTTAAGGAAGACTGTGGTTCCTAAAAAGATTATTTCAAAGTGTATTTTGAAGAACATGTTGAAGGAAACACTTAACAGAAGCAGCAAAACAAACACCTCAAGCTCAAAAAACAAACTGCTCAAGCTCCAACTATCAACTACTTAAAAGTGGAGATCTTTGAAAGGATAAATGTGTTATTAACACGAAAGGTTGGACTTAAGAATAAGATTTTTTCAATTTATTATGTATTTTGCATCAAATATTTTTTCTATTTCTCTTTTCTTTTGCATATGTGCCCATATATACTTATATACATATAATCCTATTCATTATATGGTTTATATGTATATATGTATACTATATGATATAGATTATATACATATATGCATAAATCAGGGAGTATACTAAATACACATAAGAATAGGAATTAACAGCCAATTAGAAAATCTTTGATGTGAAACATCTCTATAAGTTTTGAATTAAAAAAAAAACACGGAATAACATTATAACATCTAACATTTACTGAATGCATACTACATGCCAGAAATTGTTCTAAATGCTTAAATAGGGTAACTTTTTTGATGCTCACAACATTATGACAAAACTGTTCACCAGAGAGGTGAAGTAATTTATCCTAAGTCACACTGCTAGTTAAGTGGTAGGCCTGGACTCAAACCTAAGTCTGATTCTGGGGTCCATACTCTTAACCACTATGCTGTACTAACCTTCCAGAAGAGTATACATTCGCTATAGCAAAGCACCTAGTGATACAAATAATGGACATTGATATGGACCATTTTTCTCTCAGGTCCATATTTAAATATTGAGTTTTTCAAAATCAAGGGCTATAAGAACTTTTATGATGTTAGTCTAGAGAAAATGAAGTATCTAGGTTTATTATTTTTATTTTTTGCTGTTTAAACATTTTTTAAAGCAAAATTGTTTAAAAACAATCCTACATGATCACTAATGTTACTTGAATGAAGAAGTATTTTTGGATCGCTCAATCATTTGGATGATGAATGGGGAATGTGTGTTCCATGTTCTGAGCCAAGATGTAAATATTTTTGGTTGCTGATTTGTACTCAAACAAGGCAGGCATTAAGGATAACATTTGCTGAAACACAATGTCCTGGGACACTGAACTTTAATTTGGAAATAGCTCAAAACTGTCTGCTAAGATTTCAGGCATATCTTGTCAAGACATTTTAATTGACTGGTAGATGCTTCTTTAGAACAGCAAAAAGATTTGACTAAGTGGTTTTCTTTAAAAACCAAAATAAGGTGGACTTTCAGTGTTCAAATAGAATGTGCTAATATGACATTAGATTTTAAGATTTGATTGCTACTTTGAAAGATTTCATCTCTATAGTATATAGTTACATATATTACTAGGGAATATAAACAACAAAATGAAGTGGTGCTTTTCAGAGGGCTGTTTAATGCATGTATATGGCATGTACATCCCTAGAAATTCATAAGACATCTACATGACAGAAAAATTTGCATTTTAAAATTTTGTTCCTGAAATACTTAATCTAAAGGTGATTTTATAAGGTTTTAATGTTGTTTTTGCATAACATTTTCTCATTTTGAGTTTGGATACCAAAAGAAGATTCTCTTTTTTGGATATACAGGGACTTTTTATGTCTTAAATAGTGCTTTGTACCCAATGGTTAAACATAAGTAAATTCCAGTTTGCCTAGAGTAAAGCAAAAGGAAATCCAAACTTGCTACTTCTGGTAACTATGAATATACCCAATAACCAAACTAGTGGGGAAATTATATATATGTATATATATATATATAGTTACATTTTTGGCATATAAAAGTATATATTTAATATATAACAATATATATATTATGCTCCCCTCAAAATGAAAAATTATGTAAGTAGCACATATCTACTTCTCTGGCTGAAATAAGTGACTAGATGTATATGAGAAGCTTTGTCTACTTGTGTGGTCCTAGGATTGATGCTTCCTGGCTGACCTTTTTAGAAACCACACCACTAAAATCATAGCTGCAGTTAACTGCTGAGCAGGTGTTGTAATGAAGCCACCTACTGCAGTCCATCCCTATTGTGAAGAACATATATTACTATAAAACTGTTTTTTTGTTGCTATTTTAAAAATTCACCTACATTTCATATGCCACTTTGGCTTCATTTTTTTTAACATCGTACAATCCCTTCCTTTTCCTCATATGTTGTTGTTATATTTTTGAGGTCAGACATTATTTTGTTGGGCCTAAGGGAAATAAAATCCACAGATAGTTATGGTGTATGTAAGTCTTTAAGAAGTTTAAAAAGATGAAACTATTGGTGACATCATTATAATTAAGGCATTAAGAAATAATTTCTTTGTATTTAAAAATTTAAATGTTATTTACAATATAGAATTCTCTGAAATAGGTATTTTTACCAAGAATGAAGGAGAAATTTTTGTGGCTGTTTTTCTTTGTAAAACAAATAAACAAGTGTATGTATACATGTTGTATAGTATTTATTTTTAAATATCTATGCTCTAAAGTAATATTATGCACAATGTTTGGAAATTATAAAAAAATCAGTAATACAAAATTAACCATGTGTACTTAAATCATGTGAAAAAGTCACAAAGCTACTAACTGAACACTCCTTGTATTTTAGAAAAATAACCTCTTTGGAGCACTTGGGTGGCTCAGTGAGTTAAGCTTCTGTCTTCAGCTCAGGTCATGATCCCAGGACCCTGGGATCAGGCTCCCTGCTCAGTGAGGAGCCTGCTTCTCTCTCTCTCTCTCTCTCTGCCCCTCCCTCTGCTCATGCTCCCTAATAAATAATTATATAATCTTTTCTTGAAAAAGAAAAATACCTTGAGTTTTCATTAGTATAAAATAATTCTATGAACATTGAGAAGAAAAATAATGCACAATGTTAATCATAAGTATGTAGCATTGCATGAAATACTTTAAGTGCTGATATAGTCTATATTTTGCCTGAAATATAATTTGGACTTTTAGAGATGGCTATTAAGTGCCTGTCACTATTTGTGATGAATAATTCATATGATTTACAAAAATTAGTTATTACTGAAACATGAAATTGAAACTTCACTTTTCCCATAAGCTTCTTAGATTTTTGTCTATTGCAAAACCTTCTCAGAGCCATATGAATAGAGATGAAATCTTTATATTTGAAGATGGCGAGAAAACTAATGAAATCCTATTTGCTGTAACTATGGCTTCTTAAGGTACTAAATGTACTGCTCAATACTGAATACATCTAGCCCTCACAATATTCAAGCCAAATTAGACATATAAATCTACATTACAGTTGATGAAGAAGTAATTAGATTTCACTGACTGGGAGGACACTAGATTTTACATTATCTGGGGAAATACTCCAATTTATAGAATGTTACTATTTTTAAAGTATAATTTTTTGTTACTTCCCTCCTATATACACTAAATAATATATATAAAAACTCAGCCATTAAATTATCTGTGATCTACAAAATTATCTAATATAATGCATCTTCACTCCAGGACTACTAGAATTCCAGCTAAGTCTACAGGCAAGATTTGCTTCAGTTTTTCAGGAATACAAATCATATTTTAGCATATACTGGAATTAGATGTTCTTGTTCAAAAATCTAGGGAGTGTATTCTTAATAAAGTTTATCCTACTTTAAAAGAAAACTATACAATGGCATGTAAATGTATTTATGGCTTTTTCTAATTGCTTATAATTTTTATAATTATTGCATTAATATAAATTTATTTTTATAAATGTATCTCCTATATATCCTATGATCACAATATAATTTATAACCCGAGTTACTAATAATCAGTACTACCACATCCTTGTTAAGCATCAGAATCAGAAACCTAACCTTAGAATATTAGATGTCTTCTGTTTTATCTCAATTATCATCTGTTTTATAGAGGAGGAAACCAAAGATGATACAGCTCATACACAGAGACTGGGATTCAAAACCAGATCTTCTGGGGAACCCCTGGGTGGCTCAGTGGTTTAGCGCCTGCCTTCAGCCCACGGTGCGATCCTGGAGTCCTGGGATTGAGTCCCGCGTCTGGCTCCCTGCATGGAGCCTGCTTCTCCCTCTATGTCTATCATGAATAAATAAATAAAATCTTAAAAAACAAAACAAAACAAAAAAAAAAACAGATCTTCTGACTTTAAGTCAGTGGTCTTTAGTGGTAGTTTTGCTTTTGTTTGGTTTTTGTTGAAGCCACTAAAATCCACCAGAAAGCACAATATGTAAAAAGTGCTATTGATCAAATTTCTACTAGAATAGGATTTGAACTTAACAATCCTAAAAGTCACCATGGTTGACTTGGTTCACTTACTTATCTTCCAGTCATTGGCATAATAAATATTTATTGAGAAGGGCGGCTGCAGTGGGAATACAATCGCGTGCAAATCAAACAAGATGCTTGCCCTCATACAACTTAAATTCTAGTGCAGGGGGAAAAAAAACAACTATGTATAATAAAATAAATTAAATGATAAGTACTATTAATATAAAGCTGTCTACTTTCATACATGTTCAGTTAAAAAGCTTTATGTTCATTTAAGTATGGAAAGATCAAGATCTAAGATCTACCTGAAGACAAACTCTAATATAAAAGTACCTGTATAAAATACCAAACTGCATTATATACATTACTCTAGATATATGCATACTTACATATATACAGGTTCCAAATATATATTTATACACACATATAATCTATACAAAGAGCCAAGCTCAATGAAACATAACTTCCTAAAAAGTCATCTAACATCCTCTCTGAAATACTGCAGAAATTAAAAGTTCCTTCTCTTTCAACTCTATCCAGCACATATGTTCTGTGATGGGATAAAATTTTTCACTTCAAGTGCTAATGTGCAAACTGTGCATTACTGTGTTAGTATCTCAGAGGTACTGAGGTCACATGAACTGTTAGTTCTTGAGCTGAGTTTGTATCAGATCATTTTGTCCAGCTTAGTCCAAACTGGCCCTCAACTATAAAACTATCATAAAAAATAATGATGATTTTATGGGTTGTTTTTGGTTCTTTGAGCCTAAAGAAGATTTGAGGTTCATGCTAAATGATGTTTAAAATCTTTGTTTCTCACAACACAAACATTTGTAGGCAGATTTTAAACATGTAAATAGATGTTTACTCCACATGCAAACAATGGGATTATCTCAATCCAGAATTCTATTTTACTATGAATAATTTAGTGTCATTATTTAAGGGTAGTTTAAAATAGTATCTCTCCTTAGAAAAAGACCAAGTTTATTTAAACAGCTTTATCTTCACAGAAATCTTTTATTTCTCAATTTATTTTAGAAGATGTTAGAAAAATTTATTAAGGGAAAGGGCTTGAGATTAGAGGTTTATAAAGATTCAGTAGCACACATCAAAGTTGAAGGAATAAGGCTGTTCATCGTCTAACAAATGTAGGAATTTTCTGGACTTCTAGTTTCTGGATGAAATGAGGTATTCATGAGGTACAAAATGGCTGTTTTTTTTACTGTAGTGCTAAACTGTTTCTCTGGTCCAGAAAGCCTCATTTCTTCTGTCAGAGACTATATGTAAAACAGTGGTAGAATAATTTGTTAATTTACCAAAAAGGTTACAACTCAGATTTAACAATGTGCACAGACATATTTCAAAACAATTTCAAGATTTAATCATGATATAGGAAGCTTTTTTATACAAAGTTAACTAAAATTAAAATACTATAACACTTTTGGGCAGTAAAAATAAAGCAGCCTTTTTTTTTATGATACAGGAAGAAGCTATCAGTATGTAAACAAGTCAGAAATTATCCATCCACAAAAATTCTTGGAATGGGTATTTTGCTCAAGAATTCTCAGGAATGTGTATAACCAGGATAAGTAAAAACTTAACATTTTT
Organism: Canis lupus dingo; assembly: GCF_003254725.2. NCBI lineage: Eukaryota > Metazoa > Chordata > Mammalia > Carnivora > Canidae > Canis > Canis lupus. The sequence goes on from NC_064274.1 coordinate 26,552,161, forward strand.
AGGAACATACTATGTTTGTATGTTAGACTGGCAATGTGAGGAACAGTAGGTAACGGGAGAAAAGTACTGCATTATGGGAGTTTGCAATCTATTGGAAGAGATAGACCCATAAATAACTGATATGAAGTGATAAGAAAGGTAAAAATACAGAAATGTGAGAAATCAATTATTTAAAATTAATTTTGAAAATAGGGAGATGAAATATTTGAGGGGAGAGGGAGGATCAATCGATATGAGGCCAGGGACTAACACTGAATATCTGGAATATTGGGGGGAAAGCAGAAAACTACATTGGGTCATTCCTGCCACTTTGTAAGGCACTTTATTCAGCAGGAGTAATTCTTGGGACTTTGCTAGTAGACGCACTATTTCTTTTTTATAAAATTCATGTATGCTACCAGTGTCTTGGGATTCCAGAAGTTCTCATCAAAAAATAATCAAATTATTGTTTTCACACACTATGGAAACTGTTAAAATAAAAATGTTAAACAGACTTAAAGTAGATATCCAAATTTTGCTTTAAAACATTTAGCATTTTAAGTTAAGAAATAATAGAAATTTCATTGTGATTTTTTTTCATTCTGAAGATTTTTATTAAGTTATAGTATATTACAGTTTATGTCTTAATAATAAGATCTTAGGGTAATTTGATATAAAAACCTACTTGGCCACATTACTTCTTGAGTTTCTTCTGGGCAGCTTTCTTCTTGACCATCTGTAATCGTTTCATGGCATTGAGCTGTGATTCTTGTGAAGTTGGACCTTTAGGGCATGCTGAGAGAGAGCTGCTTAATTCTGAAGTGCTTTTGCTAGTGGTACTTCCACTAGGTCCTGATGTCCCACTATTTCCATTCCCACTGAGTTGGCTGGTGTTTCCCGGAACTAAACTACTTGGACTCGGAAGACCTACTTTGCTAACATTGTCACAACTAACAGAGCGACTCAGGCCAGTTTTGCCCAAAGTTAGAGGTGGAGGTGGTTTCAATGGTACAGCTGGTGCAGTGCTGTTACTAGCACCTATTTTGGAACCTATTCCACCTTTAGATGATGTCGCCAGACCAGTCAAACCCACAGGCTTCTGGTTAGTTGATGAGGTAGCAGGTTTCCCACTGTTGTTTTGGGTTGCTGAACTCAATTTTGCTGTTGATGGACCAGCAGAGGAAGTTTTAGCTGCAAAAGCTGCCCATCCAGTTAGGCCACTAGTTACTGAAGAGGAAACACTGGTACTAGAAGAATTTCCTGAAATAGCCGTGGACGTCTAAAAAAAATAAGATAAATACTGCTTAAGAGTGAAATGTAATTAACACTTAATTTTATCTTTATAAATATATGATGTTTAATTATACAAATAAATTTATATATATAAATATATATAAATAAATAACAGTTAATTGTTGGACTTTACATTACATTTATTTTATGTTACAAAAGTAATGACTTGGGGAAATTTAAATCACACCACCAAAATTAAGTTCTTATGAAACTGATCTGAAACAACACAAACAATAACATTTATCCATAGCTAATAGACCCTACCATTTCCAAAGCAGAAATTCTGGGATGTCACTTTCTTATTCTAATGATTCCAAAAAAGAAATATATGAAATTCCTTTTTGGGAATTGCTTTAAATTCACTTATAAGCTCATCAGAAAATCAGATTTAATGCTTTAACTTGTTTTTCACCAAAAAAAGGTATTATTTATTTCAGTAAAGTACCCTATTCTTTACACATTGCTCCAACTGGCTTGTGAATTATTTCAAAAATAGAATCCACTCTTAATGGACAAAAATGTTTGTGCCCAGGTCATTTAGAAAACATCTGAGATAAATAGATTCATTTGATAATTACTTGCTGAGTGAATGTGTCAGATTCTGAATTCATTTTTTTAAAAAAATGTTCCAACTCCAATTTTGAGCAAATAACTCCTGCACTGCAAAATATATATGGAAATCTGTGTGTGTGTCTCTGTGTTTGTATGTATGTATATATAGTGTAATGTTAACTATTTGGAACTGTACAGCTCTGGTGATGTATTGAAAAGGTTTCATAACCTTATTTTCACAATTTGTTCATGTTTCCATTGAAACAACCATACAAGAGATCCCTGCTTCTGTATAAAGGATTTTATTAACTGCCTCATAAGCTACACAGTGACATTTTAAGCAGGCCTATCTTATTCCCAGATGAATTTCTTAAAGATATAACACCTTAGTTTCTCAAATTAACTTCCTTGGCCAGTCAAAAGCTAACAATGATACCAATGTCATTATACAAATAAGTACTGCTCTTATTCACATGAGGATAATTTTTTTTTAAACTTCATCAGGCAAAACTTTTTTTTCAAGTTAATTTTAAACTGAACTTCTCACTAGCACTCTTTCTACCTTTATATTCTTAAGATTCACAAACGTGTTAAATTTACATATTGGTAAAATATTAAGTTTTACAAATAGTATTTTACTCAGAAATATGGCAATTACCATGCCTAAAATACATGCAGTTGTACTTCAGACCTGAACTCTGAGTCGATAAAAACATTGCTAGTTCTTACAAAGTAGCCTTCAATATTATCTGCATGTAAACACTTGCAGACTCCTTGCTGAGGATGGAGCCTGACACGGGACTTAATCCCAGGATCCTAAGATCATGACCTGAGATGAAATCAAGAGTTGGCCCTTAACTGACTGAGCCACCCAGGCACCCCTGCAAGTAAACATTTTTAATCAATGTGAAAAGTAATCACGATAAAGTGCTGAGATATTTATAAGAGGAAGTCTAGGTTTTAGTTTACATACTCTAAAAACTAGGATTTTTTTTTTTTTTTACAGTAACTATCTCATAAGATTATCCAGAGAAGATAAGCCACACATAAATTATAAATTCCTGGAGGAACACACACAGGTAATGAGAAAAAGTTAGTAAAGGAAGCAAAAGGATACAAGTGTAGTAAACTTTTAACTTTCTTTTTATGAAAGATCTAATTTTTTTCCTTTTCTATTAAACATAAAACTGTCTGCCATATGGCTAAATGATCTTTCAACAAACTTCACAGAAGAATATCCATCTGAAGTAATTAAAAAGACCAACACTTATGAAGTACAAACAGAAAGCAGATTTTGTATGTACAGCATTTTAGTTTAATGGCTTGCAGTTACTTGTATTGCCTTTCAACAGAATGACAGATGGCTTATCAGGGCACGAAAAAGTAAAATAATACAAACAATGGAAACCAAGAAATTTTTTAGCATTTCAGCATAGATAATAAATTTCTCAGCTATTTTTCAATTTTTATCTATTAATATTTTCTTGCCCATTATCCTAGTTAGAAAGCCATTTTTTTAATTATTTTTTCCATTTGTTTTTTAATATGTGAAAGGACACAAATTTTTCCATAGTAAAAATGTATTCACTTTCATCATAAAAACACCAAGACTTCTAAATCAAAATAAACATGACAGCCAAGACCTTAATTTATTTTCCACAAAATGATTTCATGTTGGATTTCTTAAAATTATACTTTAGTAGTAACAAGTTGGTATAAAAATCTAGCTAAAAGTGATTTAAGTATAAAATACAGCAACTCTAATTACTTTCAATAAATTATTCTTCCTTCTATTCCAATTTGCTAAGTTTTTACATGGCAAATGCAGATATCCTTTAGATATTAACTTCCCTGGCAAAGTAAGTTTTAAAATGATCTGCAAATAAAATTATCAGTATCTTTCTCAAAGTACTTTATATTCATATATTTTTTTTATTTGAGAGAGAGAGAGAGAGCAAGGGGAGTGGCAGAGGGAGAGGGAGAGTAAGACTCTAGATCAGACTCCCCACTGAGCACACAGCCCAATGCAGGGCTCATTCCTATGACCCTGAGATCATGACCTGAACTGAAATCAAGAGTTGGATGCTTAACCAACTGAGCCACTCAGGCATTCCTTTACATTCATATTCTTTATCATCACACTAAGGTTCTTGAACTTTGCTACTTAGAGTCAGTAGGACAGGGTAATACCTAGAATTTTCTGGGATCAACTTTTGAGAAACTGGGGCTAATATTTTCTAAAATCTTTAGTACTCTGCTTAAAACTGGAATGTGTAGTTCAGTAAAAATATTGTTTTTGTTATAAAATTAGTTTACAAAAATATTTTATTCCATGATACCAAAATACCAGATACTATATAGTGTGATTTCAAAGTTGTAAACCTAAGAACGAGAAAGGTGACGCTTTCAATAGATAATATGGTCCCTTAGTATAAAAGATAGTACCATGAAAGTTCATGATAATAAAGGAAAAAAAATAAGATGAAGAAAACTTCTTCAATAGCCAATAAACAGAAAAAATGCTGCAAGGCCAATCAACACAAGTCATGTGAAGAGCAAAACTGTTGCTACTGAGGGCAGAGGTATTTAGAATTGAAAGAAAATTCCTGATTGGAGATACGTGTCTGACTACATGGAAATGATAAAGAATACAACCTTGGAATGCTTATAGATGATCTTTCCTAATTTTGATAAAAAGAGAAATAGCAGAGTTAGATATTAAACAATTACAGAAATGCTCCCTTTTTTTTTATATTTTTTTCTTTATTTATTTATGATAGTCACACAGAGAGAGAGAGAGGCAGAGACACAGGCAGAGGGAGAAGCAGGCTCCATGCACCGGGAGCCCGACGTGGGATTCGATCCCGGGTCTCCAGGATCGCGCCCTGGGCCAAAGGCAGGTGCCAAACCACTGCGCCACCCAGGGATCCCAGAAATGCTCCCTTTCTAACTACTGGTAATAGTAATGCAGTCTTTTCCCAACATATGGCCATTTAGTATATAAAGTTCCTTATCAATATTTTTTTTCAAGTATTTTTTAGTCAACTAAATTAAAATCCAATCTTAGATAAAAATGAAATGTACTGTACCTTGACCTCTGTTCTCTTAAATGCTAGAAAAGTTGTCTCTTGTTTGAGTTTAGTTTCTGGTTTCTTAACCAATGGATCTTTGACAGCTGGAGCTACAGAAACAACTGTGGGTGCTGGTTTCTGTGGTGGTTTCTGAGTTTTCTGAGCCTGTAAAAATCAGTGGATTAGATACAAAATCTTAATTGAATGCACACAAAAAAAAATCTGTCACAGGACTCTTCATTGAATTGAAATACAGTTGAACATTTTTTTTTAAAAAAGATTTTATTTATTTGAGAGAGAGATGATCACTGGGTTTTCTTCTATATGTTGGCAAATTGAACACCAATAAAAAATAAATTTATTAAATAAATAAATAAACAAACAAACAAACAAATAAATAAATGAGAGAGAGAGAGAGAGAGAAAGCACAAGAGGGGGGAGGATGGAGGAAGAAGCAGATTCCCTGCCCAGCAGGAAACCTGATTGTGGTACTTCATCTCAGAACTCCAGAATCATGACCTAAAGCCAAAGGCAGAGGCCCAACTGACTGAGCCAGCCAGGTGCCCCTACAGTTGAATATTTAAAAAATATTGTGGTGATACTGAAAATATAGATTCTTGGACAAATTATTTTTATCATCATCCTATGAATGGTTTTACAGATTTTATTCATTTCTAAACAGTAAAGGTAATATTAAGCTTTTAGAAATAATGCAGATTATGTTGATTAAATATCATTCTAACAAGACAAATCAAATTGTTTCTTTAAAAAAAGGAAAATCACAAATTATTTGTAACCAGTTAGCTTCATTTGTAATGAAGTACATTTATTTATTATGGTTGGTAAAAGACTTAGAGGAGTTTTCTTCTTGATGTTCAGACACAAACCTCTAACAGAGGGTGAGTTAAAGAGGTGGTTCAGGTCAATTATATTATTTCAAATACAGAATGAAGATAAAAAACTATTAGTGATAAATGATGTATCTTTTTGAGGTTTTCCCACACTGCAGAAGAGGCATACTAAACCTTTTGAAAAAGTCCACAAATATAATTTTCTATGTTATCAAAGAGACTTCTGTATCTACACTTCCTTTATAAACATCTTAGGTTTTATTTTGACCAATAATTGATTTTTTCTTTATAACTTGGTAATTTATTAAATTCTCTTCTGAACTCTAATCATTTTTCAGTTTATTACTTAATGTTTTCCAGGTAAATAATTAACTATATAAACAGTATAGTGTAGTGTTTAAAAGCAGTTTTTAGAGTCAAATAGATATAGGATTAAAACCCAGCTCAACTACTTCCCTAGCTATGTTACCACAGAAAAATATGTAAATCTCTAAAATCTTCATTTTCTTTGTCTGCAAAATAGGGATAAGACTACCTGCTTTTAAGATGGGTTATGAGGATGCATTATGATTACATATGTGTCTAGTATAATGTCTGGCACATGTTGAGTGCTGACAGTAATAGTTTTTATTTATTCATCATCATTTATATAGGATAAGAAAACTGAATCTGGAAGAACCCCATGCATACTAGATGGGGAAAGATGCTCCCAGCCAGTCCATCTTTGACAATCTTCATATAACCATGCAGAACTATATCAGGAAATTCATTCATTCATTCATTCATTCATTCATTCATCTATCTATTTATATTTTATTTATTTATTCATGCAAGACACACAGAGAGAGGTAGAGACATAGGCAGAGGGAGAAGCAGACTCCCCATGGAAGGCCTGAAGCAGAACTTGATCCCACAATCCTGGGATCCCACAATCTGAGCCAAAGGCATCTAGACACTCTACCACTAAGCCACCCAGGTGCTCCTATCAGGAAATTTATTTATAATCTGTTCCCATTTCTGGTAAATTCAATGCAGTCTTTTTGCCTGAACTTTCTTGCATAATCTTGTGCTACAGTTTGCTCTACTATATAATTTTGGCCTTTATGTTTCGATTAATCCCATTTTTTATATTACATGTCTTGTATATGAAAGTATAGCTACTTTCAAACATCACTTATAAAACAACATTCAGGTCAAGAATATAATTAGATATGCTAGAAGACTACCTGTGGTAAAATAACTCTTACCAGCAGGAAAAGAGGACCATCTTATCCTTTATTGCAAAACCATGTTATGAGAATGCAGCCCTCAGTAAATCAGAAATTCATGGTTCCATAACCATGGCTTTCAATCTTACACTTCCTTCAACCCACATCTACTATTCCAGATGTTAGACTCTGAAGACTGACCTAACTTATTCTTGGGTGACGGGCACTGGGGATTATTCTGTATGTTGGTAAATTGAACACCAATAAAAAATAAAAAAATAAAAAATAAAAATATTCTGGTGTTAGCAGATGAAGACTCCAACTACGCCCAGAAAGGGCCTTTGCCTCGATCATGTTTGGATCGTTTTCCACTTTTTCTACATCACCTAGCTATCTTATGAGTTGAGTACAAAATACCCGGAACCCTTAGTCCTTTGCTGATAATACTAGTTTCGGGAATGAGGATATTATCATTGACTTGGTGCTGCTCAACAAAGGTACTATAATTTTTCATTGGCTTACTGCTTCATACACTGCAGAATGTATGAAATTTCCCACTCAAGGCAATAATTGCCAATATGAAAGCAATAAAAAATACCACATATTTCTAAATGCTGCTGAGTAGGTGTGTTATTAGCTTAGATTGAAAACCACTGCAGTAAGTCATGAGTCTCTGACTTAGTGCTGAGGCAAAACCCATTACCTGGTAAAGAGAACATTACAGAACTGAAGAATGATCTTGGAGCCTGTCACACACTATCACAACATTCTTAACTAGGTCTTCCCATAATAATGTGTACTGAGGAACTGCCCTAGTTGGAAAAATTAATGTGAAGAGAATGGGGATATAAGATGCTATTTATAGTATCTCTGAGATACCTTGAAGCAATAACCAACGCACATATCAGAACTGCACTGAAAGCAATTATAGGAAGAATGACTAAATTTAGCATCCACACTATTTCCAAATTCCTTTCTCTCATTAAATTTTGTGTTTACTGGATCCTAATCATCAGGCTCACTTCATATAATAACTTTTGTTATTTCTCTGAGTCTACTCTTAGTGAATTCTACTCATGTTTTAACATTAGTCATGGCTCTCCATTCAGTACTTTGACTCCTGGACATACAGATTGAACTTATTGACTATTTCTGGTACTAACCCACATTTCCTTCATTTACATACCTTAAGCATGGAACAGAAAGTAGGATGTATCCATTCCTAAGCTCTGCTGTGGTGCTATGCCAATAAATTAGACATGGTCTTACTGATAAATGAATTACACACGGAATTTGTAAAGCAGATAAAGAATAAAGGATATCCCAGATGAAGAAAAGCTGAGAAGCAAGAGATATGAAAACAGGAAAGTTCACCCCATATTCAGGAAATTATACACTTAGTCTGGCATGGCCAAAGTGTATGGGTATATATGGTGAAGTGGTGAGACAGATGAATACAAAGACACACTTGGGTCAAAGAGAGAAGGTCCATATATTCGCCCTAATGAGTATAACCTCATTATATAAGTAACTGAGAACCATTGGGCATATTTAAGCAGATAAAATTAGACAAAAATTTTAGAGGAATAATTCTAATTGTTTTAATTGAAATGAGTAAAGTGGATTCAAAGGAAGCAAGGAGACTTTATTTTTTGTAATTTTTTGGAGCCCAATGCAGGGCTTGAACTCACCACTGTGAAATCAAGATCTGAGCTAAGATCAAGAATCAGATGTTTAACTGACTAAGCCACCCAGGCAATAGACAAGAAGTGGAACGGGGTAATAAGGGCAAAATGAACGGATTTAAGAATTGTCTAAGAGGTATAACTAGCAAATTTGGTAAACAAAGGGATATGGAATTAAGAGATGCATCAAAAATAATATATCTAGTTTAGGCAACTGGGGGAAAAATTGAGTGGAGAAGAAAAATAATTTATTTTTAAAGTTACAGTAGGATATCTGGTCAGCTGCCAAAGTTCATTCCATAAAGGCTAGAACCATAAATATAGATTTGGTATAAACTGTCACAAAAAATGGAGGAGAATACACTTTGAAGAGAACAATGGTTACTTTACTGAGACTTACAATAAAATAACATTAAAAAAATCTTTGAAGATACACTAAAGAAAGATTACTCTCACAAATCACTTGTTTTTACTATTATCAATTCTTAGCGACCACTTCTGTCAATGCCCTAGAACGCACTATATTGCTCACCCATAATCATTTGGTTGAGGTCCTGGGAGACTAGCATAAGCAATAAAATAAATAAAAATCAGAGTGAGCCAGAAAAATTATACCTTGTCACAGAAATTCCCTGTCACAAATGAAAATATACATATTATTGAAATTTTACAACTTTTCATAGTAATAGGAACATTTCCTATTTCTGATTTAACTTATTGACAAGTAAAATAGGTACCTTGAATTTTTAGTTTTAAGTAAGTACTTCTGACTTTAAAAAGATGTATTTGGCCAGAAAAGTCTATGTAGAAATTTATTTAGTTAAGTGAAAACTCTTCTATCAAGAGACCCTAATCAAGGCTGGGGAGGAAGGAAAGGAGAAGTCATTAAAGTAAATAACAACTTCTTTATTTCTTTAAAGGAAAATGATGAAGTTCATTTATCTGCTTTTTAAATGAATAACAGTTACAAAAGTATCCAATAAAAGTGAAAACACATTTCAGTATGATGTAAAAGGCAGTTCCATTAGCAAGCCGTAAAAAGAGAAAGTACATCGGAAAATGAGATAAATGGTCACTCGAGGACAATGAAGACAGAATGAGGAATAAAGAAACACAGATGGAAAGACAGAGACACATATACAAATAATGCTGCTGTACATAGTTTGTGAATTTGAGGGTTTAAGCCCATTCAGAGATAGACATTTTCAATGTGTCCTTACCAGACTCACCAAAAACGAGGGCTTTGTATCTCACCATTTCCTAGTGTCTTATAGTCTAAATGTCTTAATGTCGAAATGTTTATAAATACAGTGACATACTAGCAAGGAGTATTTGTATCTTGTGGGTTTCTAATCCTGTTTATGTTACAGTAAGCTAAAAGCTGAACAGAGAAAAATGGATACAACATGGTCTAGTCTTCAGGCATAGATATATAAATCATACATGTAGACTATACATACAAACATTTAAATCATCAGTATACATTATTTCTTTCAATAGTTTAAATGTTCAAATTTTTATTTTGAAAAGCACCCATCAACAAAAAAAATGACATAGACCATTTAAAATAGAGAAAAAAAATGATTCCTACCATTCTTTTCATTTGTCTGGTACATCGGGCACAATACCACACGAGACGAGGGTCATTCACTTCCTTGTCTGTCACCTGGGGCTTATGGCAATCTTGGTGGTAGAGATTATGGCACTCCTGACACTCCACTAATTGATTACCAGATGCCACTGTCATTTGCCTGAGGAAATATACCATCAAACATTGTACTTATTTGAATACAACAATTTAAAACTATTCTATGGTTGTTTTGTTAAGTGTGATAGGTAAAAGAGGATTAAAACCCCAGACAACCAAAGAGCAAAATAACAAACTCTACCATGTAGCTTATACAAGCATTCCATGCTCAAGCATCAAAGTAAGGTACGCTAGTAACTGAATTTGGCTATATTCTCCTAGCCATTTCTCATTGTAATTTTTTTCTTTCTCCCAGAAGGGAGCAGACTTTGGCTATTACTCCAACAGTCTCATAAAATTTTCCCTATCTTTCTATTAAATTCCTTTATATTTGTTATCTACATGTTGTTCTGTCTTCTTCATTAATATATAAGTTCATTAAAAATAAGCTGCCTATATATTTAAATTGACTTACATATGAAAATAGAAATAGGACCTAATTATCTACAGTGTTTGGCATATTACCTTGCAGATATGGGTATTCAATAAATACATGTGTTATCAAGTGAATAGAATGTAGCAATATGTATATCAAGAAAACATAAATTCTAACAGCACAAAAAAGCATTCACCACAGCCTTAGACTGTCATAAGTCTCCAAATGGGGGGTTAAAGTTACTAGTTCTCTCTCCATTATCTTACCATTCATTTATTTAAAAAATACAAACTTTATGGTAGATAAAGGTTGAAATAATTATATGTGTAAACAATGAAGCTGTAACGAATGATTCAGAAGTACATTAGCTCATTCTCTGTATGGTTCATAAAAGCTTATAGTTATTTACTCAGTCCCAATGCACTTGAATGTAACATTTTCATGACAAAACAGCAACAAAGATGGTAATCCTTTTGGTTGTGCCAGGAAGTACAAGCCATTAACAATTAAAAATATAGCCTCTGGCATCAAGCAGTTTAAAATTCAGCTTTTCTGATTTTTGCAATTCATCTTCTAATGAGAAAAATTATCCATGTTTTTGTAATTATGTATCCATGTTTTAAAACAATGCTCAGAATAACCCACACAATCCATTAATTTCTTTTCCATTACTTGTAGGAAAAGATGTTGAGTGTTTAGAAAACATGCAACTGTCTATTTTATAAGTACTATCAACAATTCAAAGAAAAAAGCAACACAGACTTCTTAAAAAGAACAGAATTAAATCTGTTGAACAGACTCTTCTTCGTTAAATAAAGCAATAATTGCTTTCCCTCTAGAACCCAAGAATGCAGGAACTGTTACTATGACACAATAAAGATGCCACAGTGAGGAAAAATATTTGACAATTTTCAAGATGCTAAATTGCTACGTAGGCATCTTATAGAGAATAATCTACTTATTTCCTATCCACCTCCAAATTATAAAAACAAAATATAAACACCGAACAATTGATCTGATTTTTTTCCTCCTGTTTGCTCTTTACAAAAACAAACGAATCTTTCCATGGAAAGGTACAACTTACCTACAAACAACACAGGCCAATCCCATCTCCATGGCAAAATCATCAGCACTAGTCTCCTCAAAACTGGAAAGGTCAGCCATAGCTAAATCCTTGCTAGTTTGGACGGTAATGGGAGAAGACCTTGTCTCTGGTTTCTCCAATCTAGGTTTCTTTGGAATATCAACGCCTTCTGTGATATCTGATTTCATCTATTAAAAGCACACAATCAGAAAGTAACATGTTAGAATAAACCTTAAATCATGGAGAGATGGATAAGATAGACAAAGTATGATGACCAAGTCCACTTGCTAGATATTTTGACATAAGGGACAGTCATAAACACCAAAGATCTGCAGAAGATTTATAGTAAATCATAATCAATACATTATAAGAAACTAGCAAGGTAGAAATAAAAAAATCAAAACATTTTAGTATGTATCTGTATTTGTCTTTGTATTCTTTTATTCATTAAAGAATTCTTGAAGTTCAATGCACTTATATGGCCTTTTCCCCCCTTCATCATATGCTTTGAAATGAGAAGCCCCAGCACTAATAAAGCTATCATAAGTCTACTTTTTATTTTAAATATTTTAAATTATAAACTACTGATATTGGCAGTGCCTGGGTGACTCAGTCGGTTAAACTATCTGCCTTTGGCTCAGGTCATGATCCTGGGGTCCTGGGATTGAGTCCCACGTCGAGCTCCCTGCTAGTGGGGAGTGTGCTTGTCTCTCTGCCCTCCCTCCCTCCTAGTTCTCTGTCTCTGTCTCTGTCTCTCTCTTACTCATTATAAATAAATAAAATCTTAAACTACTCATATTTGAAATATATTGAAAAGAAGTGAATAACAAACCATCTACCGTCATCCAGACACTGCCCTATTTGCTTCAAAGCAAATTCTGGCTCCTCTCTTTAAGATATAAATGTTACAGACATACCTGTCAGATTGGCAACAATGAAAAAGTCTGATAAGACATGGAGAATTTGCAATTCTTATACTTTATTGGCAAGTGTATAAATTTAGTATATGCACTTTGGATAGCAATTTGGCAATGTCTAGTAATACTGAAGATGTTACTATCCTATTACATCTTTTTATACGTATACATTCTATAGAAATCATGTGCTCAAAGAATTTACCTTTAAAGCAGCTTACTGAAGCTCCATTTTAATAGAAAAAAAGGAGAAATAACCTAACTGCTCATCAGTAGGGAAATGGATAAACTGATTTATTCATTAAATAACTATTATATGGTAGCTGAAAGACTCATATCTTCATATATCAGCACAGGTGAATTTCAAAAGCACATTTCCTGAGGTGAAAAAGTTGCCAAAAGATATACATGTGTACCTGTATGATACCATTTATATAAACTTAAAAGCACAGAAAACAATACTATATGATTTATGAATAACCAATATTAAGAAAAAGTATGAAAGCATATGAGACTAATATACTGCATCTTAAGGCAAGCAATATCAAAATTTTTAATGTATTTTTTACTAAGTGCTAAAATCTTAATAACTAACTATGTGCAAAAATCATTCAAAATAGGCAATCCAAGAATTATCTGTATCTCTGTTAAGGTACACACCATCCTATAACAAATTTCATGTTTAGAAATTTACATCTTTATTTTCTCCTGTTTTTTCTCAATAACTATCTCATCTAGAATATTTAAGTTATGGATTAAAGTTAATGCTTGAAATTAGCACATCCCCTAGAGCTCAAATATGTATTGAAATGACTTCAGTAAATGGTTAAATGTTTCTAAATTTTACTCACTTTTCAAAAAAATAACATCTATAATTATCAAAATATATTTACTGAATAGTTATTATGTACTTTACCTACTATTATGCAAAAGAAGTGAGCACAGAAAGAAACAATGTTCCTGTCTATAAGCACAAGTGATTAACTCCTTTTAAAGTCAGATTAAATTAATTCTTACTTTTTCAGCTGGTCTCTTTTCAGCTTCTTTCTTTACTTTTTCAGTTGTGAGGGCCTTGCCATTATTATTACCAGAAGGAAGACTGGATGACGTTTTGGGCTCTTGCTTAACAGAAATAGCTTTTGTGCTTGAAATTTTGGGTGGCTCCACATCCTAAAAAATGGAAAGAATAAAAAAAAAAGGAGGTCTGTAATCAAATGTTCTAACAAACTGTAAAAAGCGGATCATAAATGTAAATAATTTTCAGTTAAAAATTAAGATATGTTTTGACCAATGTAACATCCATTTCTTTAAAAGATTTATTGAGAAATACCTGATATACAAACTGTATCTATTAAAGTGTAAAACTGGTAATTTTCACATGAAACTATCACTACAACCTATATAATGAATATAACCACCATCCCCCAAAGTTTCCCTGTGGCTTGCTATAATTACTCTTAGAGGTGTACATCCTAGAGAAACTATGTCTCCCTCCATCCTCAGGCAACCACTAACCTGCTTTCTGTAACCATAAATTAGTTTACATTTCCTAGAAATTTATATGAACAGAATCATATGGTATATACTCTTTTTCTAACTTCTTTCACTTAGCCTAGTGACTCAGGTTATTGAGTATATCAACAGTTCATTCCTTATATTACTGAATAATATTCTACTGGATGGACATACCAATTGTTTATTATCTATTGGATATTTATGGTGGATATTTGTTTATAGTTTGGGGCTATTACAAATAAAGCTATTATGACCATTCAGGCACAAATCTTTGGACATTCACTTTCATTTCTCTAGAATTAATGTCTAGGAGCAAAATGGCTGAATCATATGGTAGGTATATGTTTAACTTTTTAAGAAACTCCCAAACCATTTTTCAAAGTGGTACCATTTTACATTTCCACCAGGAGTATATGAGAATCCCAGTTCCTCTGCATCCTCATCAACATCGGTAATGGCTAATCTTTTTAATTTTAGACATTCTATTTGGTATATAGTGGTATATCACTGTGAACTTCCATTTTCCTAACATCTAATGATGTTGAACAGGTTTTAAAGTGCTTATCTGCCATACATATATATGTCTTCTTTGGTAAAATGCTCATTAAAACTTTAAAAAAAAATAGAGTTGTTTGTTTTTTTCTGACCCTAAAATGTTCTTCATAGGTTCCGGATATAAATCCTTTATCAGACACTAGATTTACAAATATTTTCAGTCTCTGGCTCATCTTTTCACCCTTGTTCTTATATTACCACTTTGTTGATATTTATACTTGCTATCTACTGCTAATAGTATAAAAAGTTTATGTATATGATAGGTCCTTGGAATCACCCTGTAAAAGAGGAGGGCATTTCCTCCCATTCTAAATAAATCAGAACATCTGAGAGCAGTCTGCTTTTCTGTGATAACACATAAATGTATAAAAATACAGGAATGATATACATTAGCTTCAGAACAGTGGTAATCTCTGAGGAGGAAGAAATGGAGAGGGGGGAAAAAGAATGGGGTTACAAAGGGAGAAGAAATGTGTGAGAAATATCAGAAAGGGAGACAGAACATAAAGACTCCTAACTCTGGGAAACGAACTAGGGGTGGTGGAAGGGGAGGAGGGCGGGGGGTGGGGGTGAATGGGTGACGGGCACTGAGGGGGGCACTTGACGGGATGAGCACTGGGTGTTATTCTGTATGTTGGTAAATTGAACACCAATAAAAAATAAATTTATTAAAAAAAAAAAGAATGGGTTTATAGACTCATTGGTAGCTACTTGATTTACTGTGCTGATTGTCTAGACCAAGTGCTGGAAAACTGAGGCCTAGAGGCCAAATCTGGCCTATTGCCTGGTTTTTATAAAGTTACATTAGAATACAGCAATACTCATTTATTTATGTATTGCCTATGGCAATTTCATGCTACCATGGCAAAATCAGATTGTCCTAACAGAGACCATCAGCCCACAGAACCTGAAACATTTACTATTTGATTCTTTACAGAAAGTTTGGTGACCACTTGTGTAGACATGGGAAAATGATGGAAAAAATGTTGGTAATAACTTAAAAGTGTATCATGTCTATAACATAAAAAACTAAAAAACAATCTTGCAGGATTTGAAAACTATTACTGAATTCAGCAAAAGAGTTACAAGTCTTGATGGATGAGTTAAGTTCTAAGTTCATTATTTCTTTTTCTCTTCTCTTCTTTTCTTTCTTTCTTTCTTTCTTTCTTTCTTTCTTTCTTTCTTTCTTTCTTTCTTCTTTCTTTCTTCTTTCTCCTTCCTTCTTCCTTCTTTCCTTCTTTTTCTTTCCTTCCTTCCTTCCTTCCTTCCTTCCTTCCTTCCTTTCTTTCTTCTCTCTCTCTCTCTCTCTCTCTCTTTCTTTTTCTTTTTTAATAAGCAGACTCCATGCTCAGCACAGAGCCCAACTCGAGGCTTGAACTCACAATCCTGAGATCAAGACCTGAGCTGAGATCAAGAGTTGACCTTGATCAATGCTTAACTGACTAAGCCACACAGGTGGCTCTCAGTTCATTCAGATTCAACTTATTCAATGATGCGAATGAAAATATCAACCAATTTTTATGTTGAAACTTTATTTAGTGAGTTGTTAATATTTGTAAGCATACCACTGCCTCCAAGTGATTTTTACTCTAGAGATAGAAATGGGACAGCTAAAGGCTACAATTAAGTGAATCTATACCTTTTAAGTACCTAACAGAGTATTTTCTCTTAAGTTGATCAAAAGTAACTCCAGTTAGAAATCTAAGGACAGGAAGCTTTTTAATTAAACTTCTTGTGTACTTTAACAGATGAACTTCCTTCTGTTTTAGAATCTCAAAATACAGTATTGTTTCTTTAGTAATAATAATTTTTTCTTGTTGAGATAGTATCAATATCCAGAGCAGAATGAACTTACTAGTGTATTGTGTGGAGTTGTATAATTTGGTGAGTTGGAACTCCTTGAACCTACCAGAATGAGGATGGTAGAAGAAATAATGACACATTGGCTCTACTATTCAAAAGACAGTAAAAAGGCTTGAGAATACAAGAGCTTGTGTTGAAAGGAGACTGGGGGCAAAATACCACTGTTTACTTGGGCACTGGGTCTGGGATTTGGCTGCTGAATCTGGGATCTGGGCCTGTCTTTAGCTTGAGATTGGGGATTAGACTGAGCTAGTGATGTAGTTGTTTTCCCTTTCTCAGTTTGGTATGTAGGTCCAAGACCTGGGTAACTTGGAGTTTCAGGGCTCTAGAGCTTTAGAAAGGTCTGAAAGAATGTATTATGCATTATAGAATATAGTAAAAGCTGCCATTCATGAAAAGCCTATTATGTACCAGGGAGATACTATACTAAGTGACTTACATACTTTATGTTCTGTTAATTTTCACAATTTTGCAAGGTAATTCTTATTATCCCCATTCTACTAATATAGAAAATAGGGGCTGGCTGAAAAAAAGTTACTATGCACCTCAGTTTTAAAGATTTTATTTATTTATTGGGAGAGAGCGAGAGCATGAACAGGGGTAAGGGCGGAGTAACAAGCAGATTCTCTACTGAGCAGGGAACCCTACGTGGGGCTTGATCCCAGGACCCTGAGATCATGACCTGAGCCAAAGTCAGACACTTAAATGACTGAACCACTCAGACACCCATCAGTTTCCTTATTTTTAAAAATAAATAATACTATCTTAAAGAATCATTATCACAGTTAAAATTAATTATACACATACACCAGGCAGAAAAGTGCCTGAAACACAATAAATGTTCAGGATATAGCATCTACTACCACACAACTAATAAGAGGCAAGCTGGGATTTAAAACAGGTTTGGGTACAAAATGTTTCTTCTTTTTTTTTTTTTTTTTTTTAGAGAATTTTTTAAAAATTTTATTTAAATTCAATTTGTCAGCATAGAGTACCAAAATGTATATTCTTTTCACATAAAGCTTTGTTACTATCAAAATTGAAGCCACATAGTTCTCACAATTTATCCACACATCCTTTTTCCCTTAAATTACCCTACCCATATCCAATTCACTTCATTGCAAAATCCCTGTCCTTTCACTTCATGATTTTTGCCCACAAAACATTAAAGGATAATTATAAGTTATAGTTTCAGCCAGTTGCTTAAAAAATGTTTTGATCCTAAAGAATTAGAAATTAAATCAAATAAAAAATAAATAAGTAAATAAGTGGGTTTCTCTACACAAAAACTAGTAGAAGAGAATATCCCTCCCACCCAGCTAACTTTTCTACGTAGTGTAACAGTTCTCTGAAAGCATGAAGGAAGAAAAGAACACTAAACAATATAATTCCTTCAACCCTTAAGGAAAGATTATTTTGGCCAGGAGACTGTTTTGAGATGGTCTAAATATTAATACTATTCTACTATTGGCCTTACAAAACTCACCCCCAAGTTTTTTATTCATGTAGGTACCTTTTGAGATGGACGATAACTTGAATCAATGCCTCGAGCCAATGATTCATCAAGCAGTGCCTTGAGCTTTTCAGCAGAATCCTTACTCTTTGAATGTAAGAAGCCTAGTGCTTTCAAAAAAATGGGATCAAGTTCCAAGTTCACGGTAGCAGCCATTGCAAACACCTGAAGAAAAAAGAAAGGGGAGGGGGGAATTAAAGACAATGAACAGTTATCTATTTTATTCTTTTATTTATAATAGGCAATATTGTGCCCAAGATACAAAATATGAAATGTCTAAAAGGTTATTACAGGAAAAAAGTAAATGTCTTTGTTTTCCCTACCAAATTCTTTTTCCCCGAAGCAAGAACATGATCAGTTTTGTACGTATTCATATCCATGGCTAAATTTTAAATCCAGATAAACTCTTCCCTGCCACAGAGCCCCCTCCTGTTTTAAAATATACACTTACAGTTCAGTATACAGGAATTTGATGTGTTTAGGTCTAGCTGACATCAAAATTTCTTCTCTCAAACCTGATTTCCACTGCCAAAAAAAGAAAAAAAAATTGGTGGGGATGAGGTATCACAGGAGGGCAATGGTTAGAGGAAGCACCAAGTGATGAGCTATAAAGGTCACTGCTACAGCTTTAATTTCAACTATGTATTTTTTTAATCTCCTTAGTCCTCAGCTCCAAACTTGAATGCCTCAGAAAACATTCTAATGATAATCTTATTGGATCACACTTAGATTGTGGTATCTCGTGCATTAACCTATTTTTAGCAAGGTTTCTGAGGAATGGTACCATAACTACTATAAATTATAAATAAAATTATACATATATATTTATATATATGATATAAAATCTCCCCATAGGACCTACGGTAATGCTCTGTGTCATTAGAAGCTTGAAATATAGTGAAGATGTACATCAAAGGCTTATGAAATTCCTTAAAAACAAAACAAAACATTAAAAAGTTTTGTTTTCAGTTAATACCAATGCTATCGTGTGATTCTACTTCTTGTGTCACTTTTTCAAATACTTCTCCAGGCAAGGAATTATTAAAATAAAAGTGTATACTTTGTGTTCAATCCTTTGATCAATATTCTAGGGCTTGAAGTTGTCTTCTATCCTTCAGGTTAATATTGTAATAATGCAACACACTTGCACTGTTAGAGTTATGGATCTGTCAGCAAATTCCACAGTAATCTCTCATTTTCAGGGGTTTATAAAGCCATTAAAACTTACTGTAGGTTGAATCTTGGCATATGAAAGTTCCGACTGAAAATGAATTTTGTTGTTCCTTACCCTTCTACTTCTCCCCAATTCCTCTACAACTTTGACAGGAAATACACACACATACACACACACACTGACACTCTTACGCTTTTTTTTTTTTAAAGTTTTCAAGAAAGTATTAGCTACCTATCTGATAGCCTCAGAATAATTGTCAAATTCTGTGCTCTACTAAAATATTTGAATCATTCATGAATCCAAAAGCCAATACTAAAAGAAAAATAACCTATCTCAAATAGCTGTACTAGTAATTTAATGAAAATCGAGACACAACCTCTGTCACTTCTTAAAATTGTATTATTCTATACATCACATATAGATAATAGGTACAGAAAGGTTATTTTTAAATTTACTCAGGTATAGGCTGGTCACTATACATATTCTCAGGAGAAAACAATTCCCCACTAAAATGTCCATGATGAAAAGAATAAACCTGTCATTCCTCCTGAGTGCTCAAGGGGAATACAGCCTAATCTTTTTATTGGCCTAACTTTTTATGGCTAAAGACCATAGTGTTTACTCACCCAGAACAATGTGTTTTATGAGGCTGACCAAAGGGTTAATACTTAGAAGACTCCCTTTAATATGCTAGAAAAATCATTACTTGAAATTCTATGCTGACAACCAGAAGTGTTTACTGTTATGTATTTCCATAATCACATACAAAAGGTTTGCATTACAGATTAGGTGACAAGAGTCAGCATGTAGATTATAAAACTATAGAAGTAGTATCATCACACTAACATTCCAATTGGAACCTTTAAGTCAGTTCTTTTTATACAACCCTGCAATTATAAACCTGAACACGATTTGTACCCATGTCCTAAATTACTAACATGTCCCTCCAACCCAGTGGTTTTCATAATGGAATATACGGGAAGAAAAATGTGAGAATTTTTAATTAAAAAAATAAGCTTTTAGTATGCAGAATGATAGTAGTATATGCATATAATTGGTAACTAACATATATATGAAGTATGCTCAATTTTATACACATGGAATAATGAAACAAGTTTGAAGGCCACTGCTTTTGTCTATCTAGCAACTTCTAGTTTCCCTTTCCCTATTATGTATACATCAAGGCTGCTTTATGGTACATACTACCTTTCCCTTGAGAAGCCACCCAGTACTATCAGCTCAGATCTTCTCTCGCTCCCCACATTAACTTCATTGCTAGCTGCCCATCATCTTCTAGCCCCCAATCATTACCAATATATTCCCCTATTTTTCTACTTTTTTTCTCAAGCGCTCCTTCTATCCTTTTACCTTTGCTATTTCCCCTTGACATCACCTTTTTACCACCATCTCCCAAATGGTGTTCCTTTAACTTTGTATTGAAAGAGCAAAGAGGTCTATGGAGACCTAATTCCATACTGCTGTTTTTGGAAAAACATTCCATGACCACCATTCATCATCATCTTTCCTTGAAATATACACCTGCACCTTCAAAGTTGCTAAGTATGGAATCATGCTCATTTTCTTCCTCTTCCCTATCTTCATATTTGGCAATGCTAAAATTGCATCTATATTGATGATCTTCTCTAGCTTCTTGCACTCAGTTTACTTGGATCTTCAGCCCTCCAGGAGCTTCATCTTCAGCCACTGAAACCTGAAACTAGCTACAACTATTCTCCTTTTTGACTATAATCTTCCATCATTCTATCTCTTCCACTCTTCTGATCCAGAAGCCTCTTCAGGGTACCAGGTCAACCCTCCTTTTGGGTTTTTTGTTTGGTTGGTTTTTTGCCCCATTTCTTTCTTCCCATTCCACCTGCACTTTGAATTTATAGAAGCCTCCAGTTCCTTGTTCCCCCTGCTTTGTCCAATAATGGTACCTCCTTGCTCCAAGTCTTTCCTTCATCACAGAGAAAACAGTAGTTGGGCCTAAAATACAACATTCATAGTTATGTGTTTTATTCTTTATATTTTAGTTTTCTATTTTACCTTCCCTTCACCCTTTTTCTATTGTCTTCTCTGGTTTCTATTCTCCTTTTTTACTGGCAAATGCACACATAATAAAATTTATTTTTCATCTATTGATATCCTCAAAGAGGTCAGCAACTAATTTATCAAATATCTCCTTTATTATTTCCAAAAATATTTCTCTGGAGTTACACCAAACGATATTACTTTTATACAATTCCTTCCCTGTATATTCCAAAATCCATGATCAAAACAGACTGGAAAAAAGCCATATCACTCTTACTGAAGATCAGAATTCAAGAAAAAAAAGTCCTGTGTGTGTGTATTAATATACATATATATGTATATAGATATAGACACATGAAAGAAACTTAATTCTTTAAATGTAGGTTTAATTTAAAATCTAGGTATTGCTTTAAAAAAAAAAGTCAGAAAATTAGCAATTACTGTTTTAAAAATGCCAATGACCTAGGAATATGGTAGTAGTGGTACTGGTAGGAATGAATTCTTAGCTCATAGTAGGAATCATCTATGGCAAATGCTTATAACACAGAAATTTCCAACTAATAAACAATGATCTCTTTTCTCCATCTCTTTTTCCTTATTGATTTATTTTCAGTCTGTCATTTTACATCTCTTCCAGCACATATTCCAAGGTCCAGCCTTTCAAAGACTCTCTTTCCTAAGCACCCTTGTTCTACAGTCCTATGGTTTCATCTACTCTGTAGCCAACCATCCTGCTATTTACCTTCTCCCTGACTGCACCCAAACTAAGTGCAGAGGAGAGGAATACACACACTGTATGTTCAGACTCACCAGTCTTCTCTAAGCACTCTACACAGTTTAGCAATCTTGTCATGCTTCTCTTGTCAACTCACTTCCCTACTTTTTGCCAAGACCAGTTACACTTTCCATTTTCCTTGAAACTGCTACCCTATCTCAGCAGATGTATTAGCGGACTTCACAGAGAAAACAGAAGCTGTCAGAGAGACACTAAATCATCTACTAACTTATCTGTACCTATCCTTTCCTTTCCCCACCTGATAAATGAAAAGGTGGCTCTCCATGTACTACTACCTGTACCTGGATCCTACCTTTTCCTTCTCCACCTGGACCCTGCACTGTGGATTATTTACTAGGACTTCTCTACAGCCCACCATCACAACCCCTTTCTACCAGCATCTTTTCATTAACATTTAAATATATTCAAGCCTCTTGTACCCTGTCTTCTTCATTTTATACCAAAACTTCCTCAGATAGTCATTCTCATTCTATGTTCCCTTTCTTCATTCTTCTATTTATGCTGCATTTCCTGCAATTTGGCCTTTGTCCTATCATTCCATGTTCTTACCAAAGTATTCATAGCTTTAGATAAATATAATAAATCTTGTTTTCTCCTCCTACTTTTTTCTTAGTCTTTTTGTAGGTTCCTATTCCACTTCAACTTAAATAAGTTCCTCAAGATTAGGTTCTGGGTCTCTTTTTGTCTCACTCTGCATGTGATACCTGGATCAGCAGCACAGACATTACCTAGGAAACTGTTGGAAATGCAAACTCTTGGTCTCTACCATGAGATCAACTGAAGAAGAAACTCTGGGAGTGGGTCCAGAATCTGTATTAAACCTTCTAGCTGATTCTGATCCACTGTAAAGTTTGAGAATTACTGCCCTAGACAATTTGATCTAGACCCTTTTGCCACTGATTATAAATTTATTTCCCCAGCCCATCCATCTCTCCCAAGATCCAACTGCCAGCTTGACTTGGCTGTCTCACTGGTGCCTCCTATTCAACATGTGCCTAATAGAGCCACTCATAACCTCTTTGTCTCCAATCAGATCTCTTAGGATTCCCTTTCTCAAATGATACTCACCCCATTGCTCCAGCCAGAATCTGAGTATCCACTTGAACTTCTCCTACTTCATCCCCCCACCCAGCCCAAGTATTCAGTCACCAAACCGCCTAAATATATCTCAAATTAATCCGCCTTTTTATTTTTTTATTTTTTTAATTTTTTATTTATTTATGATAGTCACACAGAGAGAGAGACAGAGAGAGGCAGAGACACAGGCAGAGGGAGAAGCAGGCTCCATGCACCGGGAGCCTGACGTGGGATTCGATCCCAGGTCTCTAGGATCGCGCCCTGGGCCAAAGGCAGGTGCTAAACCGCTTTGCCACCCAGGGATCCCTTCTTTTCTTTTTTTTAATTGACATTTTTATGTGTATTTTATTTTTTATTATTTTTTTATTTTTTATTGGTGTTCAATTTACCAACATATAGAATAACACCCAGTACTCATCCCATCAAGTGCCCCCCTCAGTGCCCGTCACCCAGTCACCCCCACCCCCCCACCTACCTCCCTTTCTACCACCCCTTGTTCATTTCCCAGAGTTAGGAGTTTCTCATGTTCTGTCTCCCTTTCTGGTATTTCTCACTCATTTTTTCTCCTTTCCCCTTTATTCCCTTTCACTATTTTTTATATTCCCCAAATGAATGAGACCATATAATGTTTGTCCTTCTCCGATTGACTTACTTCACTCAGCATAATACCCTGCAGTTCCATCCACGTCGAAGCAAATGGTGGGTATTTGTCGTTTCTAATGGCTGAGTAATATGCCTTTTTTAAACCTTACTACCACCACCCTAAACCAAGCTACCATCATCCATTGTCTGGCCTGCCATAATAGCTTAATCAGTCTTCCCACAACCACTCTTGTCCCCCTCCTTGTCCCCATCTTTCTATATCACTCACTTGGTGAAAATGTTCTTTTCACCTCTCTCTGTCCAGAGGTTAAAGAACAACATCCTTAACAAAGTTTCTAATGCCCTACAAGATCTGGTAATACTTGCAAAGTAGTTACAAGAGTATCTAGCACAGAGTACACATTCATTAAATGTTACTAAGTATCTCAGGCTATTCCCATTCTCTGTTGTAGCCACATAACTTAGTTCAAGTCTGTCAACCTCCCATACTTACTCTTTCTTCCCTCAGCACTTCAGTAAAAAGTGTCCCATCTTACTCACCCTTCATATCTCTTTTTTTTTTTCACATTTCCCCCAACAAAACAAGAAGTCTTACTGTTACATGGTACCCAAACATCCTGCACTTATTTGTAATCGTAACTACACTGCTAATTATGTGAACAGATCTTTCTCACTAGAATGTAAATTCCATGACAACCAGCACTGGATTGATTTTCCTATTCCTGTTAGCTATGTGCGTAGCAGAATGCCTGGCAGGTAGCAGGTATTCATTAAATGCTGGCCAAGTGAACACATACTATTCACTTCTTCAGTTAAAAACTTTCTCCTTGATTTCTATTACATTTAGCTTTTCTGGTTTTTCCTCTTCTATCTCTTGACAACTCTTACTCTGGTTTATCCTCAGCTCTGTCACTCTTGGTATTATCCAAGTATCTGTCTTTATCTTCTTTAGTTCTGCTTCCAATCTCTTCCTTGGTTATCTTCTATAGATCATGTTTTTAACTACCATCTCTAGGCAGATGATTTCATTTTTATCACCACACCAATCTCACTTAGGCTCAAATCCCACATTTCCAATTGCTTAGTAGATATGTCTACCTGGTTGCCCTAATGGTATCTCAAATTCAGTTATGGCTAAAATTGAGATTATGAATACTTTCTCCCAAAAGTTTGTCCTGTACTTTTTCAATGAATGACACAACTCTCTGCTAATCTAGTCTGAGGCCTAAATCCTTCCCTCACTAAATCCTCTCTTATTCTGTATAACCAAAAAATCAGTAGGCCTTCCCTATGGTACTTTGCAACATTCCTCACATTTGTTCCATTTTTCACTTCCACTGCTACTACTCCAATTCATGTCTTTTAAGTTTTGTGGTATAGCAGTAATGTAGCTATTCTCCTTGACTTCAGCACTACAGCTATACTCATGTTCCCAAAACACATTTCTTCTTTCTTTTTCATTTTCTTCCTCAAAAATTAAAACTTCCTGGGATGCCTAGACGTCTTTGGCTCAGGGCGTGATCCCGCGATCTGAGATCAAGTCCCACACTGGGCTCCTTGCAAACCTGCTTCTCCCTCTGCCTAGGTCTCTCTTGTCTCTCAAGAATGAATAAAATCTTCAAAAAAATTAAAACTTCCTACTGTCTTCAAAATAAAGCCCAATTCTGAAAAGACTCTCACTGGCACAAAAACTTAATTCTTATACAGAAGAGCCATTCGCTTGTCTTGACACCTCTGCTTATTTTTTCTCTGTCCGGGAAGCTTTTTACCCATTTTTTAGATGTCTAAATTTTATGTTCAAATATTATTTCTCATGTGGATTCTTCACTGCTGGTGTGTCCTTATCCATCCCAAACACTACTAAAAATCTCTCCCTCCCAGGATACATCATACTGCTTTCTCGTGGTACTAGGACTTTCTACCTTGAGCCATACTTTTGTTGTTGTTTTGCACAAGAGTTATATTCCCTATAAAACTATTGAGTACTTTAAGGGAGGAGACTCTACATTTCTTTTTTACTATCACATGGCTACCTTGCAAAGTACCATAAAATAACAGCTATTAGAATTATTAGGGATCAAAGTAAAGTGTAATGGTCTTTTCCCTCCTACACAATTCTAACCAATTTACAAAGTCCCTTTGCAAAGAGCAGTAAGAAACGCAAACCCATCTTCCCTGTACCTCCTGCGCCTCCACCAAACCTCTCAAACATCAAAAAAGCAACAGTAAAAGAAACATAAACAAAAGTCACCTCTTTGATGACTAGAGACTTGTACAATGTTCCTCTCTGCAGTACTCACTCTCTTCCCAATCCTTTACCTGGCTTTACCTTCATTAATTACACTGGACTGTAACTTCATGAGGGCAAGAAACTTATTTTATTCAGTTATGTATCTAGGGTTCGAAACTTAGCCTCTCAAAAATATTTACTGAGTGAATGAACTAGGTTTTATTTAAAAATCACTTTCTGGGGCTTCTGTGATCTTTCCCACCGAAACTGGATATTCACAATGCTTTCCCCAAATCCCCAATTTCTCATTCTACATGCTAATCTTTTTTTAAAAAAAACAGTCCGGAGTTGGGACACCTGCGTGGCTCAGGGGTTGAGCATCTGCCTTTGGCTCAGGTTGTGACCCCGGGGGTCCTGGGATGGAGTCCCCGCATGGGGCTCCGCGCAGGGAGCCTGCTTCTCCCTCTGCCGGTGTCTCTGCCTCTCTCTGTGTGAATATATAAATAAAACCAAAAAAAAAAAAAAAAAAAAAAAAAGTCCAGAGTTGATCATCTGCACGTGCAAGGACACAAGATAAAGGAAACCACCTATTCACACCGAGTGCAATATTAGGGTTGCCATCTCCTACCAGCTCTAGCAAGCTTTGCCCTTTCATGTCTTTGGAGGCTCTTGCAAAAACAGCCTTTTTAAAAAAAAGATTAAAAAAAAAATCTTTTAAAGCTGCTGCCCGTTTCAGTCCTCTACTGAATTCTCGGCCCTGGGTTACACTGATATCTTAGGGACATGTCTGGAAACGCAGGGGAAGCGGAAGGACCACGACTCCAAACCAACCGAGTGACAAGAGAAGCTGAAAAAAGGGGCCGAAGACGCTCAGAAAAGGGATGTCAGTCCTTTGATCAAAGCAGGACACCGGAGGCCTAGCACTGGGAGAAGGTCTTCGAGGAGCAAGTCCGAGAGGACAGGCGAGGCGGAAGGAGGGAGCTGCCCAGAGAAGTCGCCAAAACCCTGCGGGGAAGGTCGGGCACCGGGCTGCGGGGACCAGTCCCCGGGGCCGGGCCGGGCCGAGCCGAGCCGGAGAGCCCCAGCCCACAGCACTGCAGGAGGAGGCTCGGCACCGCACCACCCCCGCCCCCGCCCCCGCCCCCGCCCCGCCGCAGGGAGAGGGCAGTCAGCCCGGGCGCGCGGCCGCCCGCCAATGACGACGCTGCCCCCTCAGCAGCCAGGGAACTAAGACCCCACGAAGCTCCTCTCCCGCCTCGCCCCTCGCGGAGGTCTCGAGCCTCCCAGAGGCGGCTGGGAGCCGGGGAGCTCGTCACAACTCACCGCTCCGCCCCGCTGCTCCGTCCGTTCCCGGGGGCCCCTTCCGAACCGCTCCCGGAACTCGCCGGCTCCGACTACGGGGAAACAAAGGTTCCTGCCGCGCCGTGAAGGGGGGAAGTTTTCGGCTGTGCCACGGCGGGAAGTGACGTAACCCCGGCTTCCGGTCCGCCGGATTATGAATGACGGCGGACGCGGCTGTTTCCAAGACGGCGTGCCTGCCGCGTGCCCCTTCCCGGCCTCTCTGGCCGCCCGCGGTCCGTGGGCGAAGACTCGCAGAAGCTGCCTCGGAAAACTCACGCGGGGTGGGAAGGCGCAGGCGGCTCGTGTCGCTGACACACTCACGCACCCTCCCTGCCTGGCCGCGCCTCTGCGACCAGGTAAGGAGGGAGCTCAGGCTGCGGACTCCGCGGTCCCCCCGAGCCCCCCCCCCCCCCCCCCCACCGCGACTGCTCTTTGCATCCGGAGGCGACCCGGCTGATGCTGCGAGACGGGGATGGGGAGGAGGCGGGGGGGCGGGAGAGGCAAGGGCTTGCAGTGAGTGTCCCGAGCTTTCTCCAGCGCTGGGCCCCTCCTGGGCGGTCACAGCCTCTGAGGGAGCTGGTGGAGGGCCCCGGGCCCCTTCCCAGGTTTCCCAGGGCCAGTCCCCGTGGCTCCCTCTGCTGATGGGGACTAGAGCAGCTTCTCTTTGCAGGAGTCCGTGGAGTCGTTTGCCGTTTGCTGCTAAGTGTCGCTTTAAGACCTTTTTGGCACGCTTTAACTTTTTTTTTTTTTTTTCCTTCCCCCTCTCTCTTTGACACTTAGCATTTTATTCCGTGCCTTCCCGGTTAGAGAAAGCAGTTGTACGTGAGGACTGCTGAACAGTTGCTCCAGAGGACTTGCGTCGTTTGCGGCTGTTTTCTTTTACACTGTCAAAGCAGCGTTTCAGTTCGGTCTTAAACAAGTTCGAGTTTGAGTAGAAAGTTTGACTTGCATGAAAGATTGCTTCGGTTTCGGAAACGTTCACGAACACCCGTATTTCCCGCCTCAACTCCACCTCGTTTGGAATGAGGTGACTTGTTTTTTAATCCCTTTATTCTTGAGCCCGGGATCCCATTTCTTGTCCTAAATTCTTGAATGTTACCGTTTGATAATCTATCTTGTGCTAAGTTATTGATTTTTAATAGCGTAGTTCTTTTTCCAAGCCTCCCTATAGAAAAAGTATTAGAGAAAAATGAAAAAGCTGGCAAGAATGTGGCGATTTGTAAACATGGTCATTGAATACTGTGAAAATAAATTCTCTTACAAATACAACTGAATGATTTGCTGTCATATTTAATAAATCAAACTTGAAGCCATGTTGAGTTTTTTTTTTTTTTTTTTAATTTAACTGCCTGGTGGGGAGTATACGCTACTAAGAGGATTGCCTTAAGGCATACTCACAACGTGAAATCAGGTTTGAGTTCTACCTGAAGACATTATTTTAAGAGGTCTAACTTTAAAAACAAATCTGTGATGAGATCGGTGAGATTTGAGAATTGTTTTATCAGATTATCTATTTTATTATTATTATTATTTTACACTTCTACATGTTTGCCTACTTTAAGCAAAGTTAGATTGGAACTTCTGTAATATTGGCCCCATCAAGTTTAAAAACAACAGCAACCTGTGTTTACTTTGTAGCTTTGGTATCACCTGTGATTTGAAATAAATACTGAATATCCAATTAGCCTTTCTCATAGCAACAATTTAGCAGATCTTGCAACTTAAATTCTCTAGGCCAGTCCACTACAACATCTATAGTATATACCATTCCTTATTATAAATTGTTTTTTTTATCATCAAGTATTCAAAGTAGCCCACGGAATTCTGTTAGGATTAGTACTTAGACTACAGGGATTTAAAGCATTTAGATCATAACCAGCCTAGGTATTGTTTGCTATGGGGATTCGGTGCTTTCATTTCAGGCTTGCAGGCATTTCTGTTTCTAACATGTTAGCATTTTATGCTGTGGTCCCCATTAATTATGAGGTCAGGCTTAGCTGCAAGGATTATGATTCTGTGGCAGCAGATAATTCTCTGATTCTCTAGAGAGATGACACACTTCTGTTATGGCTAAAGTTACTGTAAACTTTTTCACTTTTAAACAGTTTCCCCTCACCTTTTGCCCATTTTAATTATTGAACTCTGTCCTCTAGGACTTAACTATATGTATCCCCACATTACATAATCTAATAAGCACTGAAGCAGCTCAGCTTTTTTTCTTCTTCTTTTTTTTTTTTATATTTTTTATTTATTTATGGTAGTCACAGAGAGAGAGAGAGAGAGAGGCAGAGACATAGGCAGAGGGAGAAGCAGGCTCCATGCACCGGGAGCCCGACGTGGGACTCGATCCCGGGTCTCCAGGATCGCGCCCTGGGCCAAAGGCAGGCGCTAAACCGCTGCGCCACCCAGGGATCCCGCTTTTTTTCTTTTTTAACCTTTAACGTCCAAGGTAGTTAGCTGCTATTGAACTCTGTAGGGGCAAGCTTTTATATAATATAGATAGTAAGAAAATAAGGTGAGATTTGCAACCAAATTGTGCCATTTTGTGAAATGTACAAAACACAATCTAAGTTCCAATATTCATAATGAACATTTGACATACAAAGGAACTTGAGTTCAGATTTTAATCTTTAATAAAAATGTAATTTCATACCTGTAAACTGTTGAACTATTTTGTTCAATATAAGCGGTTAATATGCAAGTAGACTTAAGGTATCACATATCCTACCTTGTGTGACTTCTTGTCATAGTTAACAGGTTTTTTCGGTACTTGTAGGGGTGGGGAGCCGTGGGGGGGGGGGGGGAACTTTTCATTTTCACATAAATTCCTTACCTTTACTGAGAAGTTTGGAAATATACAGCATGATTTGTGGCTTGCCAGTCAAAATTTGTTTACTAGTGTTAATGGATAAGGAATTTTAATTACAAATGAATAATAATAGCTAGTATTTATTATAGGCATTGTTAGTTTCTCACAGCATACTATATGGTAAATCTTCTTGTCCCCACTATAAATGGGAAAGCTAAGGTACAAAAAAGTTTTATATTGCTATTAAATATCAGAACCAGGATTTGAACCCAGTCAACTCCAGAGTCTAGGCTCTTAGCCATTACTTTATATTTCTTGGTGTATAACTATTCTACTTGTTAAGAATATAGACTCTAGTAAGGTTCCTAGTTCTCTTGACTATTGGTATATACAAAAACTGTATTTTCTCTATAAGTTTAGATGGATTCAAGTGATACTTTTTCCAAATCAGTTTATGGAGGTCATCTTGTTTCTTCATTTCAATTTATACACAGTTGGCTCTTAAAATAGATTTATTCATTTGGAAGAATGGTGTCAAGAATGAGGCTAATGAGGCTAATGTACCAAGACTAAAGTTCTCAATAGTATTGTCATTAGAATGATTATTGATATTTATGTATATTCATTTCTTGAGTAAAATTTGGGTACTCCTATGCATTGGAGTTATAGGTCAGATAATAATATAAAGGAAAAAAGGGGATTAGGGGTCAGGAGGTGATGGAAGTGCTTTTTCTATTCAGGTTGTCACATAGCTCTTGTGTTACTATTTAGAGACATCAATGAAATGAAGGAACAAGCTAGGCATAAGGAACAGCAAGTACAAAAAATTCTCAATTGGAAACATGCCTGGCTTCTCTCAAGAACAGTAGGGAGAACTGGCTGGAGAGGAGTGAGCAAGAGGGAGCAGAGGTAGAGGGTCAGGTCAGAAAAGGATAGCTAGGGGAGGCATCTGGGTGACTCAGCATCTACCTTTGGATCAGGTTATCATCCTGAGATCGAGTCTCACATCCCACATTGGTCCTGCTTCTGCCTCTGCCTATGTCTCTGCCTCTCTCTCGGTGTCTCTCATAAATAAATAAATAAAATCTTAAAAAAAAAAAAAAAAGATAGCTAGGGTCATGGCAGCCATAAGCCATAGTAGGAAATTTGGAATTTATTTTAACTGTTTTGGGAAGCCATTGGATGATTGTGAGCGAAGGGTGTGAACTGACTTATATGTTTAAAGGTCACCCTGACTAGTTTTAGAGTAGGGAAATATTGTTAATGGATATTTGTAGTAGTCTCTTTAAAGCTGGTGATGACTTAGGTAACGGT
This sequence comes from Canis lupus dingo, assembly GCF_003254725.2. Lineage (NCBI taxonomy): Eukaryota > Metazoa > Chordata > Mammalia > Carnivora > Canidae > Canis > Canis lupus. The sequence continues at coordinate 26,583,742 of NC_064274.1, forward strand.
ACTAAGAAGTTGGATTCAGCATATATTTCAAAGGTAGAAATAGTAGCTTAGGAGAGAAAATGAGTGAGACTTCAGGATTAAGGACCTGACCAGTCTGGGTGAATGATGTCATTTTATCAATAAAGGGACTACTAAGGGATGAGGAACAAGTTTAGAAAAATGCCCAAGGGAAGATGGCAAGTAGCATGTAAGAAGTTGAGGTTCAAGGGAAAGGATATGACTGAGATAAAAATAGGAGTCATTGAGGATATTTAACCTGTGGTACTGGAGATCACCAGAATAGTACTGTTGTATTGTGGGTTGGCCCATTAATGGATCGTGAAATCAATTTAGTACTAACCAGCATTTATTTTTTTAAAGATTGATTTAAAGATTTTATTTATTTATTCATGAGAGAGACAAGAGAGAGGCAGAGACATAGGCAGAGGGAGAAGCAGGCTCTCCACAGAAGCCTGATGCCAGACTTGATCCCAGGATTCTGGTATCACGACCCAAGCTGAAGGCAGACACTCAACCACTGAGCCACCCAGACATCCCAAGATTGATTTATATATTAGAGAGAGAGTGTGCACTGGAGCCTGTGCACGAGAGGGGCAGGGAGGAGGAGGAGGGGCAGAAGAAGAGGGAGAGAAAATCTCAAGCAGACTCCTCACTGAGTGGGGAGCCTGAGGCAGGATTCGATCTCATGACCCATGAGATCTTGACATGAGCCGAAATCAAGAGTCAGACCCTTAACCAACTGAGCCACCCTGGTGCCCCCTAGCCAGCATTTAAAGAGCGGAGAGGGGAGGAGGAAAGGAAGGATGAAAAGCACAGAATAAAAAAAAATATCAGTTTTATCCCATGTAGTACATGATCCTTTTGTTTCACCTTTATTCATGATCCTTTTTATTCAGTATAATGAGTTGCATTATTAAAATCTTATTGTGTGGCATGGTGAAAAGGTTGAACGTCAGTAATCAGGAATGAGTGTAGTTGAAAATAGGGCAAAGCACTGAGCTACAGATGCTAAGAGGTCTGTGGAGTATCGGATAAAGGGAATTAGGGAGAAGCTACCAAAAATCTTCATTGTCAAATGATTGTTTTTAGAACAGAGGTTTTTTATCAAGGATTACTGAGACCAGCACAATTGCTTAGAATAACATGATTTCTGATGAATTTCACTTTGGTGAAATTGTTGCTGCAATAAGATTGCAATATGCTTCACTTTCTGAAATTTTAGTTTATAAAATAGCACTATTTATATAAGAAAAATAGCTATTCCTAAATATTTTCAGATAAGATCCCTTTATAAATTCAATTAATGTTTTAGTATTGATGGACAATTCTCATCTGTGTAATGGAATTAAAATGTAAGGATTGTGAGGATTAGAAGTAATGTTTAAAAGTTGTATGTGTTATAGCACATGGTTGGCGGACAATAAAATATGTGATATTATTAGAATTGTATTCTTTGTTCAGTCATTTAACATTTATTAGCACCCGTTAAATTCCAGGCACAGTGATAATTTATTTGATGTAAAACAATACTTTGTTACAGTGGCGTACTCTTTGGTCTTTATGTACTAGGTAATATATAACTTAGTTGTTTATCCACCATGTAATATTTAGTTGCCCCAGATCCAGACGTTAACTGAACACAAAACTCAAAAAAATTTTTTCAACTTCTGACCAAGTATGCTTTTCTTTTTTCTTTTTTTTTTTAAGCTTTAAAAGAGTGAGAGAGAGAGCATGTGTGCGTATGAGCATGAGTGGGGAGAGGGCAGAGGGAGATGGAGAGATACTCAAGCTGACTTCTCAATAAGCTGAGCAGGCATAAAGCTGGATCTCACAACCTTTGACTCATGACCTGAACAAAACCAAGAGTTGGTCACTTAACTGTGGTACCCGGGTGCCCCCAAGTATGCTTATTTTCAATACATTTATTATATTTTTTCTTTGTCTTTCTTTATATAAACATATGCATGAAGTGAAATAGTAAAATATCTTTAGATTTTAAAACCCTATGAAGCTCATTTACCCTTTCATATGTGAAATATTTCAATTTATCAACACCAAGATATGTTAATTAGAATGAGAATACCAAAAAAATGGTGTAGATGCCTAAAATGTTAAACCAGTGACTACTTCAGTTATGTTTTAAAATATCTTTGAAGGGGCACCTGGGTGGCTCAGTTGGTTAAGCATCCAATTTTTGATTATCAGCTCATATCTTGATCTCAGGGTCATGAGTTCAAGCCCAGTGTGGAACCTACTTAAAAAAATTTATCTTTGAAGATTCACAAGTAATGAAACCAGGTTTAAATTTTTTTTACCTATATATTCCCTGTGCAACATTCCCAAACAAATTGGCATGTCCAGGGAAGAGAAGTATACTCCATTAGCTCTGTTCAGCTCCTAAGTCTGTGGATTTATATGCTGCTTTCTCACTTTATCTGAGGAGTAGTTGCAGTGTGGCACCTGTCAAAGCTAAGCAAATGACACTACTTCTGAGTGTGGCAGGAATGTAATATGGAGTAACAGGAGCTGCGCCCAAACCCTAGAGACCCAGAAGATGATTCTACAGTACCCACCTTTTTAAAGTTCATGACATAAAAATAATGATAGAAGGAATCTCTAGATAGATATGTAGAAGAAAAAGGGGTTTCTTTTGAGTATGATGGTTGCAAACTTAAAGCAAAAACTATGTTTTACTCTCTTGAAAAATTAAACACATAGTACAAGCCAAAAACATCAAATTTGTACAGGTTTGCTAATATTTAATATTTATTTTAGAAATTACATTAGTATTTAATGGGAAGAAATTGCCCAGGGAGAGTAATTTTTTTAACTCCAAGATCATTAAGTAACATTTTTAATCTCCCAGGGGAAAAAAAAACAAAAAAACAAAAAAACACCAACATCTATATTGGAAAAATAAATTATGTTAAGAATCAACAGTACTTTGCATTTTCTCTCCGGCATCTCATTAATTTTTAGATATCTCCATGGGCAGGTTATTGCTATTCTATTTTGTTGACATTTAGCATTTATTAAGTGTTCACAGTGACAAAAGTTTATAGAATATGTAAAAGCCTATTCTCAAAGTTCTTATTCTTATAGGCCTTGGAAAGTGGCAAATATACACTTATTCTAATTTTTAAAAATATTTCTTAAATTACAAGCTGTAAAATAGCATGACATTGTTTTCAGTTTTGTTTGGCTTTTTAAAGAGTTAGCAGGACTAGTCTCATAATTACTATTTCCTAGACTGCTGGGCAAATGAGGAAATAAATCACATTTTCTTTCAAATCTGCTTCTTGAAGCACTTAGGAATCTTCTGTTATAGTATACCACTATCAGCAGAGGGAGTTAAGAAGATCAGTAAATTATCAGCAATAGATTTACAGGAGCAAACTCCTCAAATAAATTATTAATTACCTAGAAAATGTGGTCTCTTTTGCCTGTGAGCTTTAATAAGCACCCCTTAATACTTTGTTTTAAAATATACTGTAAGTACAAATAAATTTAAAAAAAAAAGACAAGCTAAGGAGAAAATGGTTCCCATGGGTTAAAAAGTTGTTGCTTTTTAATCACATGAAATAATTTTCCCCTAGAGATCTTTTAAAGAAGTAACAAACCAAGGTGCAGATCTGTTTTAATAAAAGAAATATAAAACAGTAATGAGTACTTGCATGATCAAGAGGTTCTCTCAGTAATTTACTAACTATATCTTTTTGTTATAATGAATTATTAGTTCTTTAATAACAAAAGAGCTGAGGACCGAGACACTTAAAGATACTCAAGTGTTTTGCTTTTGATTAAAAAGAAACAATAACTAAGGAGTTTGAAAGGAAATTTAGAATGTTAACAGTTTCCTAAATTTCAGAGTACACTAATACTTCAAATATACTTGAAAGAGTTGCAAGTATACTTTTTAAAGGCTTTTGAAATAATTTTTTCCTCTACTGTCTTTCTATTACAGGTTTCCATGGTGAATGCTTTTAAAGAGTGCCATCTAGTGTTAATTTTGGAATTGTGATTTATGGGATCAGAACACGGGGAATTTTAGACCTAAGGAAAGTAGAAATCAGTTACCATAATTGACAAAATTTTTAAGAAATCTGACTTGAAAACACCCATCAGTAATTTGACCTCAAGACTGTATGTCTGCATCCTTAAAATAACCGTGTGTATTCATACGTGTAAAATACATATATCAGGCCATGTTTATATATGTTTTATATATATGGTATATATAATATATAATGTTATAATGTTTACATATAATATGCATAATTTATATATATAAATATATAAATCACATATATACATATCAAGTGTTTTAGGCATAGTAGTAAATAAAACAAAATTCCTATTTTATAGAACATTCTATTTGTGGGAAGCAAAATATACAGTGTGTTACCACAGTGGTAAGTGTGAAAAAAAAAGCATAGAATAGTGTTTTCAGAGAGGGTGGGGGTTGTGATTTTCAATTTAAATACAGTAGCCACCGATTATCTTAATGAGAAGCTGACATTTAAGTAAATACCTGAAAGAGGTGAGGGGGTGTTCCAGGCACTAGACAGAACTGCAAAATGCCAGAGGTGGGAATGTACCTAGTATTTTAAAGGAATAACAAGTCACTTTGGCTGGAATAGTGAATAATGAGATCAAGGAGATCTTTAGGCCTTTGTAAGAGCTTTGCCTTTTCTCTGAGTAGGATGGGAAGCTATTTGTCAGAGTAGCGATGTGATCTTACTCCATTTTTAGGAGGGTCCCTTTGGATACTATATGGAGAATAGAGAGGGAGGTAGAATGGAAAGCAGGATTAGAAGATTAATTGCTATAATTCAGAGATAGGTGATGGTGGCTTGGATTATAGTGAAAGCAATGAAGATATTGTGAAATAAACACTTTTGATATATATTGAAGAGCCAAAATAAGTCTATAATGGATTGGTTATGGAGGTGTGAAAGAAAAGAGTAATTAAAAATGACTCCAGATTTTTGGCCTGAGCAGCTAGGAGAATGATTATCCATTAACCAAGATGGGGAGGATACATGAGCAGGTATAGGTAGGGATCAATGTTTCTGGACATGTTAACATTGAGATATCTCAGTTATCAGCATCTAAGTTATGGGGAACTTCAAATATTTTTCTCTTGTGATTCAGCATGCAATAGCTCATCGTATCAAAATCCATTTACTTTAAGAGAATCCATTTCTCACGAGGGAATGAATCCTCCACCTCCTCATGACTATTGTGTTGTAAAGTCATAAAAGACCAGTGGTGTGGGAAGACCAGTGTTGCCAAAGCTTCTCCAGACAACTCCTAGGATTCTTGATTATTTATTTCCCATTCTATTAATCTCTTGTTCTTATCACACTTCTTGATTGGGACTGTTCTATTGCTAAGCACCTGAGGTATGCTTATTTTAAAGGAGCTGGATGTAAAATCACCCCCTGAGACTAGTTAATTGCACAGGGTAGAAATCTTTCTTTTGGAAGCCATGCATTCAGAAACAAATTCTTGCAGAATTTTATCTATCACAAATCGTTGCTGATTTCTAGACAAAGTTTTAAAATATTCATCTTTTATTTCAGCTTCTAAATTACAATACTGTAAGTCCTATAACCACTTCAATTTATGCTGCAGGTGACCCAATAAAAGAAGAAAATGAAAGGCATTAAGAAAAGTCTTAAAGAAGAATACCTATACTTGGACTTTTTTCACCAAATAGAAGGGTGCATCTTTCCTCTTCATACATCTGTAACTTTATTTTTGTTGTCATACTGTGACTGTAAAATCTTTAAAGTTTGCTTAGTCCTCACTGGAGAAAGTAGAGATATTTCACTAGAAAATGTAGTGCCTCAGGAAGTTGAAGTACAGATTATTTCAAGACAAGAGCTTCCACCAATAGTCCAGAATTGCTGTTTACCTGCAGTAGTAGAAAAACCAGACAATTTCTGTAGAGCAGGACTTGCTGTTGTACTGAGACATATAATCCAGAAATCGTATGAAGCTGACTCCTCCAAGAAAGAGATTTTGGAACTTCTGGGTTTTAAGAAGACTTGCTTGAAAGCCTGTGCTGAAGTAAGTATGATGGCTCTCTTGTTACTTAAAGTGATTACACATTCAGTTTGAGCATTCATTTTAACTTTCTGTGGGAGACTAAAATCCTGCTTACTTAAAAAATCTATAGTAAATAATGAAATAAGCCCTTTATGTATGCTAGTACTTCAGTACAGCATTGAAAAATAAGAATTCAGCATTTAATTTGTGAGGTTTGGAGACCTTGGTTTTAGAGAATGACTTTTTTAAAATTTTTTTAATTTTTATTTATTTATTCATGAGAGATAGAAAGAGGCAGAGACATAGGCAGAGGGAGAAGCAGGCTCCCTGCAGGAAGCCTGATATGGGACTGATCCTGGGACTCATGCCCTGAGGCCAAGGCAGACTCTCAACGGCTGAGCCACCCAGGTGTCCCTCTTTTTTATCTTTTGTTTTAACTGAGAACTTTTAAAGGAAATTTTACACATGAACAGGAGCTCAAGTAGCAGTGCCTTGAAAACCATACTTTTTTTAGGGGTAGGGGTGCATGTACTTTGAAGGCTTTAAGGAAGGAAGGATTTATTCAGTAAGAGGATACAAGAGGATAACATGTATTCCAGGCATAAGAATCTTTAACTGTTTAGTGTTAGCATTTTTGAAACACTGTAATATGTCCCTTGATAGACCATAAATCTTAACCCAGGGATGGCTTGGCTTCAATTGTCAAAACTAGTCTTATTTCCCAATAGAAAGTTTTCTTCAAGCCATATTGAAACTAAAGGCTCCTTTCATTTCTTGTATTGTTTTGTTTTACAGGTTAGTCAGTGGACCAGGCTATGTGAACTCACCATCCCTTTAGCTATTGAAAATTTTCTCAAAGAATCTGACCAGCACCCAACTATCCCTGCAGAAATACTACAGTTAGAGAAAAAGCTTAGTGAGCCTGTAAGAGTGCATAATGATGACAAACTCCGTCGGCAGAAGCTGAAACAACAGAAGGCTGCTGGGGTCGGGCCTTCCCTTGCTAAGGAAAAAACAAAGAACAAGGTGCATAGACAAGAAACGTCTGAAGAATTGGACTCTTCATCCAAGAGCCTGGAACTTAAAGTGGCATTCTCAAAGCTCACAGTACATGAAGAACCAGCTACTACCAACAGAGAGCCTCTCACATCAGAAAAGCAAAAGCCTCTGACCTTCCACCTCTGGAGCACGTGTTTGCAGAGGGCTTGTACTTCACTTTGGCAGACATCGTGCTCTTGCCTTGTATCCATCATTTTTTGGTAAGGTTTATCAGGAGTGGATACATTACTATAAGTTTCAATCTATGAAATTGCCTAGGTTTGCATTTCTATTCCATTTCTTACTATCATTATGTTCCTGGGCAAGGAATTAATAACTGTCTCCATTTTTTTTATCTGTAAAAATGAATGGTATCTATCTCATAGGATTAGTGTAAGGAATAAATGACAATTCGTGTAAAGCATGAAGTGTTTGGCATATAGTAAGCTCTCAATAAATGTTAGTAATTATAACTTCTAGTTTTGAGTTGCTAAAATTTTGGCAATTGTTATAATTATTAATTTCAAATTGCTCTTTTGATTACCTTCAAATATTGGAAGTTCCAGTATTAAAATACTAAAAAAATCATGCCAGCTGTATTTTATAATTAAGTAGTCAAAGTACTAATTACATTATGTTAGGCGTTATTAAATCAGAAATATTTTATCATTGTGTCTGTACATCTCTGTTCCTTATAAGATCACATTCAGTAGCTGGCTGTGCCATAATCATTGTTGTGGGAGAATATAAATATGAAGTTTTCTTTGTTAATATGAGTATGTGTGTGTGCGGGAGTATGTGTGTGTGTGTTCTCTTTTCTCCTGGTGCAGAAAAAAAGAACAATGTAAAAATAATATTAGAGTTCAAACATGGGAAACTATAGTTCTCTTCAGCTTTTTCATTGGTTTTCAAGAGCTGCATTTTTCTTGCTTTGAAGCATTTCACCTTTCTCCTAAAAAGGAATCAGATACCAAATTTCATTCTTATATATCACCAACACTTGAGGTATCTCTACTAACAAATGAGAAATGATTTCTAATGAAAATCTGTTTGGAGGCTAATGCTTCACTAATAAGTTAGGTGGTATTAATCAATTGGAATTTTCTTGAAGAATATTTTTTTTTTCCAAAATAGTAATAAAATAAGATTAGAAACCAAAATGACTTCAGAATTAAAGGATGTTAAAGAGAGTTTCGGGAATTGTTTAGATGTTGATTAGCATTTTAAATGTCATATGTATTCATAGTATCCATGGATCTGGGTGGGGAGAAGACTTTTTTTACTTTTTACTTTTTTTTTTTCTAGTCAAATGATTTCTAAATTCTCTTACTCCTGACCTTCCCCTTTATTACCAACTTCAGGCATTAGAGCAGTCATGTGAAATACTGTTGATGTTTGTGGCTTCTTGGTCTTCTTGGATAACTGCATTTGGTTTTAATTTTGTAAGGATTAAATCCGCATGTCACATCCATTAATGATTCATTTGAGAAATTTATTGAAAGCCTACGTATGTAGCAGATGATGTTGTAGGCACTGGCAATAGAGTGATGAACAAAACAGATGAAGTCCCAACCTTCATGGAGTTAATATTCTAGTAGGGGAAGATAGACATGAATAAGTAAACAAATAACTAATACATATTTAAATAATAGTAAGTAGTACAAAGAAAATAAAAAAAAAAACGATAGAGTATCTACTTTCAAACTCAACAAAGCAAATATAAAACTAGATTTACCTATATGCAGTTGATTTTAGATCATTAACCAAACATCCATTTTCAGCTAGTTTGCATTTGATTTTAGCTTAATTTAAATACAATTTACCTAAATTAGAATCAATAGAAGCTGAAGTATTTTTAATTGAGAAGGAATTTTTTCCCCTCTTCAATCAGGTAGGATATCTACTAACTGCTGTTAAGTAAATTTACCTAATACTACTGAAGAACTTTGTTTTTAGCTTGAAATAGGGGAAAACTTATACACTCAAGCCTTTATTATTACATGTATTCTAGGATTAAATTTTTCTCTTTTGACACTTATATGTAAACTAATTCTCATATTTTCCTTTATATTTTTCTTGGATCTGCACAATTTATTTCAGAATTAATCTTTTTTTGCCAAAGAAAGATATTATTAATATTTTTTTGTTATGTTTATTTTGCTCCTTTAAGTCATCTTGAGTTATGAAGCAGTTGTTTGACTTCAGGTAGTGGCTATGATGCATAGCCTTTATAGTGATGGAGTGGCCGTCCAAATGGTCAGACTCATAATCAAGTTGGTGATCAGGAATGAAAGTCAAGTTACTAGTTTTGGATCAGAAACATAGAGCTGAACCTAGAGCAAGGATATTTGGCCACAGAAATAAGGCCAACAATATAAGAGAGCAGTCAATTTTGCTAAGTCAAGATTTGGAATACCAGAGGTCAAAATTAGAAGAGCTAGGGAAAATACACAGTTCTGCTAAACAGAAGAAAGCCAAACATGCAAAACAGTAGTAGGTAGAGTGGCCAAGGTGCTGTGTCTAAAACTGCTCCATGTTTTTCTTCTTTTCAGTGGATATTAGTTTGTGAAGGTAACCCAATAGCCCAGTACTTCATTATGAAAGGTACCTGACAAAACCCTCTTCTCTAGAAAATTTTAGGAATAGATTTTAAAAGGAATAAATTAAATGCACACCTCTTGTAATTTCCCTTCTCTAAGTCATTTGCTAGCATCTTCTAGTAGTTAGTAGAGCAAGCATAGGGAGACAGCAATGAATAGCTACACTCAGGCAAAATCCTGCTGTTAGCTGATACCAGAAAATTGTATAGTTATTTTTAAGTTGCTACTAGTAAACAAGTATACTTTGATAGGACTATGTAAAAGATTATTCTACTCCCATAAGAAAAAATTTGCTATTTTATAAAATATTTTTGTAATTTGAACACTTTAGGATTTAACTTTTTACATGTTAGCTTCAAATGCTTTGAATTGAGTTTTTAAAAAGTATGACACATTTATTGCTAAAGTAAAATTATTGTGGAAATTGATTTTTAAGCAAAAGTACTTATGTTAAATGTCTCTTTCACTGTCCCTGTAGACGTAGCATTAGGAATAAAATAAGAATCTATTAGCTGGCATTTTGCAAAAACCATAGATGACACTTATTTAGTGGTTAATTTGTATATTCCATATCCTCTCCTATGCATTAGCTCCTTCAGAGTTTTCAGTTTTAACCCACCAGTTCTAGTCTATAAGTAAAAGCAGAATTTAGATTATATTTCCAGTTAGTTTACTGCTTACACTGCTCACCTAAACATTTGTTAGTTATGACATATTTTCAAAAGACTAAACATGACTAAGGAAGTGGTATAAAGTAAATACAAAATATTTGCTTCTCCCTCTGCCTGTGTCTGTCTCTACCTCTGTGTGTGTGTGTGTGTGTCTCTCATGAATAAATGAATAAAATCTTAAAAAAAAAAAAAGGGGGTTGGGGCAGCTCGGTGGCTGAGCAGTTTAGTGCTGCTTTCAGCCCAGGGTATGATCCTGGAGACCTGGGATCGAGTCCCACATCAGGCTCCCTGTATGGAGCATACTTCTCCCTCTGCCTGTGTCTGTGTCTCTACCCTCTACCTCTCTCTCTCTCTCTCTCTCTCTCTCTCTGCCTCTCATGAATAAATAAATAAAATCTTTCAAAAAATTACAAAATATTTCATATAATAAATGGTTGGAAAGTGATGAAAGTGATGCAGAGGAGGAGATATTTTGGATAAATGTAACATCTTGCTTCACTCCAGGCAAGTTTTGCTGCCCCTTGTTACAGTTGACTACAAAACCATTAGGGTTTCATTTTATGCTCTTGGTAGCAACAGTTTTTTATCATTGTTTAAGAATAAATGATCTAATTTTCCTCTCTTTAACTGTGATATTTATAATGGTTTTGATCTTATCAGGCAGGTAACTTAAAAAAATCATTTTTTAGGAACAAATATAATTTTCATCTCACACATTCTTCATTAGCCACTTCTTTAAATATATCTTCTTAAGTATAATGAATGTGGTTCAGTACCTCCTGAGCTGTCTGGATATTAGCAGAGCAGCCTGGCATGTTGATGAAATGGGATGACCCGTCATGCAGAGTAAATCTCCTCAATTTCTCTTAAATATGAATTATTGTTACTTAATCAGAACTTATTTTCCAACGGAAGGAAAGATGCCATATGCATCTAAAATATAAGAACGAGTCACTTAGAAGGAGAGGAAAGGAAAGGTGAAGAAATTAGAGCATTTCTTAATTAATTTATCATGAACTAAACTCAGTTCACTTAGCACATAAGCTATTTCCAGGCAATTAAATTGAATTTTGGTGAGGGGTACCTGGGTGCCTCAGTCCGTTTTAAGCATCTGACTTGATTTCAGCTCAGGTCATGATCTCAGGGGTTATGAGATCAAGCCCTGCCTCAGGCTCATACTGGAGCCTGCTTAAGATTTTCTCTTTTTCTTCTTTTGACCCTCTCCCTGTTCACTCTATTAAAAAATAAATAAATAAATAAATAAATAAATAAATAAATAAATAAATAAATATAAATAAATAAATAAATAAATAAATAAATAATAAACTAACTGGCTCCCAAAGTGCCATTTAGACAGCATATTTTAAAGTCTCTAACTCACAGTAAACAATGCGTTTTGCAGGTGATTGAGCATCCTTAATACAAATATGTATCTTGTATACATTAAATATACTTATAAGGATTATAAAGCAACCCACTTTACTACATGCTGTGGACTCTGCTATTTTCTGTTTTATGCATTTTTAAAACTATGTTGATTTCACAACTTCCTTATGGGCTATAAACTGCTGTTTGAAAAGTGCTAATTTAGGAGATTATTCTTTGAAGATAATAAATAGTTCCTTGATCATTTGTTCACTCAACAGACTATTGTTTGCAAGGTAGAATATTATTTGTAAGTGCTTGCCATATACAAAGAGAGTCTGACATAAACCTTGTTCTTACAAACAATTCCTTGTGTTTATTTACAGTCCAGTTAAAATAGACTAAAACATATATGCATGTGAATTTTTCATTAATTTTCTGTCCTTTCTAGCTTCTGCTTTGGGACTCATTATTGCTAGATATATTTGTCAAGATTTTCTTGATTTGACCTTTTTATTAATCTATTTGTTCATCATCACCAGTCATAATCTGTTTGTGACATTATTACTGTTTCTATGGAAACAACATTCAGTGCCTCAAAAAGAAGTAAGAGCATTCTAATTTTTAAAGAAATTGAAGTTTGATGATGATGGTAGGAAGAAAGCATCTGGCCAAGAAAAAAACAAAAAGATAATTTAAATCAGTAGTAATGGTTTCACTTTTTTTTTTTTTTTTTTGGTTTCACATTTTCTCATGTGAATAAAAGCCTTACTTTAAGTGCTGCTTTATAAAAAATGCCCTCTAACTAATGCTAGTTATCTTTTCACTTCTAAATATCTATAATTGTATCTTTTATCTTTTTACAATTTTACTTCAGTGAAATTTCCTCCTTACTCCATCAAGTCTTTTTTAAAAAATATGGTTCTGAGAGTGTTTCTTACACTACTTTTACATAATACTGCTTTAATTCTGTGTTACAGTTCATACATTCAGGGAAGGCTTCACTAAAAAAAAAAAAAGAAAGAAAGAAAGAAAAGAACTTTAGATCACTATTAAAATAAGAGTACACCCTCTCCATTTCTCTCATTCCCATACGTCCCCAGTGAGTACATAACTTCCATTGAGATTTCTCAAAATAAACCAGTGAGTATAGACTCTATATAGATACCAAATTATGGTCATTTAAAATTATCACATAAGATACTTTGAGGAAGTCAACACTTCAACTTATTTTAATTCTTTCTCCATTAACCACTTAAACTAGTGTTCATACATAAATATATATTAAGTATTTTAGGTTTTTGTCTGAGGAGTGTCCACTTATTCTCTATATTCAATGTGTTGAGACTTATGAAACATAATGAGGATCAGGGACAGTGGAATGTGTTCTTGCCCAGGAATTATAGATGAAGGGGTTTCTAGATTTGAAGGAAATGGACTAAGAAAGAGTTTTTAGAGAGGCATAAAAATATACAACAAAGATGATAGAAACTAGAATTTAATATAAATATATAAAGTAATAAATATAATAAAAACAAAACTGATCTAAAATTTTCCAAAATGATTTTCAACTGCTATTTCAAATGTCGTGTTCTACTGATTATCTTAGAATAATCTATTTATATTTTTTATCCTTTTCTGCTAAGTATTGGTCTTTTCCATTAATTCTCATTAATTCTTTTTTTTTTTTTTTTGGCTTATAAGATAGTATGTGAATACATTCTTAGTTTGTGTGTATATAATATTATTATTATCCAAGTAATTCACAAATACCTTTTGGGCCTCTTATTATTTCTAAGACATTAGTCCTTTGTTAGTCTTATTTAAATAATATGTTTTGATTTTTAAAATATCTTTTAAAAATAGACTTTATTTTTTAGAGTAATTCTAGGTTTAGAGTGAAATTGAACAGAAAGTGCAGAAAGTTCCTATATATCCTCTATCCCCCCATCCCCACAGCCTCCTTTACTATCAACATCCTGCACCAAAGTGGTACATTTATCACAATTGATGAACCTACATTAACACATTACTATAACCCAAACCATACTTTGTATTAGTGTTATATGGGTTTCGACAAATGCATGATATGCATCCATCATTATTGTATCATACAGAATAGTTTAACTCCCCTAAAAATCTGATAAATGTAATTTCATGGATGAACCTCAAAAACTTAATGCTAAGTGAAAAAAGACATTTTATGATTTCACATAGATGAAATACTAGAAAAGGCAAATTATAGACATGAAAGCAGATCAGTGGTTGCTTATAACCAACTGGGGAAGCAGAGATTGACTGCAGGTGGTCACAACCGAATTTTTTGGTGTGATAGTGTTCTAATACCGGATTGTGGTGGTAGTTGCACAACTATATACATTTGCTAAAATTCATTGTTTGAACTATACACTTAAAATGTGTGAATTTTATGGTACGTAAAGGTACCTCAGTATAGCTATATAAACAAAAAATATATAACAACATGTTTTGTTCTTTGCCCACCTAGGTAATTATCTGCAAGAAACTTTCTGAAAAGCTGATAGAATTTCCACTGCTGGCTGCTTGGTACCAGAGGATTCAGGAAGTGCCACGAGTAAAAGCAGCAGCTTCTCGGTGTGGGATCCAATTTCTCCATTTACCAGAGTTGCTGACCACCTCAAATGAACAATATTCAAACTTAAGTGAGATCCCAGATGTAGAGGAGCAAAATGATGCTTCATTTATAGGAGGACCAAGACCCACTATGACCAAGTTAATGGTACTTAAAATGTTTTTATTAAAATTTTCTTTGAAAAATTCCATGTGATAATGTTCCTGAGCATTCTGCCTCAGCTTGTAATCATTTATTGACATTACTTTTGCTTTAAATTTTATTTATAACTATTTTACATCACCCTTACCCAATTAATATTTCTATGTCTTTTGCATATAAATGAGGTACAGTAAACTGGAGATTTTTAATACTGTGTGTCTTTGGAGTCAAGCAAGTCAAAAGTATTTTTTTCAAAACTTTTTTTTTTTTAATATTCAAGACCTTGACCAAGGTCATATCATGTCTGTCAAATGTATTGTTTTAATCTGATGTTTCCCTATTGGCAAGGTTTTGGTTTCAGCTTTTAAATTTTGAGATGATTTGAAGTTAAAGAATATGAAAATGAATATCTCAATTTACTTTTGAAAGTTAGGTCTAAATTTAAGATTTTTTAGTTCTTTGAATTTTGCTTTAATGCCTTTTTATATAACACATATGATGTTTCCTCTTTCCTGCAAAGTTTCTTTTCTTTTTTTTTTTTAGTTTCATTTATTTACTCATGAGAGTCACAGAGAGAGAGAGGCAGAGACATAGGTAGAGGGAGAAGCAGGTTTCCTGCTGAAAGCCTGATGCAGGACTCGATCCCAGAACCCTGGGATCACAACCTGAATCAAAGGCAGATGCTCAACCACTGAGCCACCCAGATGCCCCTACAAAGTTTGTTTCTAATAATACTAATTATAGAAATTTTCCAAATAGGTTTTGTTTTCTCTATCATTCTAAACAGTTTACAAAAATGTTTTGCTTTTAACTTCAACTATTTGAAGTTTTATTTGAATAGAGGGAAAATCAGGAAGTCATTTGAGCTATTCATCTCAGTCATACTGGAAAAATACATTATATTTTCCCACTTGGATTAGGAAGAATTTGTGTTCTATGGTTAACAAAAGGTTTGCTGAATTAGAAAAGCACAAGATTTTAGCCCCTTATCTCATCAGTTAAGCTTTGTTAGCCCAATGATGAAACAATGAAATAGGATTATTTAGTGAATTTTGGAAGAAAGTATCAAAGCATGTCCAAAAGCTTGATGTGTCTGATCAGATGACCATACTGTATAGAGATCTCATTTTCACCTCCTGAGTTTTTAAAAATAATCATCAGTAGAGTAAGTTGCTTTGTTTTTAAATACTAATTTTTTAAATTTCAACAAACTAAAAAGCTAGTTTTAATTCACACTTACACAGTCTTGGAAGAAAATTGGTGATTCAGATTTTTCTACCTATGCTGTTCTAATAATAAAATGACATTAGGAAAAACATTTATATTTTGTATATCTTAAAAAATATATTTATAGGGCAGCCTGGGTGGCTCAGCGGTGTAGCGCCGCCTTCAGCCCAGCATATGATCCTGGAGACCCGGGATGGAGTCCCACGTCAGGCTTCCTGCACGGATCCTGCTTCTCCCTCTGCCTGTGTCTCTGCCTCTCTCTCTCTCTCTGTGTGTCTCTCATGAATAAATAAATAAAATCTTTAAAAATATATATTTATAAACAATGGGAAATAACAAATTTAAATTCAGGAAAAGTTAACAAATAATTGTAAAAAGAAGCCATCTTGTAATAACAAAGAAGATAAAAAGGAATCCTGAATTTTTAATTTACAGGGGGGTGTGTTAGTTTAGATCTCCTAAGCAGACTCCAAGATGGGATTAGATACGCCAAAGTAGACGTCTACTGAGAGAAATCTGTAAGGTTTTCTCTCAGTAGTGGGGAGTGAGACAGAGGAGGCTTGGGAGAGCCTTCACTCTGTGATGCAGTTTTGACCCCTGTGCATGAGACAGGAAAGGAAGAAACATTGGATTAGAAAAGTTTTAGACTTTAGTGCAGATCTAAGAAAGTTTTGGCAAGCCAGTTCGGGAGTCCTTGAACCCAGATCATCCATCAGATAGTTCCATGTTTCTCAGGAATAGGCCTGACATGGTATTTCAAACACTTTAAGTTATTGGCTTGGGGGCAGCCCATGGAGAGAGTACTAGGGATCAGGTGATTTGGATTCTTGTCCCAGCTTAGTAGCTAAGCTAACTTGGTATGTTGTTTAACCAAAGGGTCTTAATTTTTCCATTTACAAATTAGGAGAGTGTAATAGATATTCTGTAGGATCCTTTTCTGATTTCACATCTTATGGTTATATAAAAGATGACTGGGACAGTACATCAACAGTTAAAAAAAAATAAAGAAGGTTCAAATCTGAAAATAAGTTAAAATTTCTATTTTCATTTAATTCCAACTTGAAAGTATATATTAGATACAACCAAAGTGCCTTTTAGCAAGACATTGTTTTTGCTACTTACTAGTGAATTATTGAATTATATTTTGAAAAATAGTAAATATTATATCAGAATAGTAAATCATAAATTATGTCAATGTATGATTTTATTTATACAGCAATTATTAGTTTTTGTGTAATCACAGTATTTTTGTGCCAATTACATAAGAATAAATGAAATTGGTGCCACGTGGAAGTATAAAATAGTAAAATATTTCTTAGGAACACTCACATCTCACTTTTTTCCCCCTTTGGTTTTCTTTGGCATACTCTTGCCTCTAAAATTGCCCTTATTCTCCAAAGGTTTTAAATTTATTTATTCAGTCAGTCCAAAAAATGTGTATGTTTAGTCATTGTTTTGAAGGTGGGATATATGAAGAACAGATTGGACGACTTCCATGGATAGGCCTTCTATTCTGGTGGTGGAAGTTAATAAAGAAAAAACACAGATGTGTTAACATATTAGGTAATGATAAATGCTACAAAAAGTAATGTGGGTGAAAGGGGTGGAGGTTATGTGAGTTGAAGTCCTTTTTGAATAGTGGTCAGAAAGGCCACTCTAATTTCATAATTTTCAGTAATTTTCATAATTTGAAGTAATTTCATGAACTAACTGAAATTAGTGATAGATTCTCAGAGATTTTGCTTTTGAATACAATATTTCTAAAGATAAAAAAAAAAAAACAAAAAAAAAAACCATGAACCATGGATACCTATCCTGTGGGCTATATACCCAGAATGTGATTGCAAGGGGTCTAGGAATCCATATGTATGTCACACAACCATCTGCAGATCAAATAAAAAAGGTACAACTTTTGACATGGGGAAGGAGCCTGAGAATTTTTTTTATATATTGAAAAGTGGTCCTCAGTTTTGAAAATGTTGGGAACCATTTGGTTATGACAGAGGAATCCTTTTTTTAGAGGCATTATAAGCACTTATAAAAGATTGGTATGGATGATGTTTTAGGGTGTTATGCTGAAGTTGGGCTTTTTGTCCTATAAATGTAACTCCTAGGCTGTGCTATTTTCATATATGTAATGACAGATCTTGATGGAGATGCAGAATCAGTTTTTTATTATCCTTGAATGTTTTTGATAAAATTTTTAACTTCAGGTGACTTTTCTTTTTGACACCCAATTTATATCTAAGTATGAGTATATTTATTTCTATATAGTTTTAGGTGAGCATTTTAAAATATCATTTTTTTTTATTATCTCAGTATTAAAACAAAATAGGAAAGTGTGCTATCAAAAAGACATATATTTCAGGATGCCTGGGTGGCTCAGGCTCAGGGCATGATCCCAAAATTACAGGATTGGGTCCCACATAGGGCTCCCTGCATGGAGCCTGCTTCTCCCTCTGCCTATGTTTCTGCCTCTCTTTCTCTGTGTCTCTCATGAATAAATAAATAAAATCTTTAAAAAAAAAGCATATATTTCTTATGTAACTAAATGTTTTGAGGATCATGTAATGATTGTTAATATATATGTTCCTTCTTGCCACTAAAGAAAAGAGAAATTTGACCTTCTAAAACACAACAGGGGGGATCCCTGGGTGGCTCAGCGGTTTGGTGCCTGCCTTCAGCCCAGAGCGTGATCCTGGAGTCTGGGGATGGAGTCCCACATCAGGCTCCTTGCATGGAGCCTGCTTCTCCCTCTGCCTATGTCTCTGAGTCTCTCATGTATAAATGAATAAAATTTATTTATTAAAAAGAAAACACAACAGGGTTTTATTAATTCATTAATTTGTAAAGAGTCTATTTCCTATTTCCAGGAAAAAGGCATTGAAGTGATGTTTTCTCCCCACCCTTGCCCTACTTGGACCCTTGATTGGAATAATCTTCCTACAGCAGTGAGCCCAAAGGAAGGTGAGGTTTTGGGTTTTTTTCTCCTCTAAATTTTAATCATAATCTAGATGCCTTCTTTAAATCCATCCTCCAATTCTCTAATTCTTTCTTTGGCTTTATCTAATATTCTGATTGTACTATCCATTGAGTTTTCTCCCCTCCCCCCATTATTTCCTTTTTTAAAGTTTTTATTTTAATTCCAGCTTGTTAACATACAGTATTATATGAGTGTCAGGTGTACAATATAGTAATTTAACACTTCCATTCATCACCCTGTGCTCATCACTACAAGTGTACTCCTTAATCCCAATCACCTGTGTAACCCATCCCCAACCTATTTCCCCTCTATAACCATCAGTTCTCTATAATTAAGAGTCTGTTTCTTTTTTTTTTTTAAGACTTATTTATTTATTCATTCAGAGAGAGAGAGAGAGAGAGAGGCAGAGGCACAGGAAGAGGGAGAAGCGGGCTCCATGCAGGAAGCCCGATGCGGGACTCGATCTAGGGTCTCCAAGATCACGCCCTGGGCTACAGGCGGCGCTAAACCGCTGCACCACCAGGGCTTCCCAAGAGTCTGTTTCTTGATTTGTTTCTCTTTCTCTCACTTTTATTTTTTTCCCCTTTGCATGTTTTGTTTCTTAAATTCCCTGTGTGAGTCAAGTTTTCCTTTTATTTTTATTATAAAAATTTCACATACACACATTGTTCAGATTCAACATTTCTCACATTTTCCTACATTTGTTTTATCTATTCCATTTTCTTTCTTTCCTAAAGTATTTTGAAGGAAATTCTAGATAACGTGTCATACTATAAGTACATACATCTAAGAAATATAGCCATCTTAATTGCCATGCCATTATCACACCTAATAAAAATTAAAAATTCCTTGATCTTTTAACAACCAGTACATAATCATTTTCCCCTAATTTTTAAAAATATTGTTTGAAAAGAATATTTCATAGTTTTTAGTTAAATAATTATATTTTTCACTGCTAGAAATTATATTTGGATTATTTTTATAATAACCCTTTCCTTGCTCATGTTTCAATTTTCTTTTTTCATAATTGTTTTAGGCATTGTTATTTTATATTCTGTATCTGTTATTTCTGAAGCTATGTCCATAGAGATCTAATTTTGCAGTTTCTTTTTCTGTTGATTTCATTCCTGGTATTTTATATCCCTATCAGTTTTGTAATTATATATTTTGTATTCATTTTGGGGCTACTTAAAACTGTGGGACTTTTGTGGGGCCTGGGTTAAGAGTACATTTCCATAAAAAGGATTTATATTTGCTTATGCCAGCATCTCAAGGTACTAGAACTTAAGACCAGTTAAAATTATGTTTTAAGCTTAAGATTACTTTAACCTTTTCATTTGGAGCTGAGGTTTAAATAGAAGTTATCTTTTATCATCTTTCTTTGCTATTGAGTAGGACTTTTTTTAATGTATCTTTTCATGGGGAATATAGCTTTTCAAGGTTTCTACTTTCATGTAGTGAAACTAGTTCCAGCTTTACGTACTGCTAGGGATCCAGGACTAGCCTCCTTTCTTTATCTTGCTATTAAAGTTTAGATCCCTATTAGCAAATACCCTTCTGACAGCTGTGGTGTCAGTTCAAGATTATTACCCTACTTTTTAGTTCTTTCCCCTTTGTTAAGGCCCTGTGGGTTTCCCTTACTCTCAGAAATCCATTTGGATAGTCAAAGGATGATTGTTGAGTTTTATATATCATTTTAGGTGTTCTTAGGTAGAGAACATTTTCATTACTCAATGTTCTACTTCTTTAATTGTTCACTTATTCTTTAGTTTTATACCAAGCCAACTATAACTTTTGATTTCCAAATGCTCTTTGAAATTGTTTACCTACTTTTTTCATATTCTTCTCTGTGATGCTTCCTAAGTATTGTCTATATCTCACTAATCAATTCTGTTCAATCAAGGAACTAATTTAGAATTTTTCCAGAATAGAATAAGATTTTGTTGAGCAGTTAAGAACTCTGCCTCAAAGATGTTTTATAAAAACTAAATTAAAAAAAAACCTAAATACATTTTTCAGTCTTTGTTAAATATATGAAACATAGTCACTATTGAATTTCTTAATGTTTTAATTTTAAATATTTTCTGACATTTTGATAATTCTGTATGTTTGTTTTTATTGTCCTTGCAATTGGATTGTTCTGTGTACTCTGGTTATAGTAGATTTTGGACAGGTTAAAACTGTAGTAAATGAAAATCAGATTTTCATTAATATTTATATGTACCAAGAAATGAATACAGAGATTTGTTTTTGTTTTTTGGTTTTTAAACATTTTATTTATTTATTCATGAGAGACACTGGGAGAGAGAGAGGCAGAAACACAGGCAGAGAGAGAGAGGCAGAGACACAGGCAGAGGGAGAAGCAGGCTCCATGCAGGGAGCCCGACATGGGACTCGATCCCAGGACTCCAGGATCACACCCTGGGCCAAAGGCAGGCGCTAAACTGCTGAGCCACCCGGGCTGCCCGAATACAGAGATTTGTAAGTGCCACATGTTTTGCTTTACTCATAATTAATTTCCTATGAAGCCAAAATAATATTTTCAGTTATTAATTGAGCAATCAATTACATCCGCTACCAACTCAGAGCTCTAACATTAAGCATTCATGTCTGGTCGTCTTACTGGTTAGAACTGCATATCTAACAGTCTTTATGGAATATATTACTCATTATATCCCTTTAATTGGATCACCTAGTTTTCATAAATATTATGACAAACAAGGAGCTATAACAGCAGAGCTACATGATTTATTTACGTTTCATTCTCTGTTCTTGGAAGGTTTATATAGTCTGTGTTAAACTAAGGTGGAATTGTTGCATTTTAGATGGTCTGTTTTCAGTTCTGGCAATTTCAATATTGTACAGTAATAGGATCATTGTGAAATGAAATTATACATACAGGTGTGGAGGTCACTATGAAAGTGTTCTCATAATTCGTGTTCTGATATTTTTAGAAGAGATTAAATTGTAATAAGATTTTATTGGTACTAAGTTCATTTGGATTTCACAAAGGCCGACTCCTTATGTGGAATCTGTTGAGTTACATCAAGATTATGGTATGTGTAATAAGAATCATTCTCTTTACTAACAAAGGCTATATTGATCCTCATGATGCAGGCTTATTTCTTAAGCTTGTGTAATCTCCCAACCTCTGTTATTACCCATTTTGCTCTTCACATCTTACATACCATTCCCTGAACTTTTCAGTTTCCCTTATATGACCTATATCTATTATCTCCTGCCTTAACTTTTATTTTTCCTCCCGCCTTATATATTTTCTACCCACTTCCCATTCTGTTGAAGTTATACTCATCTTGTAAGGATCAGTTTAAATGCTGCTTCTTCATTAAGCCTTCTGCATGTGCTATGGAGTCAGCCTGCCTAAGTTTCATACCTGAATTATTGTACTAACTGCTAGAAAATCTATGGCAAGATTCTCGACTTCTCTATGCCTCAATTGCCTCACCTGTAGAATGGGGATAAAATAGTATATACATTAATGAAATTGTTGGTGCATTCAATTAATTATTATATAAAGTAGAATATATTAGGATTAGTCACTCCCTGTCAGCATTCTTCAGTACTTTTCTTATACTTCATTTTCTGTATTTATGATATGCTTCTCTTACACTGTAATTATTTATATGCATGTTTTCCTTCTCTAATAGACTGTGAGCTCCTTATAAAATAGGTACTCAATAATTTTTTATTCAATTCATTTGAATTGAGACTATAGGTCCTTTTTGTTAACTTCCCAAATTTCTGCTTAAACCAGGCAACTTTGAATTCTTTTGTCTCATATAGATTTAATTTACAGGGACACCTGGGTGGCTCACTGTTGAGTGTCTGCCTTTGGCTCAGGGTGTGATCCCGCAATCCTGGGATCGAATCCCACATCAGGCTCCCTGCCTGGAGCCTGCTTCTCCCTTTGCCTATGTCTCTGCCTCTGTCTCTGTGTCTCTCATGAATAAATAAATAAAATCTTAAAAAAAAAAGATTTCATTTACATCATCATTATTACTACTGTCATTATTATTACTATTACCACTGCTAGTACTACTATTGTATTTTATGGACTGTTTGAGAATAAGTTGACTTTATGCTACTTTACCTCCAACAGCTAAACTGCTTTACGAACAAAGACTTTTTTTGGTGCTTTTCTCTTAGCCATAGTACCATTATTGAAATAGGCTATGTAATTTGGTATGTACTATTATCTAGTTCACAGTCCAGCTGATTGTAGTACATTTAATTGTCATGTCACTTTAGTCTTCTTTCATGTGAAAGTTTCTTAGCCTTTATCTTTTACATGGACTGTTTTGAAGAGTTCAGGCCAGTTTTTTTGTAGAACATTCCTCAATTTCGATTTGTCTAGTTTCCTCATGCTTAGATTCAAGTTAATGCATTTTGGCAGGGACATCACCAAAAGGAAGTTGTGGCCTTCTCAGTGCATCATAACAGAAGGCATGTTACATCAGTTTGGGCCTGGTGACGTTAACTTTAATCATTTGGTTAAGGTGGTATCTGCCAGGTATCTCTACTGTAATGTGACTATCTTGCTCTTTTGAATTAATAAGTATTTTATGAGGAGATACTTAAGACTACATAATGCCTTATTTTCGAAATTTCACTCACTACTTTATATTCATTTGATGCTTCTTGCCTGTGATAGTTACAAGATGGTGATTTTTCAGCTCCATCATTCTTCTATATGTATTAGTTGCCATGCTACTGTAAGAACATTTTTCCCATCTATAATCTATGTATCTATTATTATTATTATTGACTCAGGAATTATTTTGTGAAGAATATACCTACTAACTTGAATTCCAGATTGAGTTATTTTCATTTTTAAATGTATATGGTCAAAGTTCTTGTACAGATAGTTGTGATTAAATGGTTCTATATAAGATGAATTATACAAAAGTAAGAAATGAAACATGTAAGTTAATATTAATCATATGCCCTGATAGAAAATCTTCAACCGTCTCCTACTGCATTATATATACATAAAATATATTATACTATATTATATATTATTATATATTATTATTACTTCTGATCTCAAATAACTGTGTAATTTCTCTTCTAATGAACTAGGATAAATACTTGTGAAACTGAGGAGTCCTTTTGTTAAGTCTAGAGACACTTTTGTTCTTCCCTTCTAAATTTTTGTCCTCTGAGTATGAAAGAGAATGATAGAAGACTAAGAATAGAGCTACCCTAAGCCACTCTATGCAATATTTCCCTATAGCTATCTCTATTCTCCAATAGTTTTTAGGTGAGTAGTTCCTATATTAGGAGTTGCTCCTAGCCTAGAATAACCATATCAGTCATATGAGGGGAGGAGTCTCAGAAGTATGACCTTATAGAAGATAAAGGTAACAAGAAGATGATTGTTTCAATTACAATCTGTTTCAAAATCACACTGTCTTAGAAATATGGACCAATTAGGTTTACCCAAGATCTTGGTTTTGCTGTTGAGCTACATGAGAGCATCATCTCCTAAGGAGACTGATGTGAAGGTAGTGCATTACTAAAAACCTTAAACATTACCACTCATTCACCTTCCCATCTCCCCCACCCCACCCAGTGTAGAATATGTACTTACCAGTTTGAGGTAAAAGAAGAAAACTAATGGGAGCTTTTCCGTAGAAGGATATCCTAAGTTCCATCTTTCTAGAGGGCTTTAAGCCCTGTAGATTTTATTTGCTTGAGGTAGATACATATGAATTCTTAGAACAAGAATGACAAACTGATATATTCTAGCTCCTTTTATATAAATCATTGCTGAGTTTATAGTTCTAAGAGAATATATAATTTTTCAATCCTAGTGGATCTTAGTACCAAAATAGTTCTATCAACATTCATATATATTACAAGCATATTTTAAATATATTTATATATTTATTTGCATATTTTATATATTATTATATAATTATATTTATATATAATTTTTATGTACTATATATAATATACATACTATAATGTATTACATAATAGCATATGTAGTATATAATATATAGTATTATGTAGTAATATCATATTTACATATTTAATATCTATTATATATTTATATACTTATATATGTAATATATGTATAATAATATGTAATATAATAATTTAATAATACATAAGATAGACATGATATTCTGATAATATATAATTTTGTAGTTATATACAATATGTAATTATATATTATATAAATATATATAAATATAAATGATTTTAAGTTTTATGATGAAATACCCAATTTTAGGTAAATATCCAGTTTTTTCCCACTTAATTTCTTTTTTTTTTTTAATTTTTATTTATTTATGATAGTCACACACACAGAGAGAGAGGCAGAGACAGGCAGAGGGAGAAGCAGGCTCCATGCACCGGGAGCCCGATGTGGGATTCGATCCCGGGTCTCCAGGATCGCGCCCTGGGCCAAAGGCAGGCGCTAAACCGCTGCGCCACCCAGGGATCCCTCCCACTTAATTTCTATAAAATATTTAGAATTGGAAAGAATGAATTGATCCTTGACATTGGGGAAAAAATATAAAATGGGATAGTGATGTATGGTATAACTAGTAAAATTGGCTTCAATGCAGTCTGTGCTATCACTCCCACCTTTTTTTTTTTTTTTTTTTTTTTTTAAGGTTTTATTTTAGACACAGACACAGAGGCAGAGAGAGACACAGGCAGAGGGAGAAGCAGGTTCCCTGCTTTGGGAGCCTGATATGGAACTTGATCCCAGGAGGATCAACCCCCTTTGTCCATGGCAGAGGCTCAACTGCTAAACCACCCAGGTGTCCCTACCCCCACCCTTTTGCTGTATGCTTCTACAAGCCAGCAGGATCACCTTTCCTTTCTTCTTCTAGTGGAAGTGATTTAGGTAAGGAAGGGAAGAATGTGGTCAAACAAGGTCTTTGGAGAGGATTGGATCCCAGGTGGAGAAAGGAAGGACTAAATAGCCTTTGCCCCTATCTGTGATTCTTAACAAGGTTTTGTTTTGTTTTTGTTTTTGTTTTGTTTTAAGATTTTTATTTATTTATTCATGAGAAACAGAGAGAGAGAGGCAGAGACATAGGCAGAGAGCGAAGCAGGCTTCATGCAGGGAGCCCGATATGGGACTCAATCCTGGGACTCCAGGATCAGGCCCTGGGCCGAAGGCAGACGCTACCATTGAGCCACCCAGGCGTCCCCTTAACAAGGTTCTTAACAACCCCAGGGGACAAGGCAAATAGCATTACTTATTGCTGTTTTTGCCAGATGGCCAGGGAAGCGCAACATTTACCATAACAAAGAACTGTCTCACCCACAAGGCAGGAGTAGTGCCCTCCTTGGGGGAATCTAGAACATAAAAGCTTGTTTTGGGGCCTCTAGAAATTTCATTGTTTTAAGCCATTGCTTTTCAAACAAGGACATCCATCAACATCATTTGGAAAGCTTATTAAAACAGGTTCCTGGGCCCTAACCCAGAGTTTCTCTTACAGGTCTCAGATGGGACCCTAGAATTTGCATTTCTAAGAAGTATTCAACTAATGCTTCTGCTGCTTTGGGGATCACACTGTGGAGTAATTACCATAGGTAACTGATATAGTACATGCATTGGCTACTTAGATGCAACTTTTGCCACCAAAATAAGATGAACAACAAGATTAAAGCTTTCTAAAAATTTTCTTTACAAACTGAAACATGTTTCTGCTTTTTGCATGTATTGTATCAAGTACAAGAGCTTGTACCCACCTCTGAACCATTTGGTGACTATGAAACTTCTACTTTAAGTCAGGTATACTAAATTATACTAGCAAATGTAAATGAAAGTAGCAGTATCTTATAATGTACACAGAAATAACTGTCTCTTTTAAGAGATTTTTTTCTGAAATATTAATCTTAGATTTTTGTATTTTCTACTTCACCACACTAGATAAGACATAATTTGCATATTTCTTTTCTTACTTAAAAAAAAAAGTATTCTCTAGGGAGAAAATGTAAGGATATATATCTCCTAACATTTTTCTTTTATATTGAACAGTTTTAGATTTTAAGGCTATTACATTTTGAACTTTTTGGCATTTAAAATACTAAAAGCACACGAAGAGAATGAGATCAAAGGTTTGATTTTTTTTTTCCTCTTTTCTGGGAAAAAAAAATTCCTAACATAAATGTTTTTCATTTTCCTAAGTTATACTTAACTGTGAAATCCGAAACCTGACCATATTTGACTCAGAACCGTACAAATTTATAACTGTTTTCTCCTCTTTCAAGGGTAAAGTTCTCAACAAGCATTTTGGTGCTTTACCAAAAGTAATACGACTTTTATTTAAACTGCAATTTAATCTGAAACTAAAAGCCTCTAGAAGATAGTACATATAAATATAGACAGAATTTATATGAAATAGTTTATAACAAGGTTGCAAAGAACAAGTTTGTTACTTGCTTTAGTAGTACTTTTTTGAATGAATGCCAAACACTAATGTACAGGTGTAGAGATAGAGAGATAAACTACCTATGTATTATAAGTTACCTAGTATCGATATGAATGATATAGAGCAGACCATGTGTTAAATTCCTTCTTTCTTTTCTTTTCTTTTCTTCTTTTCTTTTCTTTTTTCTTTTCTTTTCTTTTCTTTCTTTTCTTTTTCCTTTCCTTTTTCTCTTTCTCTCTTTCTTTCTTTCTTTCTTTCTTTCTTTCTTTCTTTCTTTCTTTCTTTCACAGAAAGAGTGAGCATGGGAAGTACAGAGGGAGATAATCTTGAGCAGACTCCCCACTGAGCACAGAGCCCCACTCAAGGCTTGATCTCAAAACCCCAAGATCATGATCTTAGCGGAAACCAAGAGTTGGAGGCTTACCAACTGAGCCATCCAGGCACCCCCATCTCCTTTTCTAATAGAAAATTAGAGAAGTCAGCTACAATAAAAGCAGAAGTAATTAAAGTGGGAGAGGTGGGTAAAATTTTACCATGCAAATTCTTCCAATTATTATAGCATTAGACATTTCTTATATAAAAATGGTCTTTTATAGAATACTGATTATATAGAGGTAGTACTGGTGGTAAAAAATATCTTTGTATAGGTTTTAATGAGCAAACATGAATTTTTTAATTGGAAAAAAGGTAATGTGCTATGTTATAATTTTTATTGAAAAGGAAACTAAATATAAAGTAGGGAGAGGCGCATGGGTGGCTCAGTTGGTTAAGCAATTAAGCATCTGCCTTTTGCTCTGGTCAAGATCTCCAGGTCCTGAGACTGAGCCCCACATCAGATTCCCTGCTCAGCGGGGAGTCTGCTTCTCTCTCTCTCCCTGTGCTCCTCCCCAATGCTTGTTCTCTCTGTCTCTCAAATAAATAAATAAAATCTTAAAAAACAAAAAAAGGATTAGAGAAATAGGGGTGCCTTGGTGACCCAGTTATTTAAAGTGTTGAACTCTTGATCTCAGTTCAGGTCTTAATCTCAGGGTCATGAGTTTAAGCCCCACATTGGGCTCCAAGTTGGGCATAGAGCCTACTTAAAAAAAAAAAAAAAAAAGAAAGTGGAGAATTAGTAGAAAGGTATCTTTATTTTTCAATGTTACTTCTTGTGAAATTTCAAAAGGTTTACGGTTTCTTCATGGAAGTGTTCAAAGTTAAAAAAAAAAGAACCATATACAATACAGAATTTTATTATAATTATATAGTAATAATACATTGAGTTTTATTTAAGCCTTTTTTATTTGAACCTTTAAAAAAATAAACCTTTTAAAATTTCACATGAAGTAGTACTTAAAATAATTTGATCCAATTCTCCTCAAATTATCTACAGGTTTAACATAATTTTAATTGAAATCCCAACAAGATCTTTTTGTAGATATAGACAAGCTTATTCTAAATTTTATATGGAAAAGAGAATGTGAAAAAGAATAGTAGAGAAAATCACTCTCCTCAATGTTAAGATTTACTGTGTGGCTACAGTAATTAGAGATATACGCATATAGATTATTGGAAAAAATGGGGAGCCTACAAAAAGATATAAAAGCAACTCAGTGGAGGAAGGATAGTCTTTTCAATAAATGTTTTTGGATCAATTGGACATCCCCAGGCAAAGAAAAAGAATATCTAAGTATGAAAGTCAACTCAAAATGAACCAAGGATTCAAATTTAAGATTTTGAACTATAAAACTTTAGAAGAAAATGTAAAATTTTTTTTCTTTTCTTTTTTTTTTTTTTTTAGAGCTTTGGGACTGGGGATAGAAAAATTGCTCTTACACATGACACCAAAAGCACAATTTATAAAAAAAATTTTTTGATAAATGGGACTTCATTAAAATTAAAAATGTTTGCTCTGCCAAAAACTCTGTTAAAAGCATAATAAAACAAGCTGAAGACTAGAAGAAAATATTTGCAAACTACAAATATAAACAAATCTGACACAGAACTTGGATCTGGAATATGCAAAGAACTCTCAAAACTTGACAGTAAAAAACAAAAAATTCTTTTTTTAGAGAATTAGAAAATGGGCTGAAGAGGATGAAGAGGCATTTTACCAAAAAGAATATACAGTTGGCACATATGCACATGAGATATCATTTTACATCTATCAGAATGGCTAACATAAGAAAATAATAACAACAGCTCCAAATGTTGAGGAGGGAATAGAGAAACAATCATTCAAGCATTGTTGGTAGGACTGTAAAATGATAAACCCCTCTGGAAAATAGTTTGGCACTTTCTTACAAAACTACTCATACAGTTACCACAAAACTCAGCAATTACACTGTTGGGCATTTATCCCAAAGAAATGAAAACTTATATTCATATAAAAACCTGCATATGAATATTCATAGCAACTTTATTCTTAATAGCCCCAAACTGGAAGCAACCCAAGTGTTTCTTCAGTGGATGGGTGATTAAACGAATCCCAATTAGTCCATACCATAGACTATCACTCAGCAATAGAAAGGGATGGACTATCGATACCTGTAACAACCTGAATGAATCTCAAGGACATTATGATTAATGAAAAAGCCCATCTCAAAGGCATTTATTTAATGTTCTCAAAATAATAAAACTAGGGAGATGAAGAGCAGATCAATGGTTGGTAGGGAACAGGGATTGGCATGGCACAATGCTACCTGTAAAGGGAGTTCCCTTATGATAAGGTGGTTATTTCAATATATACACTAGATCAAATTTCATAAAACTGTACATACACTCACAAATGAATGCATATAAAAACTGAGCAAAGTCTGTAGTTAATAGTATTTAATAACAATAATTTCCTAGTTTTGATATTCTACTACAATTATATAAAACGTCACCATTGGGGAAGCTGGGTGAAATGTTCACAGGACTCTATGCACTATTTTTGCAACTTCCTGTGAGTCTATAATTATTTTTTTAAAGATTATATTTATTCACGAGGGAGAAAGAGAGAGAGAGGCAAAGACACAGGCAGAGGGAGAAGCAGGCCCCATGCAGGGAGCCTGACATGGGACTCGATCCCGGAGTCTCCAGGATCATGCCCTGGGCTGAAGGCGGCGCTAAACCGCTGAGCCACCTGGGCTGCCCAGTCTATAATTATTTTAAAATAAAAAGTTAAAAATATAATTTAAGTAAAAATATTAGAAAAAAATCAAGAAATAAAGAATAGTGAAATACTTCTTAGCTCATCTTTTTCAAAAATATTAGAAAGCTTCTGGAGATCATTTAAATCAAATGATAGTTTGATGAAAGGCTCAAACTACAAAGATATCTTGATGTATTTCCTTTATAATGAATGGTAACAAAATGCCAATATACACAGATAAATATTGACTTTACTTTGGCAGTCCATTTCACAGGCTGCTATTCTCAAGCTCTGAGAAAAATGGAGAAAGCCAAATTGACGTAGCATAATTTGAGTTTTTTTTAATACCAATATTACTTCAAAATAGTGATTAGTATGGTCTAGGAATAGCTCAAGTATTAATCCTGGCTGAGTTTGCATTAGGGTACCTGCTTGTGCCACCAGAAAACCTAATGGTTCTTTGAGGATGTCTTCTTGTCATATTAGTTATACCGATATGGATGTTACCTTTATGAGAGAGGTAGAGAAAGTTCTTTCATACTGAAAGCTTAGCAGTATCCAATTTCAATTATACATTTGCATTTCAAAGTACTGAAAAATGGGACTGAGTATTTTGTTTTGACTGTCAAAATGGTTGAGTAAGTTTTATTTTGAACTTTAAATCAGTTCAGTCACATGTGGAAATGACATAGTTGTATAACATTGTACTACTAACTAAATCGTCTGGAACCACTTTGTATAAACAAGGCCTGAAAAAGAGTAGCAGGATTAAATTCAGGTTTTATTACTTCAACATCCTCAACAAAAATAAGTACAGGGCCAGTACCTACCGTAGAAGTAGTGATTCTTTAGCTATGGTAACAGTGATAAAATGTGTTCATAGCTTTGGTACCTTAAATTCACATTGCATCAAGCTCACTGGTCTTTTTTTTTTTTTAATCTTTTTTTCTTTTTATGTTTTTAAACCATGAAACCAAATTGTCTTCTTAGGAAAATACAGTACTTTTTTTTTTTTTTTTTAAGTGTATTTAACTGTGGCATGTGATTAAAGAAAAAAAAAAGTTTAAAAAGTCTTTTTTTCTCTTGGAATTAGATTTGCTGTAATTCTTCCCAGTATTATGTTTTGCTTTGTTCTATTCTCTAGGGTTAGACTTCAAGAACCCTATTTATAGACCATGTTTTTAAGTACTTTGCAAGCAGACTCCATGATGACTGATTACCAAGAAAGATTTTAATGGCCAGTTTATCTAGAATGCTAGCATGGATTACATAGAATCTTCTAAGAATGTTGCTTTTAAAAATAAAATAAAAGTATTTGACATGAAGACATATCTGTGTGATTAAACAAATTTATCTGAATTTAAATTGATTCGGTCATATGTAGAGTGTAAAAATTACTTAGAAACTTTTTTGTCTATATACAAATGAACAAACTTAGAAACTTTTTTGTCTCTATACAAATGAACAAATTGAGAATTTATTGAATAATCGAGGAGATTTGTGTCCATTCCTGACTCCACTAAGTCATTTGTAATAGCCCTAGGCAAGTTTGAAAGTTATCATGGTTTGTTTTAGGAATATTATAATTCACTAATAAGAAACCTCAAATTACCTATTCCAGTGAATATTTTTAAAAATTAATATGTCTCAGAGATTGAATAGTTATTTCTGAAAACCAGTACCCAGCAATCTCTTCAGTTGCAACATAAACTGAAGTTGGAGTGGGACCATTGTAACTTAGGAAGACCTTTCTGGTAAACAGACCCCGAGTACTTTACTAGTCCTGTGTTTCCAAAAGCAACTGAGTCTCTTAGGGATGGAGATGTGTACTCATTTCAAGGAAGACTTTTCCTAAGAATTTCTTTCAGTTTTTTTCTTTTAGAGTTTTTCCAGTAATCACTGATAATGGGTACTATAATGATAGGCTTTGATATTTTAGAACAAGGCAGATTTGGGTGAAACTTCGCAGGAATTTTGCATTGTTATTGTTATTAATGGGTGAACTTTCAATAAGTGCCCGTTTAAAGTGGAGTAAAACTTACTGTTGGTGTCATCTAGAAGCAATGAAGAATAGGGAAGAATCTTTGCCACAAAACAAAGATACCTGCAATATTTTGTTTCATTGTTTTACATCATTTCTAATGAAAAATGAACAAGCAACCCAAAACACAGTTATATGCAGTCATATGTAAACTTGATCTATATAACTAATCTGAAATCACTGACTTCTGTTTATAAATAATGTAAAACTAGCTCTGTATTAAGACTATTATATACATTTGCAAAAAGCTATTTCCACGTAAAATTTAGTTTCTGGATTGCCTTTCTAGACTTTATTTGAATATTTCACACTAAGTAACTTAGTTTGTAAGCTTAAAAATTCTTAATATTGCTTAACTTTAAAGAATTATGTTTTGAAAAGTATAAATGTTTATAATTGCATTTAAGAGACAAAGAGAAAACAAATGTGGATCCTTATTTTTCTGCTGATGGAAACTAATTAGTATTATTCATTTCAGCTTAAATTGGCATTCTCTGTGCTAGTCCCAGACATTTATGATTAAAATCAGCTCGACGACACAATGAACTATTTTTTCCTGCACTTGAAACCATTTCTTCTCAGTGCACAAACCCATTCATTATTTTTATTTAATTAGGTCTAATTCACATTGGAGAGATACCTGAAGCAAGGAATTTCCCTAATAGCTATGCATTCACAATAGCTCACAGGCTTTGCAATAATATAATTATTCAAGATCGAATCATCAGAAGAATTAAAAGAAATTATCCTTAACCATAGGATAAAAGTGTGGTCATAAATAGAAAACTATCATTATTTAAATGGGATCAGTATGTAGTATTGGTAGTCAATAGTTTAATGTTTCTAGATGTGAATTCTATGTACTTATTTGTGGAAAATTTTAAATTAGTTTTTATATTGAAGCCAATGACTAACTACATTAGAAATTTGACTGTATACATGTAAGTGCAAACTTTTATGCTTCCTAAGACAAGAAAATATCTAGGAATTTTTGCATATGATTACATAATAAATATTTTATAAAACTAGGTTAAAGAAGTCACTTCCCAAGACAACTCTTTTTTTTTTTTTTTTTAGAGATTTACTTATTTATTAGAGAAAGAGTGTGCATGACAGGGTAGGGACAAAAGAAGAGAGAAACTCAAGCAAACTCATCACTGAGTGCAGAGCCTGACTCAGAGCTGGATCTCAGGACTCTGAGATCACTACCTGAGCCCAAACCAAGAGTCAGACGCTTAACCGACTGCACCACCCAGACACCCCTGGACAATTCCTTATCTTAAAAACAAGTTCTATGATGGTTTTACTCTGACTTGTCTGCTGCAGTGAGAATACAAAACTGTTTTCGTGGCAATGTGCACATTTAACAAACTAGACATAAGAAACTATTTGTCGGGTTTTTTGAGGAGGAAAGATGAGATAGAGCCAAATTATATACATATATTTTAACAATGTTATTGACTAAATACTTCCATGCCCTTGGGGATATATTCACACTTAATTTTTTCTAGCAAAATAGGGAAAGAAAAGAAAGCCAGGTTGCCAAAGGCAGTATTAAAGAAAATTACTTAGAAAATTGTTTTCTAGTCATGCCTATCTGCTTTCATCTAGTCTAGGTTTACTGTAAAATTCAGTAATTGTTGGATTAATCAGACTATGATCTAAACAAAAAGGTGTTTTTAAATTATTTTCTTTGTTTACAAAATAAATGCCTTTGACAAATTTCTTTCAAATGACCTTAACTCATTAAAGTAATATTCAAATTTATACACCTACTTTTCATTAGTTCTTAGATTGTGTTTTACACCCTTGAACCTACCTTTTCTTTTTTTCTTTTTCTTTTTTTTTTTTTAAGAGAGAGTGAATGAGGGAGAGGCAGAAGGATACAGAATTTTCAGCAGGTTCCATGCCCAGAGTGGAGCCTGTGGGCTGGATCTCACAACCCTGAGACCATGACCTGAGCCGAAATCAGGAGTTAGATGCTTAACCAACTGTGCCACCCAGGCACCCCTCTTAATCACGTTTCTTAGAAAGCAATTGTATTGTCCTTTCCCAATAGGAGAAGATAGGCACATTCAAATTGGGATCATTTAGTGACAACTTATAGGTAGAGAGATTAATTACCAAGTTATAGGCAGGGTATCTGGACCATAAAGAGAAAGGGCAGAAGCTGGGGGTTAGAAGCTACAGAGCTGTTTCCACCTCTAGGCCTGGAGAGGAAGCAGAGGAGAAGTCCCATACAGTAAGTTCCTTGAACAGCTAGTTGCTGTCTTCCTCAAATAGACTGAGCTCCCTTAGGGTGCAGAGCAGATATTCGTGTTTCTAACTCTTATGTCTAGCTGAGTGACGAGCACAAAGAAGACAGATATGTAATGAACACTTGAGTGCAATAATGAGAGGCATTTGGGATTGAAAATATATTACTGAATCTAACCAATGAGTGTCCTCAGAGGAAGAAAACGATAAATTAAAATCCTAAGATCTGATTTTTAAAATCTTAACTGAAAGTAACAACAATGTCTGCAAACATTTATGTCAACTCAGCACATAAATGGAGATTTTTTTTTCATTATTACCATGTGAACTCATGTTTTTTTTAATGGAATGGTTATTGAAATAACATCAGACTAATCATCAAAACCAGTGTTTTCGGGCAGCCTGGGTGGCTCA
The DNA here is from genome assembly GCF_003254725.2 of Canis lupus dingo. Lineage (NCBI taxonomy): Eukaryota > Metazoa > Chordata > Mammalia > Carnivora > Canidae > Canis > Canis lupus. The sequence goes on from NC_064274.1 coordinate 26,618,675, forward strand.
ACGGTTTAGCTCTGCCTTCAGCCCAGGTTGTGATCTTGGAGATCTGGGATCGAGTCCCACGTTGGGCTCCCTGCATGGAGCCTGCTTCTGTCTCTGCCTCTCTCTCTCTCTCTCTCTCTCCCCCCCCCCATTCTCTCTCTCTCTCGCTCTATGTCTCTCATGAATAAATTAAAACAACAACAACAACAAAACCAGTGTTTTGAGATAACTCAGTCTTGGAATAGTGCCACCAGCCAACAGAGCATGAGAGTTTTTGCACATCTCTTCAGTGGGCCATCTTGCTGGGCCTAGGAAGAGATAGGAAACATATGTGTTCACTACCTTCAGAGTATGGAGACTGGTTCAGCAAACTGTGTGATGCAACCTAATAATTTAGCCAGTTAACAGCACTAGCATTTTGCTAAGATATGAAAAAAAAAAAAAAAGTAAAGAAGGGAGAATTCAGGTACAAAATTACAGTGAATTCTAAGTCAGTAAGGGTTGCCTCAAAAGATAATAGCCTCCTAATATTATACTTTGAGAATCTGCTTCAGCAGCAGGGTTTCCTATTTGGAAGCCCATCGAAGAAGATGATAACTCCAATAAATCTATATTGTTCTGTAATGTCACGTAGAAGTTTCTTTTTAAGGAAAACAGATTTAAAAGCATTATTTTTTTCTTAATCCCTTATTTTCCATGCGACTTTGATCTTACCAGCTAGATTTTGCCAACTATATTACATTTAGGAACATAATTTCTGTGGTTGTTAAGGGATTACTGAATTGGAAAGACTGAAACAGTAGGTGTAATAAAAGACCAGAAAGGAAGGGTATTGATTTTTGGTTGGAAAAGATTTCAAGCAAGTCAAACGGATCTTGAATTTGGCCTTGAAAACAGAGTAAACTTTAGATTAGAAGAAAGAAGAATGTAAAGGATTTTAGTGAGAGAGAAGAGCATTAACAAGACTAAGGAGATAGGTGTGGAAAGGGAATTTCAAGTGAATGTCAGATAACTAGTTTTATAAAATAATGCCAACTATGGATTAATCGGTAAGGTGGGATCAGCTCACTGAGAACCTTCAATGTCATAATCTATGCTTTTTTGTTTTTCTATAATAAAGATCAAGTTTTGTAGGTGTTATTGTGAGTGTGGTGGGCAGGGAAGGGTGGAGATGTTAAGGATATGGTTTTCTTTTGATTTCAAAAACATTTTCCAGGGGCGCCTGGGTGGCTCAGTCGGTTAAGCGTCTGCATTCAGTTCGGTCATGATCCTGGAGTCCTGGATTGAGCTGGCACCGTACTCCCTGCTCAGTGGGGAGTCTGCTTCTCCCTCTCCCTTTGCCCTCCCCTGCATTCGTGTTCTCTCTCTCTCTCTCTCTTTCTCAAATAATCTTTAAAGAAAACCATTTTCCATTGTTTAAGAACTCTTCATAAGAACAGATAACAACTAACAATTTTATGTATACCTTTATACACATTTACGTGTTCTTTCCTAAAAGTGAACTTTCCAGAGAGAACAGAGACATTGGTACTGATAAAATCTCTTAGTTTTCTGACTCCAAGTGCCATATGAGTCATGGGAAACCAGTCAGTGCTTCTCTATTTAAATAGCCGAATAGATCACCTTTCCTTGAGAGCAGGCTATAGTATATTTACTGTATTTATTGAATATAAAGTACAGTTTGACCTCTTGATTCTGCAGTCTTTTGTTTAACTTGCTTGTTGTCTTTCACCAAAGGGCTTTTTTATGGACCTCTCTTTGACCACCATTTTGGTCAGAATATATTAAAAACCTGGTATTTTAATGCAGCTTACTGCTAACTGGCTTATCTTGCCATTTGCTTTTGGAGTGTAGCAATGTGGGCATAACACCATGGGAAGAAACTTGACCAAAAGCACATCGAGAGATTTCTACTTATTACTTTTGTCAAGTGTTCATTAGCCTCTTTGCATGCCTTAAATCTAAGTGACCTTCTGTGTCTGTGTGCTTTATTGCCCTCAATTAAACCTGCTTGAATTTGAAAATTCTATTTCTGCAGTTGCTCTTTATTTGCACATTACTGACAGACCTCATTTATTCCTGTCAGGGAGGGACTGGGTGGTACTGAGTGTCCCTAGCCCCACTTTCCTGGAGGGAGAAAAATCCCCAGAGGTTCTGAGTAAGACAGGAACACGTTCTTTTGCTTTGTTGTCAGATAAAGGAAATGTCTTTGCCTTCAGTCCCTGAGGCCAGATTTCAGGTGTTTTCCCAAAGGAACTTCTCATACTGGAAAATAGTCCTCCCCTGAATAATTTTTATCACCTAATAAATGATTCAGATTGATACTGTCAGCACTGTGGTGGGCACCTGACTGAAGGGGACATATGAGTGGCAGCTCATAGCAATAGGTTACGTATTTCGGCCGTCAAGCTGAGATCCTAGATAAATCTGTTCTAACTCACTTAGATTCCCCTCACCTGCTTTTTAAGGATATTCTTAGCATTCACTTATACCATGCCAAACTATAGTTTATTTGGAATTAGTTGCTTTTTCTAGGGCAATTAACACATCAGAAAAAGAGATCAACACTGAAACAGATGGAAAATGATTCCTGAGTGGGTAGGTGTAAGTGGATGCAGTTTCGTAACTGACCTGGCTAATATGTCTGACCTATTACTTCAAGGAAAGTAGTAGCAGGTGTTGATATTTTTCCAGACATCAGTTTGGTCATGTTTGGTAGGATATGCTTAGTGCAGTGTGAAATTGACATTTCAGAGCTCCAGGTTGCCATTTACAGTGACCGGTTTCTATTGATGAACTTTTGCTTTTTTTACTTACGAGCCCACCTAAGCTTTTAAAAATTGATTCTCAGTTTTAAATTGATTCATACCTTTATTTCGCATGAGATTATTTGAATTTGCCTGCATATCTTTACTTTTAAGTGTAATATCTATTGAGGAACACTTCCATTTCACTCTTTCCTGTGTGTTTCTAAGTAAAAAGAAATTTTACAGTTTGAAAGATCCATTAGTTAAGAGTAGCCTTAATTCATCCCAGAGAATCACAATCTATTTTTTTTTTAAGATTTTATTTATTTATTCATGAGAGACACAGAGAGAGGCAAGAGACACAGGCAGAGGGAGGAGAAGGAGGCTCCATTCAGGAGCCTGATGCAGGACTTGATCCCAGAACTCCAGGATCACATGCTAAGCCGAAGGCAGACTGCTCAACCACTGAGCCACCCAGGCGTCCCACAATCTATTTCATTATATATATATATATATATATATATATATATACTAAAGTTAAGCGAGTTAAAGAATAACTGCTGAATATTTTGCATGACAACTCCCTTGCTTACATAATGAACAAGACAAACTAAAAAATGTTGGTACCTTATCAAACCTGTCACAATTTCTTCTTTTATTATAGAAGACTCCTCAACTTGGAAATTTCACATAAGTAGATCAGAATTTAAGAATACAGAGGATATTAAGATTCTTCCTAAAAATTTATTTTATGTGAAGCCTTGCATTGTTAGTCACCATAAAAAACATCTCTATAAGGATGAAGCAAAACAGAAATAAGGAAAAGAGAATAATTATACTTCAGGATGAGTTGAACATTTTTCTTCTCAGCTTTTACTTACATCTTTTTAAAAACATGTTGTTATAAAGTACTCTGTGTGCAAGACACTGTCTTAATATTATCTCATATAAACCATATAGCAACTCAGTGCTGTATTATTATCCTGCACTTACAGATGAAAAAATTTAGGTACAAAGAAATTAGGTTATTTGCAAAGGGCCCCACAGCTAGCAAAATGTAGAGCTGGGATTTAAAGCCAAATTGTGATTTAAAGCATGGCCTCTGGAGCCAGGCTGTTTTAACTGGGAACTCTATGCTGCTCGGTCTGTGTTTGCAAGTAAGAGACTGCATACCAATTTTCAGTGTTCTCCTATATCATGCATTTTATCATGCTTTACCAAAGGCACTATTATAAGCATAAGTTATTTTGGTATTATTAGAAATATGAAGGATACATCCGAGATGTACCAGAGAATTATACATTGCATTAAGATTTAGAATCAAAGTTGCATCTTTCTGAGTTTGCTGACCACATTTCTCCCATTTCCAGCCATTCAAAGGTTTTGATATTGAATCAAAATATTTGTTTATATGTTTATATGTTTATATGTTAAACTTATATGTTTATTTGCAATGAAAAAGTACAAGTTTTATAGAAAAATAAACTATTGATGTTTCGAAAGTAAAAAAGCAAATTTTTAATATTTTTAAAATACTTATGCTGCTGTCACATATCCAACTTAGATGTGCTAAATGTAATCTTGTACAACTGCTAATTTATGCTGTAGAACATCTGTCCAGTTGATAATTCTTATTTTTAACTGTGTAATAATTTGTTCATTTGTGAGTGGTTATCACAGGGTGAGAGAAAGACAGTGTTTATCATTAGTGTTATAAGTCTCCTTAAGCTGCCATAACAAAATACTACAGACTGGGTGGCTTTAATAACATTTATATTCTCACATTTCTGGACACTAGAAGTCTAAGATCAAGGTTCCCAAAGAGTTGTTTTCTGGCGAGGCCTCTTTTTCTGGAGTGTAGACAGCCTCCTCACTGTGTTGTCACTTGGCCCTTCCTCTGTATTTACACTTCTAGAGTCTCTTCCTCTTCTGATATGGACACCAGTCCTATCAGATTAGAGCCCCACTTTATGGCCTTACTTAACCTTAATTATAATTTAAAGGCCCTTTCTCCAAGTACAGTCACATGGGGGTTAAACCTTCAGCATATGAATTTTGAGAGGATACAACTCAAAACAACATATAGCATCAGTAGTATCGGTGATCTGCCAGGTTCTACTAATCATATTTCTTAATTTTAACATATTCTTCTTTAACTTAGCCCACTGAAATTGTGAGCTGTTTTGTAATCACTTCATATCTTCTAGGATTAGGGAAAGGATATACTATTGTGGTAGCTTTCAAAAATTTTACTTGACCTACATATAGAAATAGATTGCATAGGAGGCACCTGGGTGGCTCAGTTGTTTTAAGCGTCTGACTCTTGGTTTCGGCTCAGGTCATGATCTCATGGTTGTGGGATGGATCTTAATGTCGGGTTCTGTTCTCAGTGAGGAGTCTGCTTCATATTCTCTCTATTTTCCCCACTCACTCACTCACTCACTCTCTCTCGCAAGTAAATAAATAAAATCTTAAAAAAAAAAAAAAAAAAGAGGGACGCCTGGGTGGCTCAGCGGTTCAGTGTCTGCCTTTGGCTCAGGACATGATCCTGGAGTGCGGAATCAAGTCCCACATCGGGCTCCCTGCATGGAGCCTGCTTCTCCCCTCTGCCTGTGTCTCTGCCTCTCTCTCTCTCTCTCTCTCTCTCTCTCTCTGTGTGTGTGTGTGTGTGTGTCTCATGAATAAATAAAATCTTTAAAAAAAAAAAAAACAGATTGCCCACCACAAACCAATTCACTTGTACCCATATAATTACATATACATATGTACTATATTAACTGAAATGAGTTTATGTTACAAATCTCACCCTCTTATAAGCAATGCACCATGATATTTTCTATTCTTTTCCATTCTTATGTTCTTTCATTAATTTTTTTTAAATAATGCTCATGACCCATTCAATTGCTACAACCCCGTAAATTGACTTATGGGTTGCTACCAACAACTTGAAAAATTATTTAAGTAAGAACTCTTGTTTGACCAGTATTCTCTCTAAAGGTGGCATATTGTTGAGTGTGCATTCCTAATAACTTACTTAGCATGTAACCACATAGTATATTTTTAACAAAGAGTTTGGCTATGCAGTTGTTGGCCACTCCCAAGGACTCAGTGGCTAGAAGAAAATTCACTAGGAAGTGTAACCTTTCATTTGGAGAATAACCTAGTTTCTTTCAAATCTTGAAACAGATCAAATAAGAGAGCCAGGAGCTTCCTACATTGGTGGTGTTGGCCCTTGAAAGCCAGATTCTTGTAAGGATCAGGTGTAAATGCACAGGATAGGGCAGCCCGGGTGGCTCAGAGGTTTAGCCGAGCCTTCAGCCGAGGGTCTGACCCTGGAGACCCAGGATCGAGTCCCATGTCGGGCTCCCTGCATGGAGCCTGCTTCTCCCTCTGCCTGTGCCTCTGCCTCTCTCTCTCTCTCTCTCTCTCTCTCTCTGTGTCTCTAATGAATAAATAAAATCTTTTAAAAAACTAATGCACAGGATATAAGCATTTAACAAATATCTTGATATAATCATTGTCATCAACCATCTGTATCCCTTTTACATTAATTAGAGATACTGTTTTATTCAAAGTCCTTTCAGAAGATAGAAACCATTCCAAGTATTTTGTACAGGGGTAATTTAATACAAGGTGTTAATTGCATGGGTGGTAAAAGGTCTAGAAGCCAAACCACAGGGTGGTGACTTGTTCTAGCAACAGCAGGAAGTTGCTGGAAGAGACCGTGTTACTAGAACCCAGGGTCTGGGGTCACCTGGCAAAAGCTAGAACCATGGAGAGAAGGATTGCCTGGGTGAGTTAAAGCTACAAAGATTACGACCAAAGTAGAGAAGAGAGAAAAGAAATACTTGGGCTCTCTTTTCCTTGTACCATCTGGTCTTCTGCAAATACCATTCATTGGTCAAAATTGCTGGAAGCCAGCCAGAGAGCAGGTGAAAGAAATATGATTCCCTACCATACAGATCAGAGCCAAGGGAGGGAATGGATCTCAGGCAAAATAATCAAATGACTGGCACAGATACCAAGACTAATCTGTTTATTCTTATTTGATTGATTTCATTTTATTCATTATACCCATGTAATGATTTACAATTGTAAATCACATTCATGTCTATAGATTCATAGATTGAGTTTTAGGTTTTTAGAAAACCCACCTTTCTCTCTTGTGTTCTCATTGAATAGATATTCCATGATTTATTTAACTTTTTTTTTCTTGTTGAACATTTGATATTTTGCTATTATAAATTACTCTGCAGGGACGTCTGGGTGACTCAGTGGTTGAGTGTCTGCCTTTGGCTCAGGTCATCATTCTGGAGTCCTGGGATCAAGTCCCGCATCAGGCTCCCTCTGAGCCTACTTCTCCCTCTGCCTGTGTCTCTGCCTCTGTGTATCTCTAATAAAAATCTTTAAAAAATAAATAAATAGGGCAGCCTGGTGGCTCAGCGGTTTAGCGCCGCCTTCAGCCCAGGGCCTGGTCCTGCAGACCTGGAATCGAGTCCCATGTTGGGCTCCCTGCAGGGAGCCTGCTTCTCCCTCTGCCTATGTCTCTGCCTCTCTCTCTCTCTCTCTCTGTGTGTGTGTGTGTGTGTGTTTGTCTCTCGAAAGACAATCTTTAAAGAAAAATAAATAAATAAATAAATAAATAAATAAATAAATAAATAAATAAATAAATAACTCTGCAGTAACTATGTTCATGCATATGCCCTTTCTCCCATATTGTTTTAACTATTATTTTAAAAGTTATATACCCAGAAAATGAATTACTGTGCCAAATGCATGAACAGATTTATGACTCTTCTTATTTATTACCAGTTTGCTTTTCTACAGCATTATTCCAGTGTATCAACACCAACATACGATAGAACCAATTTTAGTGACTTGTCTACATTAGAATAGGGTCATTAAAAGAATCTTATTGCCCAATTTAATTGGTGATTAATGGCACTGGGTTTTAGTGGTTGGCTCTGATTACTAGGTTGTTTAATACACTTTTCACATGTTTATTAACTAGTGGTATTTTTTTTAAGATTTTATTTATTTATTCATGAGAGACACAGAGAGAGAGAGAGAGAGGCAGAGACACAGGCAGAGGGAGAAGCAGGCTCCATGCAGGGAGCCCAACGTGGGACTCGATCTCGGGTCCCCAGGATCACGCCCTGGGCACTTAAACCACTGAGCCACTGGGGCTGCCCTAACCAGAGGTATTTATTCTTGCATATTCTTCTAACAAGCTTTCATAGACTAGGAGTAAAGAAACCAGAAAACAATTTAACATCAAAACAAAATGAAACAAAACAAAAGCTACAAGCCTTGTTTCCATCTTTAAGTCATGTAGCCTAGTTGATAGACTAGAAAAAAACATTCTGAAAGGTCCTTTAAAGACTCTTCCCTAAAACATCCAGCCTGACTGGTTCCCTTAGTAGTTCACAATTACAGCATCCTTTGTTTCTTTTCTTTATCTTTAGGACTGGGGATTGGGAAGTGGTCCCTCTTTCAAAAACTAAGCAGTTAATTGCTTGAAGTCTGGTCTTCTGTTTTACAACCACTTGAACACATTTACTAGGGTTAGAGAAAATAAAGTTTTCCTTTTCTTTTTCATGAGAGCATTTTATAGTTCTTTACCTTTTTCTCTTGATTTGAAAACACATATATTCAAAAATGAAAACAATTGTGTTTTGGCAGGAAATAGCATAATAATTTGTATATGCTTAAATCTGTATCTATAGGTTTTTATATATAGTATGGGCTCTTGATTTATTATGATTTTGAAAATTAGTTCTTAGTATTCTGCAGGCATGAAAGTTTTCTTTTAGATTTAGGAAGAATCTTAGGGATTATCAGTCCTACTTTTATTCTTCACACATTCACTAACATGGGAAAATACCTTAAGAGTTTTAAAAGAAAAATAAAACTCTTTCTTATCAGGGCTTACGATAATAAGAGGTTTAATTGATCTCTTTGCAAATGTTTTAATTTCTTTGAGAACATTAGACAGCATACTTTCAATTCACAATAATTATTTAATTAGAGCTTATAAGATATATAATGTGGCTGGCTAAGGATATGCTGACTTTTACCTAAACGTTAACATGGTTAAGATTTATTTCCTAGTATTGGCCGTCACAAAGTATTATTTATGACTTATCCTTTTGTTGAGAAAATTATTTGGGATTTATACTGTGGTCATATAATCTATTCTGTAAAACAAGCACAGAGCAAAAAGGATGAAGGATTAATATACACATTTTCTAAAATGTTTAGTTCAAATGGGCAAATTATTTTACATTACTAAATACATCTGGAGAAGATTTATACCAACTAATTAAAAATCAATTTGTTTAAATATTATTAAACATAATAAGTATCCATCTTTCCTATTTACTTTAAGAAATAAGAAATTATTTTTTAAAATACATTATACATAACTAATTGTCACTCCCTGCCATGAGGATAGAGAGCCATCGTTAAGTCCAGGTCTATGGAGGGGTAAACTTTGAATGTCTGATGGTGAAGGAAGCAGCCAGGAATGCATGAGTGAAATTAACAAACCCTCCCTGGACACATTTTATAAATCCACAATTGGAAGGTGCAGTTTTGATCTGTCTCAGCTTCGTCTTCCACTCTCCCTGTCTTCCCCAGATTTGTATTTTAAATTGCTATTTTTAGTTCCTTGAAAGTCCTATATGATTTTTTGCCTCTGTGCCTTTGCAGTTGCTGCTTTTTCTACCTAGAACCCCCAGAATTGTTATTATTCCTTCATGCCAAATTTTTAATTGTTGCAATCTTTGGCTGGTGAATTATATAGCTGATTCCCTCATTGTCTGTGTGTGTGTTTGGTTGGTTGGTTTTTCAGATTTTCTGCCCTTGATATGTATATGTAACTTTTACAATCAGAAAACAGATTTCATTTGTTTGTTTATACCCATCATATATTTTTACGGAGCATAACAGAGATTGCCAGAAGGGAAAATCTTATGAAAAGTATATTTTAACTTAACTTCAGAGTAGTAAATTGAGTAAAATATGAAGCATAGGTAGGTATTAAAATTTCAGTGCATGTATATCTGTTATTTCTCTGTGCTATTTCTGATATTTTTCTTGTATACAGCCTTTATGCTGAGTATATTCTGTTTTAGCATTTCCCCACAGAGTACCTTGTGGAGAATTTTGCTTGACAAAAATTAACCATCTGCCACTGCTAATTTTAAAGATTCTAATTTTATTTATCTTGTTTGAATTTCTTCTCTAGGATAAAGAAATTTTCTTGGATGATCTTTATAAGGACCATCCATCTCTAGTACACTACAGTGTGATTTAGGATATTATTAATAAGTGCTTTCTTATCTCCATTCTCTTCCTTTCAGCCCACTCTTAAATTGTTACCAGATTAATCTTCATGATGTATAATTGATCAAATCTAATATCTTCTTTCTTCATGCATTGGGATTATTGTAGATTATTACCTACTAAAAGCCTACTAAATACTTGTAAAAAACATGTCTGGAACATTCTTAGAACTAGAGATACTGAATTGATTCCAAATTTATTCATCTCACAGTAGTGGGGATATTCAAATCCTATAATTTTGTATTTAACCTTCTTAGTTGGTATATGTACACATATCTTCTAATGTTAATTTCCCTTATGCAGAATATGGATCTTCCAAGCAGAACTAGTTTCTATTTCTCATGGTCATTTCCAGAATTGCCAACGTTTCTCCATCACTGCCAGTTTATAATGGATTTCCTCCCTTTCTCACATATCTATCTTTCAATACTAAGCTGTTACCTGAAAACTTTTACTCAACTCTCTCCTTCTCTTTGTATGGCAAATTACTTTTTCACTTTGTACTATAAGTTATTTTGGTGCATATGTTCTTTATTAATTAGACTGTTACCCTCAAAGGTAGGAGGTAGTTTAAAAGCATAGGCTTTAGAGTCAGATACACTACACACTATCATTTACCAATTATGCCTACTTAGACAAGATACTTGTTTTCTCTTAAGGCTTAGTTTTCTTATCTGTAGAAGGAGGATGTTAATAATGACTTCTTCACAGGGCGACTGTAAGGCTTAAATGAGATAATGTTTATGAAATACTTAGTACCTTGCTTGGCATGTTGATAAGTATCCAGTAAATTCAATGCATTCCTAATAACACCATTGTTTTATTATATAATTAAAATTATATTAATAATCCCTTGTAACCTGTGACCTTTTACTAATAACCTACTACACTTTAATACATATTTCTAGAAAAAAATTAACAAATGTTGAATGCTGGGTTATAGGAACTCAGAAGAGGGAGTGATTAATTCTGATCATGGGATTGAAGAAGACTTGGTTATAGTTGGCATTGGACTTTTCACCTGTGAGGTATGATTTTGACAGGTAAAAATGGCAAAAAGGGTCATTCAAGGCCAAGAGAATAGCATGCAATCTCAGAGATGCTGTCTTAGTTAAACAATAATAGAACCTACTTCATAGGCAGGGTTTTTTTGTTTTTGTTTTTGTTTGGAGTATAAGTACATCTAAAATAGTAGCATAGTAAGAATGTTGAAAATATTAGCTGTAACTGCATACGTAGACTATACGTTAAATAAAAAAACTCGTGTGTGTGTGTGTGTGTGTGTGTGTGTGTGTGTGTGTGACCTATTCTTCCATATTAGCTTGAAGTACCTCCGTGGCAACATTTCCTTAATGTTGTTTGCAGTACCTGTTAGAGAATTACAAGATAGCATTTATTTAAAAATATTGTTTATTTCAGCTACATATTATTCTTCCTGTTTGAATTAGTGAGATAGTACTTTGCAAATAGTTTTCAAATTATCAGCTGTTAGGGATTATCATACCATTGTTTCTCATTGGTTTAGCTTAATTTGAGAGAAAACAATTTAAATGACAGTTTACAATAGCTGCAACTGCTTGATGTGTAAAACAATCAAAGGATAAGTGTTATGTGAAATCCATGGTCACTTTTTTTTTAATTAAACACAAGTCTTGAAATATAGTAATTTCTATAGCAATGTAAGTAAGATTTTTTTTTTTTTTTTTTTTTTTTTTGGTCATATTCTCTTTAAACTTTTTGCTTTGGTATACTTTCCAGACTTAGAAAAGTTGTAAGAATAGTACTAAGAATTCTCATATACCCTTTACCCAATATTAACATTTTACCATATTTACTCTATTTCCTCCTGCTCACCCCCTTCCTCTTCTCTCTTTCATTTTCTGTTGACTGTTTAGGTTGTTGCAGGCATGATGTCCATTATTTATTTACTCCTGAATTTCCTGTGTTTCCTAAAAACAAGGAAAAAAAGTATATTTTCTTAAATAACAAAAAAATAATGATCAAAATTATGATGTTAACATTGATAGAATACTACAGGCCTTATTCAGATTTTGCCATTTGTCCCAATAATGACCTTTTTAAAAAGATTTTATTGATTTATGATTTTTTTGAGTTAGTGAGAGAGGGAGCATGAGCAGGTAGGGGACAAAGGGTGAGGGAGAAACAGGCCCCCCAGTGAGCAGGGAGACGGATATGGGGCTTGATCCCAGGACCCTGTGATCGTGACCTGAGCTAAAGGCGGATGCTTAACTGACTGAACAACCCAGGCACCCCTGTCCCAATTATGACCTTGATAGCAACAGAAAAATCCCACATGATGGATTGCATGTAGTTGTTCTATCTCTCCTCAGTCTTTGTCTTTCTTGACCCTAACAGTTTTGAAGAAAATAGGCCAGTTACTTTGAAGAATGTCCCCCGATTTCAATTTGGCTGATTTTTTTAAATGATTAGATTCAAGCAAAGTACTTTGAGCAGAAAATTTATAGAAGTGATATTGTTCTCTTTTCAGGGCATTATGTTAAAAGGTCAACAAAATTCTTAACAGATGAGTATTAGTTTGGAAAAGAAACACTTATAATTCTTTAAAATATTTGCAAATTTATATTTCTCAGTTTATTTTATGGTTTTCATTTGTCAGCCTATCAGTAAAATATTCAGTAAACAATAGGACTTTCCCTGCAGTGTTCTCTGTCCAATTATCACTGTTTGGCAATATATTTATTGTTAAATGAAGATAAATACGGAGACTCTTTATTAAGAAATTTAGTATTTCTGCCAGTAGATGATGACATGGGTTTGATATGAAACAGAGCATCATAGCACTTTTTCTCCTTTATTTTTGTTGGATATAAACAAAGAGCTTGAAGTAAATAGTTGGTTTGAGAGATTTACTTTTGCCAAATTTTGCCACCAAAGTCTGAGACCACTGAAAGAAAAAAATTGAGGCATTTCCTAGTAGCATTAACTTAGTATTGGTTAACTTTTCAGACATTGAAGGGAAGTTGTTCTCTGTTAGGTCAAAATTAACTTTAAATCAGCAGTAGTCTTTATATAGATAAATACCTAATACTCTGACCTTAAACCTGATCTTTCCTTTTAACTTATTTCCCCTATACAGAGAAGAAATGCTGCCTGAATACAAAACCTGCTGCACAGATGTTGTATCTAATTACATGTTTCAGATTGCTCTTTGCCAACAAATACATGTTAATAATAATGAATAATCAACCTTGCTTAGCAAGAGCAGCACAAAATGTGCTTCTGCCATTTCCCATGATGGATAGACTCAGGGGTACTTCAGAGATGGTATCCTCACCACATTGGTGGCCCATAGCTTATTAACAGCAACCTGCTCTAGATGATGAAGTGTGAAATTGATGAGCCCCACAGGGAATTTGATCTGTGCTTTCCAGGCTGTCTTAACAATATTCAATTGCTGTGTTCATTGGCTCACTGGTTTCCCTAAGGCCTCTCTTCTTGATGCTCTGGAAAATTTTTCCTGGCTAAGTTAACATATGTGCTACTGTATCTGGCTAGCAACCAGATTGCTAGGATCAAGCTTCTAGGAAATTTTACTAAGTTCTGTTCCCCAGCTGGTAACAGGAAGTCTGAGCCTTATAAAAGCTGATTGGATAGAGATAAATGGATAAAATATTTAGTGGATCATTATGAGAGAGCAAGATAGATTAGAGGAGAAGATGTATTGTTATCACCTCTACCCCTTTTTTCAAAGCTCTTACAAATTAGTTTGTTAGTGATTCATATTCTTATGTTCCTATAGTATTAGTAGAAAAATTCCAGGGAGGCAGGAGAGAAGCATGCAAATATAAACTTAGTTTTTAAGCAGGCCTGAATATAAAGCCATCTCTTAGCTGTACAATCCCATGCAAATTAGCTAACCTCTCCAAGCCTTAGATTTTTCAACTCAGAGAATTACATTTATTTACTTCCCATCAGTAAGAAACATATGTAAACTATCTTGCACAGCGCCTAGCTTTACTTTCTCCTCATACCTAGTACCTTGATATTTCTGTTGAGACATAGACAATGGAAAAGAAATGTTAGCACTACCTCATAATTTTATTTCATCATGAGATTTTGTTTTTCTTTGGACTTCAGAAATTTAATTTTTCTTCCTTTTGAAACAAAAATGGCTCCGTGGATCTATTTGCACTTTTTAGGGAATATTCTGCAGCAGAAGAGAAGTTAAACAAGCAAGCAGAGAAAGGTGAAGATATTTCTGTAGGTGAGGGAAGGAAGAATTAAAACATGAACATATGGGATCCCTGGGTGGCGCAGAGGTTTAGTGCCTGCCTTTGGCCCAGGGCGCGATCCTGGAGACCCGGGATCGAATCCCACGTCGGGCTCCCAGTGCATGGAGCCTGCTTCTCCCTCTGCCTACGTCTCTGCCTCTCTCTCTCTCTCTCTCTCTCATTCTGTGACTATCATAAATAAATAAAAATTAAAAAAAATAAAACATGAACATATGTTTGGTAAGGTTTTTAAAGATGAAATCTACATTTTCCTTTTTTTTTTCTGGTCATTTATAACCCTGACTCTTAGATTCTGAAACTATTTATGTTTTGCTTTGACGAAGATAATACAGGTTTGGGAGAAGCAGTTCTAAGTCAGAACTGAGCCTTTCACTCAGCTGCTGGGGATTGCCCTGAAGAGAAGTGTGCAGCACCTCAGTGGGGGGCACTTCATATTCTGAAGCCCAGGGACGCTTCCCAGCAGGAATTGTTTTTCAGTGAGATGCCTTGAAAGATGTTTTTGCTTTGTTTAAATGCCCTGTCAGAATAAATGTGCCACTTCTTGCACAGGCCTTGTACAAGGTCAGCAACCTCTAGAACTCTGATTGCCCCCAGCAACACTAAGCAGTGGTCATAGGTAGCCAGCACAAGCAAAGTAGTTGAGAGAAAAAGAAAGGAAGAGGAGAATAGAAGGAGTAGAGGAAGAGAAAGAAATAATCAGGAGATAGACAAAGTCAGTTCGTGGCTTTGTAATACATAGGAATTACCATTGCTTCATGATTCTTAATAATCACCTCTGATCTTTTGTTTTAATAAATACACAAAGAATTTATTTCAGATTTTTCATTTTAAGTTATATGGAAAGAATTACTGTTTTCATGTGTGTCTTGTGTATTAAAAAAGGACCCTACCAATTTCATCTACCCTCAAGTAATTTTTTTTAATGTCAAAGTCATCTTGTCGTTAATAGCAACTGTGCCAGAACATAAATTCACCTTATTTGTACAGAGCACTTTTCACATTCTTTCCTTCTGTTTGAGATGGACAATTTGTTCGAATTTTGACCTTTCCTGCTCTTAGAGGCATAAGTTTGGACTGATTTATTTGGATAAGATTGGATATTGCACCTGGTGTGGATAATACTAGATTACATCTTCAGGAAATTGAACTTTTCTTTTTACCCTTTAGAACAAACAGTTTTCTGAAATGAATATGTTAGGGACAGTGTTAGGTTTTTTGTTTGTTTGTTTGTTTTTAACTTTTCTCTGTTACCTAGAATCATTTAGTTTTACAAAAAAAAAAGTTTCCTATTTTTTTTAGCAAGGTGGTGTTTTTCCTTTTTTTTTTTTTTTTTTTTAAGCAGGCTCCATGCACCGGGAGCCCGATGTGGGATTCTATCCCGGGTCCCCAGGATCGCGCCCTGGGCCAAAGGCAGGCGCCAAACCGCTGTGCCACCCAGGGATCCCCAAGGTGGTGTTTTTCTGAGGCTGAATTTCCTGGTATGTTCTTGATAAAATTCAGTGGTTTTTTGCTGTGGATGTGTATGCTTTAAAACTTATTTAATACAAGTCAAACTTAATGGAAAATTGCAAAACTAGTGCAAAAACTCAGATTCACCAAGGTTTACATTTTGCCTCATTTGCTTTATTCATGCTCACTTTCCCTTTCTTTTTCTTTCTATCTATCCATATGTTGTTTTTCTTGAACCAGTTAAAAGGCAATTATAGGGGTTTTCTTCCTTTAGCCCTTATATTGTTTTACAGAATCACAATATAATGACCAAAATCTGGAGCTTTTACATTGATACTACTATATCCATAACCTATGTTAAAATTTCATCAGTTGTTCCAATAATATCTTTTATACTTATTTTTTTATCTTGTTCAGGAATGGAATCTGGATCATATTATATTTAGTTTTCATGTTTCTTTAGTTTCCTTTAATCTGGAATGATTACTAGGATTTTCTTTGTCATTTATGACCTTGATATTTTTTAGAAGAGATATTTTTTAAGAGTACAGGCAAGTTATTTTGAAAACTTTTTCCATCACTAGGTTTGCTTGATATTTTTTAATAATTAGCTCGGATTAGAGATTTGGGGCAGGAATGCCACAGAAAAGGTACATGATGTCAGTTTATCTCATTATGAGTAATGGTGATGTTGGTTACCTGGTTAAAATGGCATATGCCAGGTTTCTCTTCTATAAAGTTACTATTTTTCCCCTTGTGATTAATAATTCACGGGGAAGTATTTTGAGATTATGTATCTTATTCCTCATCACATTTCTTTTTTTTTTTAAGATTTTATTTATATATTCATGAGAGACACAGAGGGAGAGGCAGAGACCTCGGCAGAGGTAGAAGGAGGCTCCATGCAAGGAGCCCAATGTGGGACTTGATCCCGGAACTCCAGGATCACACCTGAGCTGAAGGCAGACGCTTAACTGCTGTGTCACCGAAGTGTCCCTCTTCATCACATTTCATTTAACATTCATTGATGATTCTTGCCTGAATCAGTTGCTATTAATTACTACAAAGTTTACAAGATGGTGATTTTCTAGTATTCATCAATCCTCTATATTTATTAATTGGCAAACTAAGGAATATACTTATTTACTTATTATTCCCTGTGTTTATATCAGTATGAATTCCTGGATTCTTATTTTTCAATAAGTTACCTTCCATTATTATTATTGATTTTGATACTCAGATTATCCTATTTGATCAACAGCAGCCCCTTCCAACTGACTCCTACATCCTTTTGACATGTCCCCATCATTCGTGGAGTACTTCATTGATTTCTGTCACCATGAAATGATCCATATGCCTAAATATTCATGACCCTGGATTATGCAAAGCCTTTGGGATACAACACCAAAATCATAAGCAACAAAAGAAAAAAATAGATAAATTAGACTTAAGATTTAAAAACTTCTGTGCTCCTAAGAACATCATCAGAAAAATAGATACCTATGTAATGCTAGACATAATGGGAGAATATTACTGCAAATAATATATCTGATAGGGACTTGTATCCAGAATATATAAAGAACTATTTTCTCAATAATAAAATAGCCAATTAAAAATGGACAAAAAAAAATAGGCAAAACATCTGAGTAGACATTTCTTCAGAGAAGATATATGGATGAATAATTAGCACATAAAAATATGCACAACATCATTAGTCATTAGGTAAATACAAATCAAAGCATAATGAGATACCACTTTCCACCTAATAAAATGGCTGCACACAAAAAACAGCAAATTTTGGAGAGTACAGTTGATTGTTGAACAATATTAGGAATTAGGAGCACAGGTCATCTGTGTGCTCCACCCATCCCACCGACGCAGTCAAAAATCCATGTATAGTTTTTGGCCCCCCCAAAACTTAACTACTAATAGCCTATTATAGACTGGAAGCCATACCAATACCATAAATAGTTGAGTAAGACATATTTTGCATATGTATTATATAGTATATTAGTACAATAAAGTAATAAAGAAAATGTCATTAAGAAAATCAAAAGGGGGCAGCCCAGGTGGCTCAGTGGTTTAGTGCCACCTCCAGCCCAGGGTGTGATCCTGGAGACCTGGGATTGAGTCCCCGTCAGGCTCCCTGCATGGAGACTGCTTCTCCCTCTGCCTGTGTCTCTGCCTCCCTCTCTCTCTCTCTCTCTCTCTGTCTCTCTGTGTTTCTCATGAATAAATAAATAAAATCTTTAAAAAAAAATCAAAAGGAAGGGGGCACCTGGCTGTCTCAAATCAGTAGAGCATGCAACTCTTGATCTCAGGGTTGTAAGTTTGAGCCCCACATTGGGTGTAGAGATTACTTAAAAATAAAATCTTTAAAAAATTTTTAAAAATGAAAACCAAAAGGAAGAGAAAATACATTTATAGTACTGCTAGATTTATTTTTTAAAAAAATCCACATATAAGTGTGCCAGTGTAGTTCAAACTCATGTTGTTCAAGGGTTAACTGAATATAGAGAAATTGATATCCCCCTATACTGCTGCTGAGAATGTAATGGCACAGCTACTCTGGTAAGCAGTTTGGCAGTTCCTTGAAAGGGTAAACATGATCATATGACCCAACAATTCTACTTTTATGTATATACCCAGGAGAAATGAAAACATAGATCCGTATGAAAACTTATACAATAAATGTTCATGTGTGTGTATATGTGATCTATGGATTAACAGTATACATTTATGTTACTTATATATATTAAGAACTAGGAACATGCTTACAATATTTTTTATTGGAAAAAAAAAAAAACAATATTTTTTATTGGTAAGGAATTAAGTGTTCAGAAGGGTTAGGAGAGCATGACTTTAGAGCCGTGGTTCTCATACTCTTGCATACACCAGATTTAACAAGGATGTTTGTTAAAATACAGATTTCTGGGCCCCAACCTCAGTTTCTAGTTCAGTAGACCTAGGGTGGGGCCTGAAAATGTGCATCTAACCAATTTCCAAATGATACCAGTGCTGGTCCTTAGAAGGCTTGCTTTGAGAAATTGGTTTGTTGTCTTTTGTTATGGTAAAGCTTATATAGAAGGCTTGTTTTCAGGACCCATTCCTAGACATTAAGAATCAGTAGGCCAGGGTTTGGCTTTAAGTTTTGCACTAACAGTGACCCCAGGTGATTCTGACTGAGCAGGCCAGAGGATCATCATTTTGTGAGAAACAGTGCTCTTGGGCTCACAAAGTGGAATGATGGGATAACAATGTCAGGCAGGGAGGAATAGCAGGGAACCTGGGAAGAAACTGGGAACGTATTCTTCAGATGCCCTCACAGCCTGGGAATAAAGTCAGAGTCAGGAAAATTCTCTTTAGATTTCCTCCTAAACAACATTGAAAGAAACATAAATGGGCAGCCCAGGTGGCTCAGCGGTTTAGTGCCGCCTTTGGCCCAGGGTGTGATCCTGGAGACCTAGGATCAAGTCCCATGTTGGGCTCCCTGCATGGAGCCTGCTTCTCCCTCTGCCTGTGTCTCTGCCTTTTTCTCTGTGTGTCTCTCATTAATAAATAAATAAAATCTTTAAAAAAAAAAAATATATATATATATCATATATACATCTTTAGTTTATCACAGTCTACCTGCAAATACTATTTTCAGAAAGTGCATTAGAGTAAAATAAATTCAGGCACATAACAGACATATAGTTTGAATAAAATATATCTTGTTGACTTAGGGTATAAGACATTTTGTATATTGTTGACATTTATAATAATAGAATAAATATGTAATTAATAAATATATAATTCCTTATGTAATTACTGATTTTTTTAAATACAAAGGCTACTAAACCAGTTGTATTCCTTAACCCAAATATGTCAAATTTCTAAAGTGGACAATGTGAATTTTGGAATATTTAATTAGTCTTTATAGACATCCCATTAACAATACATATTTTATAAGGAAAATGTATTTCAAGTTTTTCTTCTTAATTGCAGTGTTGCTAATAAAGCAGACTTGGGACCATAGCATATCCAGAGGCAAATGAACAAAGCTTGAGTCTTACTTCAAAACTACCATGGATTTTTGAACTGTGAATTTTACTATAAGAACATGAATTTGAAGTTTGTATGTCTGTGTGATTTCTCTTTTTATGCATTTACTACCAACATAATATAGTCTTTGAAACTTAGAGTTTCTAGAAAGGAACTCAAAAAATCATTTAAACTTTTTTTAACAGAGAAGAAAATAGATTGTACCACTAGTTACTTATTGCTGAACCCCAAAACTTACTGGATTCAAACAACTAACATTTATTATCTCAGTTTCTGTGGTTCAGGAATCCTGGCAAAGCTTAGTTGGGTCCTCTGGCTCAGAGCCTCTCACAGGCCTGCAATTACTGTGTCAACTAAGCTGTGGTCTCACCTCAAGCTCCATTTGGAGAAGTTTCTCTTCCAAGTCCATTTGCATGTCTGTTGGCAGGATTCATTTCTTGAGAACTGTTGGAATGAGGGTCTTGAGTCCTCACTGGCTCTTGGCTGGAAACATTAGTTCCCATAGGCATCTTCATAGGGCAACTCACAGCATGGCAGCTGGTTTTGCTCAGAGTGATCCAGGAAGAAAGCAAGCAAAAGAAGGAAATCAGTCTCTTTATGACTTAAACTTTGGAATTACATCCCATCACCTTCACTGTATTCTGTTCATTAGAAGTGAGTCGCTAGTTTCAGCCCACGGTCTAGGGGAGGCAATTACACAAAGGTGTGAATACCAGGAAGGAGGATCATTGAGAGCCATCCTGGAAGCTGCCTAGCTCAGAGG
Source organism: Canis lupus dingo (assembly GCF_003254725.2). NCBI lineage: Eukaryota > Metazoa > Chordata > Mammalia > Carnivora > Canidae > Canis > Canis lupus. Next base: position 26,639,278 of record NC_064274.1, read on the forward strand.
CCCAGAGAAGTGCAGTACTCAAAGTCATGCATACATTCTTTAGTTGCAAAGCAGGGTCAGCTGTCTGATATCTCATTTCTCATGAGATACATGCTTTCACATTTTGGTCATGAAAAAGGAATTGATGAAATGATAGCCCTTTCTCTTTGAGAGGAGAAATATAGAACTATCTGGTTATTGATGAGTAAAACATCTTTTTTAAAAAATGCTTTTGAATGGTTCCCTTTTGTCATTGATACGTCTAGGTGCAAAAGTTACCTTTTCAGAAGGATGTTCCCCGACCACCCTGTCTATACTTGCTCCTTCCCTTACTACTGTCATTGTCAGTAATTTTTCATAGCCTGATCTATTTTTTTTAGATTGCCTATCATCTTTCCTCTCTCCCCACAAGAATATACACGCCATGAGAAGTACTTTTTCTATCTCGTGTACTACTTACTGCATTTCCAGAACTTTGTTCCTGAAACATAGTGGTTGCTTAATACTTTTTATTTGTTGAATGAATAAGTAAGTATCCCAAATACATATAGTAAAAGAATCTAGATGTCAGAGTTTTACAAACTTTTAACCTTAGTGTGTCTGTAAGTTTTTTTCACAGTACCCCCTAGACCAATGAAATGAAAGTGGCAGGATTTATTGTTGAAACTTATGATCTTATCTATTGGTTTGTGTGGTACCCAATAGATGTTCATACAGCTGTGTTTCCTTTGGACATTTAAAATACCTTACAGTACCCCCTATGAATTTGCTATAGCTCCCTGGAGAACCATAATCTAAAATGTTTTGTTTTGTTTTATTTTTTTTCATATATATATATATATTTTTTTTTTATGATAGTCACAGAGAGAGAAAGAGAGGCAGAGACATAGGCAGAGGGAGAAGCAGGCTCCATACACCGGGAGCCCGATGTGGGATTCGATCCCGGGTCTCCAGGATCGCGCCCTGGGCCAAAGGCAGGCGCTAAACCGCTGCGCTACCCAGGGATCCCTTGTTTTGTTTTAAATGCCATAAATTGAAAGCCCAGATGTTCAGGGAAGAGGCTCAGTCTCTTCTATGAAGTCATGAGGTACAGAGAACAATCCAGGATCAGAATCATTAGCAGATTAGGGTCAGAAACATCGACCTGGAGGAATCAATCACAGTACTTAAGAAGTTAGAATTAGGATATATTTAAAAATACTAGAGTAGAGTCAGTATATGCAATAAAGACAATTCTGAGCTTTTTTTTTTTTTTTTTTTTCTTTCATTCAGTGGCTAAAGAGTACCTAGCACTTCATTTCCTAGTGGGCCTTCTCTTCCCTAACTTTTTTTTTTTTTTAAGATTTTATTTATTTATTCATGAGACCAGAGAGAGAGAGAGAGAGAGAGAGAGAGGCAGAGATACAGGCAGAGGGAGAAGCAGGCCATGGAGCCCAACATGGGACTCGAGCCCGGGTCTCCAGAATCAGGCCCTGGGCTGAAGGCGGCACCAAACCACTGAACCACCCAGGCTGCCCAACTTTTTTTTTTTTTTTTTAAGATTTTATTTATTTATTCATGAGAGAGGCAGAGACATAGGCAGAGAGAGAAGCAGGCTCCATGCAGGGAGCCCAATGTGAGACTCAATCCCATGACTTCAGGATCCTGCCCTGGGCCAAAGGCAGATACTCAACTGCTAAGCCACCCAGGTGTCCCTTCCCCAACTCTTTATAGATATTTCAAGTCAGATTGTTCAGCACCACCTGGTTCTGCACAGGACCTTGCTTTGGGGTGAGGATTAAGATAGATACAGATCGAAATTGTTTACAAAGCATAAGAATTAAATAGTTTATATTTCTAAGCACTCTATAACACCAAGAGCTTTTCAAGACATTTTTTTGCCTGTATTCAATTTTCAGGTTTTAGTAAAATGTCAAATAAATATTCTGCTTTGTACTCAAAGAATTTTAAGCTATTTATAGTTTCATTTCTTTCCCTTCTGTTTAATTGCTAAAGTATCTTTAGGATTATATTAATATATAACTTAATAATTATATTAATTTATCTATATTAACTTAATATATATCTTAACTTTTCTATGGATAAAATATGACTCATAAATATGTAGTATTTTAAAGATTCAACTGCACTGAGTCAAGACAAGTGAAATAATTTTAACTCTTTGTCAAAGTTAAGTTATAAATATATTTTGCTAGAAAAAAAAGAACTTCCAAAATTATAATTTTCAGACAGATGCACACTGATGTGGTAGGAGTGTTGTAGAAGACAGAAAATCCATGTCCTAGCTCAGATCTGCTGCTCATTTGTGGCGTAACCTGGGGTATGAGACTGTAAGCTTGCATACTTTTTCTCATTTGTAAAAACTGAGGACAGTTTTCCTACCTTCACATGATTATTTTAATAATTTTTTGAAGTTTCCACTGTGTTTAATAAATGACATAAAATATGATCTTAGAACCATTAGAGAAGTGACCTTCTTTTCCACTTACCTTGTAATTGAATTGAAGCTCCATTATCTTGTGGAGCCTCAGTTTCATATCTGCAAAATGGACATGCTAATAGTATTCTCATAAGCCTATTGGCAATAATAGTTGGGAATAATGCCTTGTAAACTGTACTGGAGTAGACTAGCATGAGTTGATTTTAGTATCAAAACTGTAGTCTTAAGTATATGGTATTGTCATGTCGAGCAGGATTTCCGGGCATTGAATATGGGCCAGATGACCCATAAGATCCTTTGTAAATCTCTTGTAAAATGATCTGTATAAAATAGCACTATTTTTAGACTCATGAACTTTTACTGCTGGAAGGAAACTTAGAAATCATCTCCTTAAATGTCCTCTACATTATTCTAGCTTTACTGATGCTCCGTCCAGCAGCCAGTTTTATGTGCAAAGGGAAAACACTCATTCTGAAACTCAAAATTCTTGTTTTTGTGAATAAGAAAAGCCTACAGTTTTCATGGCATAAAGCTTTTTAATGTTGAGATCAATGGTATAATAAAATCTGTAATTTTAATGTATATAAATCTAAATTATAATTTGTTAAAATATCCAAGGTGATGGTGAATATTTTTTGTAACAGCATAAGAGCACTGCTGATACGTATTAAATTCTTACCATATGTGAAGCTTTAGAATTGTTATCTGACTCTTAACCCTCCTCTAATCAGTCACAACCTGTTAATTGGAGGTGAAACATTCCTAATCTGTAACAACCTGTAACAATTAGGTGCTCGCTAGTATATTTAATATGTGTTAACACCAGACTTCTGTAATTTTAGCAAGACCTTAAAAAGGCTGCTTAGAGAAGCTAAGAGAATTCTTAGCTTATTGACTGACTAAGCTCTGTCTCTGATCAAAATGTATTCAAGTGTACAAACAGATTTTGAGTGTCTAAATCACTTGGATCCTTGAGCATTCTTTTTTCTAGCCACCTGGTAGCTCAGTAAAATAGGGCAACAAAAGATGGAGAGAGGTTAAAAGGTAGCAGTTTTCCTCCACATCACTTTTTATACTTGGGAATTCAGAGACTTTATCCTCAATCCTACTGTCCTTTAAGAAAATTTCCAAATGGTACCTCCATTGTCATCCTCTGGAAAATGAAGAAAAGGTAAGAGAACAGAATTAATATTTTGTTTTAAATGTTGCCTTGACTTCTTCTCTAAATGATAAATCATTTGGACGCGAAGTGATTTCTGAACTACTTGGAAGAGTAACTGTGGAGTTATTGGAAGAGTAGATAATCAGAAAGCATGAATGGCAAACGCCAGAGATATTATTGTCAGTTGGTTCCTCCAGCAGTATAGTTCACTTTTATTTGAAGTGTGCCAAAAATATCTATAAGAAAAATGAATAGTAAAAAACTTAGCCACTTAAGTGAGGGAAGAAAAGGAATGGGAGAAGGGGGAAACTGTTGAACAAAAGATAGAAGAGATATATGACAATCAACATAAAGAGCTCATTTCAATCTTGACTCAAGTAAATCAATTACAAATGGATATTTTTTAAAATAAATTTATTTTTTATTGGTGTTCAATTTGTTAACATACAGAATAACACCCAGTGCTCATCCCGTCAAGTGCCCACCTCAGTGCCCGCCACCCAGTCACCCCCACCCCTCGCCCACCTCCCCTTCCACCACCCCTAGTTCGTTTCCCAGAGTTAAGAGTCTTTCATGTTCTGTTTCCCTTTCTGATATTTCCCACTTATTTTTTCAAAGGGATATTTTTGAGATAGCTGAGGAATTTGTACACTATTAGGTGATATTAAGAAATTATGACTAATTTTGTTGGATGTGATATCATAATTATGTTAGAAAAAAGAAAGCCTTCATCTGTTAGAGATACATACTGAAATAATATGACTGTTGGGGTTTTCTTTAAGATTACCTCCAGGGAAATATTCAGGCATGGGATAGATGGAACAAGATCTGCAAAATAATGCTATTTATTGAAACTGGGTGTTAAGTAACATAGAAATTCATTATACTATTCTCTCTACTTTGGCATAAATTTTTTAAATTCTCATATTAAATTTTTAAAAAATCAGGAGAGAAACAATGTTAGCCACTTTCTCCCAGCAAAATATTGATCATGATTGTTGGTGACTATCAGTTGCAAAGTTAATTATTCTACTGATGGTTTCAGAGTTAAAGAACCTTGCCTCAAATTTTCTACAGCATTCTTTTGTGGAGAATGTCTAGTTTTTTCTTTAACAGCCCCATATTCTTGGTGGAGAGCAGGATCAAAATCCCAACTATCAACTCTGTATGAAAATGTCCTCTTACCTATTAAGTAAGTTTTCAAAAGCGATCTCTGTGTGTAATCTTTTTATATTCAAGTTTAATATGGATAAAACAGAATAAAATAATAGACAAAATTATAGTTAATGTGCAGAAAGGAAAAACAAGAACAGTTGGGAATGCATGGTGAAAGGGAATTAAATTGCACAGGGTATCACTGACCAGAACCAAATGTTAACTATATTTTCAAGGGGGAAAATTCTCATGAGGGGGCTAATTTCACGTGTAGTAAAACTATAGACACATGATAAAAAATGTTGTGGAAGATATTACCCAAGGCCTTCTTTGGTCAACTCAAAAATTAAGCTTAGCTGCTATTTTGCATTCTTTCCAAAGAAAATATTTCCTTTCCCCCCAAAAAAATGTATTTCAGGTTTTATTTTGAAATTATGAAAGTAACGTAATAGTATAAGAGAAAGCTTTGAAAAGAGACATACTATACAAATCTAACAACTGGTGTCATTTGTGTATCACTCTTTCCAGTCTTTTTATTTGCCTATGATGCAGTCTGCAGACAGAATACATGGCCTGATTTTTTTGCACATAAAGTTAATTAATTAGCATCTTCTGTATTAAAGTCTTAAATCCTTTGCAATCTCACAGACTCTCTGAAAAGTATCTTTTGTTCATGAATACAGTACCAAAGACATATTCTCAGAAGTCCTAATTATGCTTGGGTCTTAAAGTGTAATTGTCCATTGGTTTCTTAGTTCCCTTTAATATATTTTATTAGGACTAACTCTGACGCCCAATTCATATGAAATACATTTACTTAAAATGGGTATGTGCATTAGCAAGAGCAACACAGAGGGAAGATTAAAAAAAGGAAGAAGAAGAAGGTGGAAGTGATGGAATTGGGCTCCATTTTGTGCATTAAGTCCTGTGCTTTGACATGTTCGTTTCTTACACTATCTATAGTTAGAAAGTTTTCATTCCAATACTCTTACATAAGAAAAACCCCTCTTGAATATATTACATGGTTCAACTGGTCTTATGCAAGATATAGCACTGAAACCAGTGGTGTGATTCACAATTCAATGATGCACATTTGAGATTTGCCTTGATAAGCTCTGAGTAAGAAGATGATAAGTTCTCCACAAGGGCAACCACTTTCCTTTTTATGTTGGAAGACAGCTGCCCATCTCATCTTTGGAGCGTTACTTATTTGCAATTGTAAGAAAAACCCTGCTGAGCCACTAAAAATATTTAAATAGTAATCCGCTGCCAAAAAAGTTTCAAAAGAAGTAGAAATTGTGGTGGGAAAAATTAAAACCAAAATTATTTGTCTTTTGATTCTAAGTTGGCTCTGACAGATGAGAGCTACCACCCCCTTGTTACGGTTTTAAAGACAGAGATTGTTTTCTCTTGATTAAAATTTCTAAATGAAATATTCTTTCTTAGCTTAACTTGTTAAGCCTCTCAAAAAAGAATTCTGTGTACTGCATATTTGGCCATACTTGGAGTTGATACATCAGCCCCATTCTGAAAAAAACCTGTCACATTAAAACAAGTCTCATGAGAGTTGAATTGTATATAAATATGCCAAAATATAGCTTTCTTATATCTAAAAGGTATAAAAGGGTTTTTTTTCCCTCTTCTCTTAAATAGATCTTTCACCTGAAAATTAGAATTTGCACCAAAATCGTTCTCACAAGAACCAAAAACAAAAAAACAATAAATATTATATCTGACATTTCAAAAACATAATGATTCATTAGAATGGTGGTATCTTTTTGCTCTGGTGGTGCCACATTTTCCTGATGTTCCTACTGCCTCTTGGTAGTTCCTTCTAGATGTCTCTTGCTGGCTCCTTCCCTGCAGGGTGCTTGTCCTTGGCTCTCTTTGCTTCTAATCTTGCTCTCTCTCCCTCTTTTACTTCACAGCTCAATTCATGAATCTCTCAAATCTGTATTTTCAACCAGATCTTTGAACTCCGGGCCAAATATCCAGTTGCCACATGGAATTTCTCACTGATCCTCTACCAAAACCGCTCTTCTGTGACCCCTGACTGTAAATCACTCTTTCTCTTGAGCCATACCAGAATCCTAGTGGTCAGGGCACAAGATTGGGAATCTGTCAAACCTAGGTTCACTTTTGTCTTGACTACTTAGGTGTTTGATCCCGGACAAATTGTGAGCCTGTGAAAAATGAGACTTAATCCTAGCTACCTCGGAAGATTGCTATGGGGCCTACATGAGATGATGTACATAGAACACACAACCCTTAGCATATGGTGAATACCAGAGAAGTGCTGTTACCCTTGCTTTGCCCCCATCCCCTCACTTCATTTTACTCCTATCCAATTAGTCACTAAATCTTATGGTTCTGCTGGGTTTTAAATTATATCTCTCATAGCTTTTCACACCCCCACTACCTTGTTAAAGGCCACCATCGTGTTTCATATTGATTATTGCAACAGGCTGCTAATAGGTTTCTCTGCCTATATTCTCTACCTCACATCTAGAATGCTTCTTAAAAACACAAATATAGATATCTCTTACTACCACTTCAAAATTTTTCAATACCTTTCCATTGCCTTTGGATAAAGCCCTGCTTCTTCCCTGGCTTCTAACTTCCACCCCTGTCTAACTCTCACCATTCCCTGACTCTCCCTGTGTTTTATCTATAATCAACTATTTTCAGCCCCACTGCCTGAAACATTCTTTCTCCTCCTTCACCCCGTGTTTAGGTTTGATTCTCCTAGAAGCTCCCTTTGTTCTGAGTATTTTTGTTACCATAGTTCTAAGTACTATATATTTTAATTATTTGTTTACTTGTCAGTGCTTTATCCTCTCCAAGACTATAAGCACTTTGATTAGGGACAGTGTCTGTCTTATTGGTTAGGAGCTTAATAAGTATTGGAGGAGAAAAGTAAAAAAGGGAGAGAAGGAAGGAGGGAAGAAAAGCAAAAGAATTCATTCTAGGTGGGGCCTGGGTGGCTCAGTCAGTTAAGCATCTGCCTTTGGCTCAGGTCATGATCCCAGGGTCCTAGGATTGAGCCCCTTGTTGGGCTGCCCAGGAGGGAGTCTGCTTCTCCCTCTCCCTCTGCCCCTATGCCTACTTGTGTTCTCTCTGTCTCTGTCTCTCTGTCTCTCTCTCTCAAATAAATACATAAATAAATAAATAAATAAATAAATAAAATATTAAAGAAAAAATTTATTCACACATACACACGTACTCTATTTTGGTGTTAGTGAACTGAGTTGAGTTGCAAATGAATTTTGCCTTGATTTTAAATTCAACTTCTATTTCACATTTTACCCTTCTTAATACCAAACCTATGTTTTTACATGCATAATTAAGGGGTGGCACTTTATAATATGTACCTTCTATCTCAAATCTCAGCCCAATGAATGATCTTGTTTCTCATTCTCCTTGTCCCACCACCCCAGCCAAAATCTGCCTCTTTTCTACAAGCCAGTAAAAGAGATTAATGGGTTTCTGGTTATTTTTTATCTGTATAAATTATGTGAGCAGCATGAAGCCCACCCTGACAGAGCTATGCTGTGCTCTTTTTGAAGCTGGATTAAAGGTTCAGTAAGCAGGGTGTGCCTGTTAAATTAAAATGTTGTAAAGCTTGAAGCCTAGAAATACATACTGTCGATATTTTCAGTTTTAATAGGATTAGGTCTACTATGAAAGAATTCAAGAACATATGTTATGTTCCTATAAAACTGTGTTTGTGGGTTAATTTTCTTTGAAAAGAGATGAGTTGCTTTCCCCTGTATTTCCAAAAGAGATTTGTTTGTTTATACTCTGGGAATTTGAGAAATATACAGAAAATTAGCATCTTATAAGGTATTTTAATCCCTATTAATCTATATAATAATGTTGTTCATGTTCTTTTTTTAAAAAAGATTTTTTATTTATTAATGAGAGACACAGAGAGAGAGACATAGGCAGAGACATAGGAGACATAGGCAGAGGGCAAAACAGGCTCCCCACAAGGAGCCTGATGCAGGACTCAGTCCCAGGACCCTAAGATCATGACCTGAGCCAAAGGCAGACACTCAATTACTGAGCTACCCAAGTGCCCCTCTTATTCATGTTCTTGAAATAAAACATTAAAAATTGTGACATTCTGGAAAAGGTAAAACTACAGAGGTAATAAAGAGATCTGTGGCTGTCAAGGGGTGGGGATGGGGGAAGGATGAATACATGGAACATAGAGGATTTTAGAGAAGTGAGACTAGTTTGTATGACACTACAAGGGGGGATACATGCCATTACATGTTTGCCAAAACCCATAGATTGTACGACATTGAGAGTGAACCATAACGTAAGCTTTGGACTTTGGATGATAATGATGTGTCAATGATGAGATGAGCATTGGATGTTATACTATATGTTGGCAAATTGAATTTAAATAATATATATATATGTATAAAAATAAGAATGATGATGTGTCAATGTAGGTTTATTAATTGTTACAAATATGTCCTCTGGTGCGGCATGTTGATAGTTGGGGAAGTCATACATGCGGAGGGCAGAGGGTTTATGGGAACTGTGTAGTTTTTGCTTAATTTTGCTGTGAACCTAAAATTACTCTAAAAAACAAAGCCTATAAAAACCATATTCTTTTTACTATCTTTAGTATGTTTTTTTCTAAATTGTCCAAATGTTTAACAATTCTGTGCTCCACAGAACATATTCTATTGTAAAATATAGCTCTGTCAGCAAAGTATATTCATATATGGAAATGTTTTATTGGAATATTTCACATTTCCAGAATTTGAATTGGATTTTTCTTTTTATCTCACAATGGTTCCTTTTTTTAGTTTATTTTTTCTCCTTTTGTCTTATTTTTTCCTTATATATTGTGGTTGTTTTTTATATGATTTCTTGGATCAAATGCTTAAGTCATTTATATTTCAATGCTTCTTATTTTCCAATAGATATAGTTCAAATAAAGGTTCTAAACTTCTTTCTGAAACCTGCTTTGGCTATATTCATAAGTTTTGATATATAGTGTTCTTGCTGTTATTCATTTCTTAAGAGTATGTGGTTCGGTTTTGAGTAATATTTTCATCCTATAGTTTATGGAGTATTTTAAATTTCTAGGTGCTGTTTGTTTGTTTTGATGGCTTTATGACAGTTTTTATTGCATTTTTATCTAATCCAGCGTATGATCACTTTTATAAAATATTCATTTAAAAGTGTTTATTTGGTCAATATCAGACACAAAGTTTATATGTATACAAGTATATATGTTAATAAATACAGTATCTCAAGATTTTGAAACTTCTGGAAACATTAGGCTTGTAACCTCCTGGCAAGAACTGGTTGCTGCTGAGCAGGAAGCCTGCCCCTACCTGCATTTAAATAGGGAGCCACTAGCTCCTCAACTCCAGCTAATTGACTATACATGCACACAAACATATTAACATGTATAGGTATTCCCCTTGTTCATTAAACACTCAGTCCCCTTATTTTGTTGATTGAATTGGCAAATATGTATTACAGTATCCACTTTGATAATAGCTTGTCAAAGTCTTCCTTCTATATAAATTATTTGATACATTTTGAAACTTTGTTATTCTATGCACAAAAACTCACAACTACTGCATCCCAGTAGAGTCTACCTTTCATTAGGGTGCTAGTTGATTATTTTGGCACTAAATCCTTTTATCTGATATTAATATTGTAACTTTTTGCTAGCTTTTTATCTGGAATATTGTTATTCACCCCTTCATTCCTATTTTTTTCTCCTATCAATTTATGTTGAGTTGTCTTTTTTATTATTATTGGTTTCGAGCTTCATATCTTATGTAGCCAAATATAACATTTACCATGTTTGATCTTATTTAGGCTTTTTATCTTTTACCATTATTCATCACGGTTTCTTACTTGTTTAATCTTCTTTTTTCTCAGTTTTGTTAGATTGTTCACATTTTCTTGCCTCCCCCAAACACCCGCCCTTTTTACTTTTGGCTTGTGTAAAGGCCACAAACTAGTGGCCCTTAAAACATATAACAACACACTTGTATTGTTTGGCCTACGCATAGCTAAAACATTTAAAAAAAAAATATTTTCCAACTGTAAAAAAATTAGGTATGTGGATATTTTTTGGATCTGGCTAACAGGAAGTTGGATTGAATATACATTTAGTTTGGATTTGGGGGCTATATTTTGTGGCTTATGTTCACTTCTATATAAAGTTGAATTCTTGCCAGCCATCCTGATGGAGGCTTGGCTTCCAAGAAGTTCCTACAGCCCACTGTGTTGACTCCATTCCTTTCTAGGCAATAAGTTTCCAGCACTTCAAAAAGATCGATTGGGGTAGGAGGAAGGTAGAAGAAGGGTAGTAAGAGAAGGGAGATACATGTGCATGTGTGTGTTTGAAATCAAGCAAAGGAGGCCTTATTTGTCAGTATGGGTTCACAGGCAACAACACATCTGTCAGGAGTCTGGTACTCGCACTGAGTTTGTTAGAGAATGTAACTCTCATGTTCTTTCCTACTACTTCGACTTTTTTTCTTACTTTTTACTTTCCTACCCTTCCCCCCTTTGGAAATATATGAATAAATAATTGGGGTAATAGCACCTGAGGGTAGTTGTATTAACATAATGTACTTTAGAAAGGAATGAGATTCTAAAAGTTTGCTAAGAGTGCAGAGCATGAGATTAATATATGGAAAAACAGGAACTCCCAGGGCGCCTCAGTAGGTTAGGCATCTGCCTTTGGCTCAGGTCATGATATCAGGGGTTCTAGGGTGGAGCCCCATGTCTGGCTCCCTGATCAGTGGGAGTCTGCTTCTCCCTCTTCCTCTGTCCCTCCTTCCTGCTCATGCTCTCTCTTAAATAAATAAAATCAAAAAAAAAAATTAAAAAGAGAGAAAAACAGGATCTCCCTCACCTGCATGTCATTCCTAGTTCATAAACAGTATCTTCTGTCCCATGCTAATCCCATCAAGTAAGCTCATGTTGCATCCCTATCATTTCCTGGGTGTCTTATCATCAAACTTCTCTCCTGTGTTTCACCTTTGGCTTCAAAGCTTAGCTGTTTGAACATGGAGTCTATCCTCTGTCTCTACTTCCTCCTCTCATTTACTGTTAACCCTCTGCAGTCTGCCTGCCATCTGCATCACTTTACTGAAACTAAGCTGTCTAGAGTTGTCTCTCTAGGGTGACGTTCTCTCTGTCAAAATCACTGTATGTGTTTCAGTCCTTAACTCACTAAGCTTCTCTGCACAGCGTATCAGTATTGTTTAGCCCCTTCTGGGAAGCAATCCGAGTGCTTGCTCTTGCATCTGTATTAGCATTCTCTCCTGGTTGTGGCTTTACCTTAGTCTTTGGTGACTTCTCTTTGTCTCCCTACTCTTTAAATTTTGATATCCCTGGGGCACCTGGGTGGCTCAGTCAGTTAAGCTACTAACTCATGATTTTGGTTCAGGTGAGGATTTCATGGGTTATGGAATTGAGCCCTACATTGGGCTCCATAGTCAGTGGGGAGTCTGCTTGGGATTCTCTCTCCCTCCCCTCTCCCTCCATTCCCAAGTGTGTGTGTGTGTGTGTGTGTGTGTGTGCATGCACTCTCTCTCTCTCTCTCTCTCTCCCTCTCTCCCAAATAAATAAATGTTTTAAAAATATATTTGTATTCCCTAGGGTATCTCTAACACTTTCTTCTCTTCTAAATCCAACATTCTTCCTGGGTCATTTCCTCTTACTTGCATGCCCTTCATCACCACATATGTGCTGATAACTCCTAAATTCATGTTCCTCCTGAGCTCCTGAAGCTCTCTAGTTAGAGAGACCAAAAATGGGACCAAAAATAGGACATGCCCAAAAAAACTCATCCTTCCCTATTCCTATATGGTCAGTTCCTTTCCTGTGTTCTGTCCTTCCTCTCAAAACTTTCCCTTTTATCTTATTGGAGAGTACAGGTTAATGTCTCCTCAATTTCCCAAGTTAGAAGCATAGAAGTCCTCTTCAGTTCTTCCCTATTCCTCATTCTCATTTAACGCTTCCGCTTTCTAAATATGTCTCAAATTCTTCATCTCTTTGCTATCCTCTCTAATGCTTTTCTGTCTAGGTATCACTTGTTCAGGTTTAATTGCCCTCCAAAGTCCAAGGTTTTCCTCCTTTTCGCTCATCCCTTATAGGCCACCCCCCCACCCCACCCCCCACACACACACCCAGAAGAGAGTACTTCTCAGATGTGCTTCACAGCACTCATTATATATCTATGTTTTAGGACTCTTGCCAATGTTTTATAATGATCTGTTTACCTGCCTGTTCCTGTACGCTGCCTTCCCTACACTTTGAGATCCTTAAGGATAGTGACTGTATCATATTCATCTTTGTGATCTCCAGTACATAATACAGCATCTGGTCCATGGTAGAAATAAAATTAATGCTCATGGAATGCACTATTACATTAGAAGCAATAGATATAAACCATTAAAATTGGTTTTGTAAAAGGCTGTACAATCCATTTTTTTGAACTTATATAAAAATTTACAAATACCACTCAGGCATTTTTGCCAGATGTCGCTGTGATTTCTTGGGGACTTTTCTACGCTTTAAGAATTGTCAATCTGAAATTTTGCCAGGTATGGTTATGAAGAAAAAGTGAGAAATATCAGTTTCATTTTTATAAAGTAAAAGAATGATTTTTATAAATTCACATGGCGGGCAGCCCGGTGGCACAGCGGTTTGGTGCCGCCTGCAGCCCGGTGTGTGATCCTGGAGACCCAGGATCGAGTCCCACATCGGGCTTCCTGCATGGAGCCTGCTTCTCCCTCTGCCTGTGTCTCTGCCTCTCTCTTCGCTGAATGTATAAATAAATAATGAATGAATGAATAAATAAATGAATCTTTATTTTCTAATCTCTAATAAATGAATCTTTATTTCTAATAAATGAATCTTTATTTTCTAATCTCTGAATGAATAAATAAATAAATCTTTAAAAAAATAAAATAAAACAACAAAAAAATAAATTCACATGGCACAAAATGTTAAAATATTTTAAATTATTCTACATAGAGGCAAAGCATGGAAGGGAATATTAGAAATGATGTCAGTTGCTACTGATGTATAATAGTTGCTCAATAAGCATGGCCAATTCTATTATTTATGATAGTTATCTTCTATAAAATCATTGGGAATATTGAAGTAGGGAATACTGAACCATTGCTTTTTTTTTTTTTTTTGAACCATTGCTTCTAATTCTAAGGAAATAATCTGGTCACATTTTCATCAACCAATCCATACATAACTTTATGTGTGTTTCTGTTTAAAGGCCCCTTATTTAATAGATTGTTGATTCACTAACACTGAACTCACAGCCAAGAGCACTATCCTGTGTAGCTGAACAAAGCTAATGTGACACATTTTCTGTATAAGACACATTATAATCTTCTCATACTTGATATCACTAGACAGCACTTCAACGCTATGCTTGGGGGCCATTTTAAACAGCAAAGTCACCAACAATAAAGCACCAACATCTGAAAAAATATGGCACTAAATTTGAAAAGGACACTTATTTACAGTATGAAACCTTATACAAGAAAGCAAAGTATTGCTTTGTTCAACCTCAGTTAAGAACATGTGTCTCAGGGCACTCAAATTTTTTTGCTGCTCTGTGCATGTCCATAAATGACCATGAAGACACCTCAAGTATTGATTTTTGAGGTTACAAATAAATTTTAGTGAGTAAGCAAATTCACAAATACAGAATCTGTGAATAATGAGGATTGATTGTATTTCATTTTCTCATTCTACTCTATGCCTTGGGATATATCAAGATGAATGAGTGCAAACCTTGTTAAGTGAATTCTATTAGGATTTGGGGGTTAAGGGATAAAATGTTTTTTTTTTTTAATCTTAGAAATTTATTTAATGTAATAAAAGAACCTAAAATGACAATTTAACACTCTGATCTAATTTTATAAAAATTGAATTAAAGATGTAAATAGTTACCTATTATGGGTAAAAGGATTTCTGTATGAAGTTCATCCATATATTACTTGATTTGTCTTTGAGCTATAGTGAGCCTGCAATATTCTCTGAATTTTTAACAAAGGAAAAATGAGTCAAGAACAAAAATTGTGTCAAGTAAATAAAATTAGAAGTAAACTTCTGATGTCCGATTTTTTGTTTTTTTTAAAAGATTTTATTTATTTATTCATGAGAGACAGAGAGAGGCAGAGACATAGGGAGAGGGATAAGCTCTCCCTACTGGGAGCCTGATGTGGGACTCAATCCTAGAACCCGGGATCACAACCTGAGCCGAAGGCAGACACTCAACCACTGAGCCACCCGGGTGTCTCTGATGTCTGATTTAGAACAGCTACTTACACTAAGACTACATAGAACCACCTGTCATTTTCCTGTAGTAATTTGTTTACTTTTCTATCTTTTCTTTTTAAAATTTTATATTTCAAGGTCCATTGTATAGCTGCTTATAAAGCCAAATTTATGGAGTCTGACAGACATGGTTTCTATTACCTCTTTTTTGTACTTATTAACTATGTGACTTTGGGCAAGTTAATCAACTTTTCTGAGCATACTATTTCCTCAACTGTAAAATGGGGATAAGGAAGGATATCCCCAGTTGTAAAATGGGAATCATGAAGGATATAATTTATCCTCAGTGTAAAATGAAAGTAGTGTTATGAGGATAAAATAAAAATCATATAGACTGTAAAACCTATTTAGACTAGGGGCACCTGGGTGGCTTAGTGTTTGAGCATCTGTCTTCAGCTCAGGTCGGGATCCCAGAGTCCTGGGATTGAGTTGCACATCAGGCTCCCCGGAGGGAGCCTGCCTCTCCCTCTGCCTGTGTCTCTGCCTCTCTCTGTGTGTCTCTCATGAATAAATAAATAAAATCTTAAACACACACACACACACACACACACACACACACAACTATTTAAACTAAGGCATATAATGATATTGCTTACTTTGTTTCATTTCCCCAGAGAGGATGGGTATTCTCTTTAAACACTTGCATATTAGAGAAGATGGTTCTGTTGCCTTCATAGGTAACTGTAGCTGTGTAAAGATTTCTTAAGCCACAACTATCTTCTGTCAAAACTCTTTAAATATTGCTCCACTATGTGGCATGTAGTTGCTGTCAAGAAATCTGAGGCCAGCCTGTCTTCTCTCTGTAAGTAGATAACGAGTTACCCTACCTAAACGTGTTTCTTCTGATCATATTCTTTTTGAATTCAATTTTTTCCCAGAGAAGGCAGTGTCTTTTCACTAATTTTGCTGTGGCAGGTGAGTTTTTTCCAAATATAATTCATGTTTATTTTCTGTCTTGGGACGTTTCCTTCCCTCAAGAAAACATTTCATTGAATAATACATTCATTCTATCTATTATGATCTCCTCTATAGGAGCATTGGTTATCCATAAACTGACTTTCCCTTATTTCTTCACTACATTCTTCATACCTCTCATCTCTTTAACTTTTTTTCTTTGCCCCTCTTGTTTTCCCTTGAGAAGTTGTTTTTTTTTTTTAAGTCATAGTCTAGTTTTTCCATAGTAGAAATTCTGCCTCTTAACATTTTTAATGAGGTACTTTCTGTGATTTTTGAAGCAATAATACCTCCATGAAGGTCATGTATCTGGAACCATGGAGAACACATCTGTGAACCAGGAAGTATGCCAAAAAGTCCCTGGTCTTTTGAGGTAGTTAGGCACCAACCTCTAATGTGAAGGCCAGGGGCTTACCTGGGACTATGCTATGGTGCTATTCATTTCTCACAATAGTCCTATCATATAGGATTGATATGTACATTTTACAGATGAGAAAGCAGATACTCAGAAAGATTTGGTAACTTGACAAGGTCAGAGAGCTAATAAATGGCTGAACCAGACTTGAAATACCAAAACCTTTGTTGCTTCCATAATACCACTTTATCTCATAGTAGTACACATTTCCCCTAGAAAAGCTCCCATTTGGTTTTTCAGACATAATCTATTTCTTCTTTTTGTTGGCACTATACTCAAATTTCATTGGCTGGGCTCCAGGTCTACAGGGAGGAAATTGAAAATAGAGAATGTTAGAATAAACACTGTAGCAGCGAGAAGTTTCTTGGCAATAGTTAGAGAGTGAGAAGGAACTATCAAAAGCAGACTAAATTTACTAATTCTAGTAAAAATTAGAATATACATCTCTATAACCTCTGAGGACATTACTATAATGCTGTATTGTTTATAATTGATATTCATAAATACGTCTTAGATTCATTAAGGAAAGATTAAATTATATTCAAATCTTTAAAAGAAGGCTAACAAGTATGCAGCTGTTGTAAGAAATTTCAAAATCATAGAAATGTTTTCAATTGTTTATAATTTCAAAAAGAAAGGAAACATTCCAAATGACTATCAACAGGAAAATAGATAAACTATACTATGACTCTACAATGGAAAACTTAGAATAGTGAAAATAAAGTATAGATTCATATATCTACATGAATGAATGTTATAGTGAAAAATGCATTTTGCAAAAAAAAAAAGTGTATAATATAATTCCACTTATCTGAAGTTTAGAAATATTCAAAACTAAGTAATATAATATTAGGAGTATATATTTATGTTCCACAACTAAAAAGAAAAGTAATTTAATGGTAACCACAAATTCAGGATAGTGGTTGTCTTAGGGCAGTGAAAGGTATATATATACCTTACTATATATATATTATATATATATATATAATATATATATGACTTCAAAAATATAAATAATATCCTATTTCTTAAGCTGGGTGTTGGATATCACAGTATTCATTTTATCATCTGTGTTATGTGTAATTTATGTGTAAAATACAGTTGTATATACAAAATGTTTAATGACAAAAATTTTGGTTCCTAAGAAGGGTATATTTTAGTTACCTAGAAATTTTTAGTTATAAGAAATATTTCCAAAGATATCAAATATAGATGATTCATTATTGTTACTGTTACAAAAGAAACACAAAAATAGATGGTATATCAAGGAGTTCATTTAAAAACAATATTTATTTACCTAAAGAAACTTTTTTATATTGGAATGTTGGATACTAGCACATAAGGCAGTTTTTATAAGGGAATTTTTGAAATAAAAGTCAAATCCCTAAACTATGATGCCTTCTGTCTTTTAAAGTGTATAGTTACTTTGGCTTAATTCAGAGTGCAATTCCAGTAACAAAACATTATATTAAATTCTAAAGAGTGTATCACCTAATTCAGAGAATTTACATGTCATTATATTTAATGTTAAGCCCGGAGAGTGTTTTAGAAATTCTTGGTGGCATTTTGCTCCTCTAGTAATCATGACTGAGCGTTGACATGTTTCAATAATATTCTATTATAAAAACAGTTTATTTTACTTCTTAATATTATAGCTAAATAATTATTTAGATTACATAAACTGTATTATCTTTGAATTTCATTTCAATATAGTTAAGGGGAATATTACAAAATATTGATAATGGAAGGGGTGTCAGAACTATTAGGGCTGAGAAAAAATAATCTGTGCCCACTTGGAGTATAGGGACAGACTTGTCTGAAGGGTTACGATGAAGACAGAGGTATCCAAAATAAAATAAAATTGTATGAAGATTTAGGAAGCTTTTTGTATTTCCCCATAGTGTTTGTATTTTCATTGTATTATAATTCATAATTAATAATCTAATGCAGATTAACATCCATGATTAAGAAGAAAAACCTATTAATTTTCACCTCTTGCTTTGGAATAAAAGGATTCAGCTTCCTTCTGGTTAAAATCTAGAAGGCATATACATATTTTGAAAAAATATTTTTCGTTGACAAATGTTTTTTACACAAAATGATTTTAATTTCATATGTAATTTTGGGAATGAATATTGAATTCTGTTTTGTTTTTTATTCTTTTTAACAGGTGGTTTGGAAACAGCACACTATGATGCCTTGTATCAAGAGGGTCTCTCTTTATATGCAAAATGCTTTACTTTTCCTGGAAACTAATCTCCTTAAAAGCTAATACCCAAATCAAACAATGTACCCTTTTCAGTGCTGAATAAAAATAGGTCAGGAAGGGATTAAAAGACTGGCACTGCACTAAAGTGAAGCAATGAAAGTTTTACTCTTTAAGCTCCCCCTTGTTATGTGAGAATTCATAAATTACTAGTTAATTCAAACCCCTTCTTTCTGCCTCCTCTTCCTTGTCCCTCAGTATGTAAGCCCCTATTGTTCATATATGTATGAAACATTGTTTTCTCAGAAATTTTTCCATTGCATCTGTTAGAAATTGTTTAATATCAATCAGCATTGAGTCGCGTTTGCATCATCTGTGTAATTAATCAACAAAGAAACTTAAGGTGGATTTTTGCGTACCATTCATTTCCTCAATTTCTGCCATGTGTGGTTCCTTCTTTATCGTTCCTCTTGCCCTAAGTATCTAATGATCAGCACTATGCCCTGAGCCTTCCTAGGGCTCTTATCAGGCTTCAAGTTACTGAAGTATTTGAGTCAATAAACTTATTTGAAAACCTATTAGGTACAAGGAAGTGTAGAGTCCATGTAGAGTAGGGTAAGATAAAGAATTGGAAGTCTCATTGAGAATCCCTTAAAATAATAAGATGGTGATAACAGGAGTACAAATGTAAATTCCATCTATTCATGAAGATAGCTGTGTGACTCTGGGGGTGCTCCTTAAGTATTTTGAAACTTTTTTATTCACATGGAATGCAGAAGTTAATATACATGCCTTTTTATATAAGTAATTTTCACTATAAGAGTTAACAGATACAAAGTTCTTAGCATGGTACTGCCATGTATAAGAATTTCTAGAAGTGCTTTAATATTCCTAGTACTATTGTTTCATTTGGCCAATTAACCATGTTCATTATCTCTACATTATCTGTTTTTCTCCAAGTCTCCATTTCCTTGCCTATAAAATGATTGGATTAGATGATGAGTTCTAGGGTTTCTTCCATCTTTATAATTACATAGATCTTTGTTTAAGGAAATCCTTAACTCATAATTCTCTGCTTTGTTTTGTTTTTAAATATTTTGTTTATTTATTCATCAGAGACAGAGACAGAGATACAGGCAGAAGGAGAAGCAGGCTCCATGCAGGGAGCCCGATGTGGGACTCGATATGGGGAATCCAGGATCATGCCCTGAGCCAAAGGCAGACGCTCAACCACTGAGCCACCCAGGTCCCAACTCATAATTCTTATATAAGATTTTCTAAGTCCACGTGGTATATACAACTCTTTCATATCATCTTCTCTCTTCAAACATTCAATACTGCTTCCCTTTTTCTCTTAACTCATAGGTTTAAAATAAAAGCCGCCAGAAGTTTCTACATGCTTCCTCCAGCAGTTGAACCAACATACCAGCTTCTATAGCCATCCACAGCAGGTTCTCCTGCTATATTCTTGTTTAAGCCTGAGCCTTGCACTGTGCACTGTATCTCTTCCTCTTACACCCTCAACTGTTTGTTTGTTTGTTTGTTGTCCTGGATCATGCTCATCAGATATCAATAATGCTGAATTACCTCCCAGTTTTTTAAATCCTCTTACCCTACTTAGCCCTACAGCTGCCACTCTTTTTACCTGCTATGGTTTCATCTTATCTTCCTCCACTCCCTTCCCAA
The DNA here is from genome assembly GCF_003254725.2 of Canis lupus dingo. Lineage (NCBI taxonomy): Eukaryota > Metazoa > Chordata > Mammalia > Carnivora > Canidae > Canis > Canis lupus. The sequence continues at coordinate 26,659,631 of NC_064274.1, forward strand.
ACTTTTGTTAAAAAATTGCTAACCTTATTGTTTATAGCTGCACAAATATACCAGGACTGAATCCCCATGTAGCATTCATATTTTTATGAAGGCTATTTTTTACTATTTTGTCTTACTTACATTATCTCTTTAATATATTCATTTCTCCTGAACCGTTTGAGAATTCTTTGTATACATTATGACATTTCACCCCAAATATTTTCTCATATATCTCCTAAGAACAAAGGCATTCTCTTATATAATGACAATCCAATAATTACACACAGGAAATTTTTTAAAAGATGTTATTTATTTATTTGGGAGAAAGCATAAGTTGAGGAGGGACAGGGGGTGGGGAGAGGCAGAAGGAGAGGGAGAAGCAGACTCCTCAGTGACCAGGGAGCCTGATGCAGGGCTCCATCCCAGGACCCTAGGATCATGACCTGAGCTGAGGCAGATGCTTAACTGACCGAGACACCCAGGTGCCCCTACATACAGGAAATTTAACAGGAATACAATACTATTAGCAAATTTACTGACCATATTCAAATACTCCCAATTATTCAATAACACTCTCGTTCTCTTTAATATCCAGTATCCAGTCAGAGACTATCCATTGCTTTTAGTTGTTATATATCTCTAGTCATCTTTAATCTAGAAGCCTGGGCTTTAAAATCCTTTTTGTTTTTTATGATATTGACTTTTTTCTTTTTAAGAAACTAAACCAGTTGTATTGCAGAATATGCTCAATTTAGATTTATCTATTTCCTCTTTCAGATGGAGGCTAAACCATTGGCAAGTTTACAGTAAAATGACTCCTAAACATTTTTTGGCAAGCATACTACAGAATTGATGTTATGTCCCTCCAAGTGCACCACAACAGCCAGCACATATCAGTTTGACACATTATTTATAAATTTGATCACTTGGTTAAGATGGTTTCTCTCAGATTTCTTCATTGTAAAGATACTGGTTTCCCTTTGTAATAATAAATAATGCTTAGAAAGCTACTTTGAGCTGTCTTATTCCCTAATAGTTTTTTTCCAGTAGCTTTAGCATCCATTGATGAGTCTTACCCAAATCAATTATCACAAAATCATGATTTTCTATTTCTATTATGCCTTATACTTATTAGTTGTCCTTCTCTTTTGAACCCACAAAAATTAATCTTTTGCCCTACCACTCCAACAAAACTACTATTGTCAAGGTCACCAGGGACTTCCATTTACTAAATCTAAGGGACAAGTCGCAGTCCTTATTTTCCTTAATATATCAACTGCACTGGACAAAATTAATCATTCCCTTCTCCTAGAAATACTTTTTTAGTTGGCCTCTGAGAAACCAATAGGAGGATGCCTTATCAATCTCCTTTGCTGGTTCTTATTATAGCTTCCAATCTTCTTTGCTGGTTCTTATTATAGCTTCCAAATCTCTGGGCATGAAAAAAAACCTCAGGATTTAGTCTTCATACTTTTTTTTTTTTTTTAGTCTTCATACTTCTACTACAACTCAACATGTAGTAATGTGATTCTTTTAGTTGGTTAGGCTCAAAATTCTGGAGTCGTTCTTGACCCTTCTCTTTCTTTTACCCTCTATATCCAAGTCATTAGCAAATTCTATCAGCTCTATTTTAAAAACATATGCCTAATCTAATGATTTCTCTCTATGTCCATTGCTCCATCCTTAATCTAAACAACTATCATGTCTGGCCTTGACTATTTTTGCAGTAGTATCCTAGTCAGACTCCCTGCTTTTACCCTTGCTTGCCTATAGAAATCACTTTTAAAAGTCAATGTCATAAAATCCACCCATCCATGCAAAATAAACCCAAAATTCTTACATAGATTATAAGGTCTTCCATACTCTGGCCTTTGCCTACTTCTTCCATCTTCTTCTCTGCCTGTCTCCTATTTGTTATCCTCGTCTGGAAAACTCTTCCCCCAGATAATTCATGTACTTCATCACTTCATTCAGATCTCAAATAGCACCTTATCAGGGAGCCCGTTCAGATTTTTTCATTTAAAATAAGTCTCTCCGACACTATTTGTCCTCCTCCTCTGTTTACTTTTCTTGTTAGCCCCTGATGTAGTATATGTTTATTTGCTTTGTGTGTATCATATGTCTACCCCTTACTGTGTCCTGTGACAGCAGGGATTGCTATATCCCCAACCCTTAGAGCAATGCTTAGCACAGAATAGGTACCTAATAAGTGTTTCTTAATTGGCTGTTGGATTTCCTCTTCCTCTTCTATTATTGATACAAAAGGAAGAGGATTTTTCCCCACTTTGACTGAAAGTTTTGGTTTATAAACTGCTCTTTTTTCTCTTCAAATATTGAATACAATGTTCCAAAGTATTCCTTAGCAAAGAAATTATGTTTTTGTGAATTGTATAAATTAATGGGTTATTTATAATTTTGCTATTTGTAATTGCTAATTGCAGTATGTTTTCCCTTGGTGTTTGGATATTATTCCTTAAAAGACAACTAAAATTCTCATATGATAGCCTATTATTGCTTGTATTTTATTACTAGTGAAAGTACAAAGTCTTTTACTAGATCATTTATGAATTTTAAAGCCCATCAGTACAGGAGTATTTATTTTTAATGTTCTACATACTTCTCTAGGAAGTCTATTTTCTATTAGTTGATGAAATAAAGTTTTGGCTTCTTTTATTAACTTGAAAGTAGAAACTAATCACATGTTATAAGATTAAACTAATGGAAGTTGATGGAAATTCTTGGACTAACCACCATTTCCTGGTGTTTTTTGTTCTATATGTTTGTTTTTTTGTGTATCCTAGATATGGTATGTAAATACTGGAGGAAAATATATAAGACTTCAAATCTGATTTAGTTCTTGGAAGTGACCAAGATATGCATCCTGTTTTAAAGAGTGAGGAAATTGCCATAACTGTTTTGTGTGTATACAGAAATGTAGGTATTCCTCATAAATTCCTTTATGCTACCATGTCTGTATCTTCAACATCAGATAGAGACTGGTAGATTTTAAGGGTATTTACTAGGGAGGATATTTAGATTTTCATACTGTATATTTCACTGGGTATCTAGAAATGTTAAATTTCAAGCATTATTGTCGAGTTCTTATAATCACTTAGCTATTTCAGTACATATAATTAAATAATGCATCTATTTTAACTGTGATGGACACTATGAGTCCTTGTTCTCAGAATATTTCAGAAGTTTACATTAAATATGTTACATCACTTTCTTTCCTAAATTAATATTTAAGAAAATATATTATGATGGCTAATGTCTTCAAGCTTTCAAACATAGATTTTATAACTCATTCTCAAGAAAAATGTTTTTGGTGCCTTTGGTTCCTTTTTATTGATGACTCAGTCTCTTGAGACTAACTAGCATGTGACTAGGTTTTGTATATATTCTGTGTAATTTCTGGAGGCTCCTAGGAGACAGAGTTGTCCTGAAGTGGAAAGTTTTGAAGTCTGCAGAATCTGGTTTTGTGTCTTTGTTGACTCACTGCATTCACTGGAACTGATTTTGAAGGATTAGTAGTTTTTTTTAAAAGATTTTGTTTATTTATTTGAGAGAAAGAGAAGGAGAGAACACAAGGGGGCGGTGCCAGGAGGGGCAGAGGGAGAGGGAGAAGTAGACTCCTCAGTGAGCAGGGAGCCTACGTCAGGGTTCAATCCCAGGACCTCTGGGATCATTACATGAACCAGACACTTAACTAACTGAGCCACCCAGGTGCCCCTTTTTAGCAATATTTCCTAAAATGGTTCCTATAGAAAACTAGATAGTAATAACATTCAGTTGTCAGATGATTTTGGGAAACACTATGTTTCTATACTGATTCTCCTTAGAGCCTTTATTATGCCAATGGGCATTGTGATTCTCCAAAAAAATTGGATAATGTGTGAATTTCCTAAGACTATCTGATGGTGGAAGCCACTTTTTCTCCCTCCCAATCTCTCTTAATATCTGGAGGGACCAGTGTTCCACAATCAAAGTATAATCAATGCTAATTCTTCTGTGTCTTCACAGCTCAGACTTGTAGGTGCAATTGTAGTGGTCAATAGCTGATTAAAAACTATAGTGCATGGGTATGCACAAGTGTATATACAAAAAAGTAAAGAACCAACCAAACAGAAAACCAAAATAATCACAGCACACTTGACATTGGCTTGTTCAAGGAATGCTTCTTAGATTCAATCATTAAAAAGAATTTTCAGAAACACAGAAGAATCTGAAGTAAAGCTGAAGTAATTTAGGATAGGTAAACTTTCTTTTTAGAAAGATACATCTCCCTATGTCTCTCTCTCTGCCTCTTTCTCATGGAGCACTTACCCTGAATGTACAGTAACCAGATAAGTCCCGAAGAATTTTTTTTTTAATAAGTGAAGCCATTTATATACATAGGCTTCAAGTCCAGCACTCCTTACGTTTGGTATTTTTCTGAAAATTTGACTTTAGTATGACTTTCATACTGATTTTGAGATTAGAATTAGGTATATATTACCAAAATATAAAAGAAAAATGTTCAATAATAATGAAAATTTCTCTGGTGTCAGAAATATAGATGAAACATATCTATACCACACAAGGAAGCAGCAATAATGCATACTTATTTTTTCTAAAACAGACTTTAAACTTTATTAATATGTAACAAACAAATTGGTAATCATATATATATTTGGGTCCTGTTCAAAACTATTTTACTGTTAAGAATTTGTGATTTCTGGGGTAGTAGATAGAAACACAGGCTCTGAAGCAAGACTGGCAAAATTCAAACCCTGGCTCTACCATGGAGTAACTATGTGACCAAGTGAGTTACTTTATTATTTTAGTTCACATTTATTTATCTGAATTGTAGTAACAGTACCAACCTCATGACAAAGGACTGAAATAATAAATAAAACATCCTTAGCACATTGTAATCATTCAGTAGTCCTAATACCAGTAAATAAGAATATCCATTCAGTAACTATATATATGTATATATATATATATACACACACATATATGCACATATATACACACATATATATGATGAGAGTAAATATAATTGTAATTGTCTTCGTTAAATATCCCTGCCTTGTCTCTACGTGATGGCTCCTTTAACAGTTCCTTTCGTATGGAGTACTTTTTCACTTACTTCTCATGGCTACTTCTTGTCATTCAGATCCCAGTTTTGTTACCTGCTCAAGAAGGCATTTCCTCATTATCTAATCTAACAATATTCACCAAGTTAATTTCAACCATATTTTATTTTAATTTTCTCCTTATCATTTATCATTTGATTTTTTATTGTCAAACTCCTTTCACTGCAATATAATAATCTGCTTTGTTCTCTATTGTGTCCTAGCACCTTGGTAAATGTTTTTAAAATATGTGCTAATTTAATAAACTAATCTGTAGAGGTGATAATGAAAAAAATCAAAGAAAAGGAGGGAAATCCAAAATTCCAGTTTAGGAAAAAAATATCAATTCCTGCCTTCCACTGTCCTACTCAGGCCCTGAACTTATATGTCAGTAAACTCTTATCTCCTAAGTGGCTCAGTTCCAGTGTAGCTTAACTCTTTTAGATCTGTCATCTCTTGTGACTTAGGATAGGGCCTGACCACCTACATGTTATCAATGGTATGACCTTCCTTTTTCTGACCCTTTGTGTTTCTTCCCTTTTCCTAAACTATACTGGCTGGACCACTGCTTAAGACTACTGTTGCTAGACCTTTGTGAATACCAATACTTGACCAGATTGAGTTTCTTCAGAATTCTAATTTGGATCACTGTCTCCATCCCCTACCCATGCCTATTGCTGTGTGTTAGTTCCCACAGTCTTTTTCTCTCCACCATCCCTTGCTGTGGAAGTCCAACATTCTTTAATGTTCTTCCTTGTAAGTTAGGCTCACAAGGTTTGAGACCATTAAAAAAGAAAAGGAACAGTAGAATTGAAATTTAAGACTGCCTTTGAGTTTGTATGGTACCTATGTAACTTGTAATGAATACCACTGCCTTGGAGTGTTCACTTTTACGTATAATAACCATTCTTTATATTGGTTACTGTCATTCTACCTAGCACCATTTCATGATAGGTAGGTGCCTTCATAATACTTTTCAATGATGATAATCCTTAAAAGCCCAACGGTAGGATGTCATTCTAGTCATCTATTTCTACCTAAAAAATCACTGCAAAGCTTAGTGCCTTTAAATAACAATTATTGATTTTATTCACAAATCTGCATCTTGGTAGGGCTCATTGGGAAATCTTGTCTGTTTACACAGCATCAGCTGGGCAGGCTTAGCTTCCTAGAGCAGGGTGCTGTGTTCCTAGAGCAAATGACTGAAAAGACAGAGCAGTGGAAGCTGCCGGAAATGGACATTGTTGTTTCTGTATTACACTGATCAAGCAATCATAGAGTTCAGATTCAAGGGAACAGGCATAGAAACCACCTCTTAATGGGAATTCTATAATGTAGAATTAATATTATCAAAGAATTTGGGATCATGTCACCTTAGATATTCATCATTTTCATCTTTTCAATAAAAAAATCAAATAAGAAAAATCTGTAGGTCATATCATAGCAGAAATTAGAATATTATGCACAAAAGAAGCTGTTTTTTGAAATTGCTTGACTCTGGGAAAGTTAACACTCACCATTTTGAGCTACTAGAGTATCACTTAACCTAAATATTGTGAAACGTACCACATTTGAAGCCAAATTGAGGATTATTTGAATGATTTCAAAAAGTTAATAAAACTATTAAAATACCTTACCATTGTTAACATAAGCCTCTGAAAGAGGGAGAAGAAATAAATACCTATTTTCTAGAGTTAATGTTTTTGTTCTAAAGCATTTCTACTTGGTCTTGTGGGCAACTTGGAAGATATTGTGACTTTTTAAAAAAAACTGAATCCAGGACAAAGTAATGTTTACTTTGTGTGGTGTAAATAGCAGTTAAATGGAATGAAAATATATGTGTTCAATTAACTCAAGGATCTGGTATTCTGAAGTCAAAATGTTTTATTCATCTTAGAGAAAAAAAATAGCAGTTTTTAAAAGGTTTTAAAATTTCCACTGTTTACAGTATTTAATCCCTTCTATAAACAAAACAAGTTTTGATTTGACAAATAATGTAACTATATTTTCTCCAACTTTGTCCCTTAACCCAGCATTTTGCTTAAATATTTTTTTTAGTTATCAGTTTTTTAAAGATGCTCTAGAACTGGATATAGAAGAGTAAAGGTGCATGCCATATTTGGACAGCATCTGCAGTACTGTAACAGGAAAAATCTTTCCAATCTATTTTCATTTCATTCCTCCTGGATAATCCGATTTTGCAACAAATTGATTGCTCAACCTCCTCATGTCACTTTTCTATAAAATCGAAAAGGTTGGTACAGTCCCAAGGTGAGGAAATGGTCTCTTTCTGGGAAGAGTGACCCTCAAAGGTCAATTCATTAAACAGAGTGACTTATGAGACCTCCAAATAATGCCTCAGTGATATATTCCAAAATATTGAGTCCAAAACTTAATCTTTTTTACTGGTAAGCCTGTGCTTGGAAATTTTACTTAAAGGAAAAACTGAAATAAACTGCATTTTATGACTGATTCTAAAGAACATTTTACCCCCTAAGATGGAATTTTTAGGGAAATCCCTTATTTTCCTCCTAGAAAGCACTTCATTTCCTTGAACTCTCACACTAAAAAAAAGTACCAGGGGATCCCTGGGTGGCTCAGCAATTTAGCGCCTGCCTTTGGCCCAGGGTGTGATCCTGGAGTCACAGGATTGAGTCCCACATCAGGCTCCCTGCATGGAGCCTGCTTCTCCTTCTGCCTGTGTATTCGCCTCTCTCTCTCTCTGTGTCTTTCATGAATGAATAAATAAAATCTTTAAAAAAACAGTACCAGTGCTGAAATTCTGATATCACAATTAATCAGAATCATCTGTGTAAGAGAGATCAAGTCATAGCAGGAAGAAGACTGAACCTGGCATATAGAAATTTTTGGTGGGAGTACCAGCTTTACTACTTACCAGGTATGTGTCTTTGAGCAAGTGCTAAGTTTGAACAACCTCATTAGTGCTCAGTGTCCTCATTTGTAAAATAAGGAAAATGCCATCCACTCTGACGACCTGACAGTTTTAAGATTGGATTATATATCAAATATGCAAGCATTTAATAAACTGCAAAACATCGTATAAACAAAAAGTATTATCAACCATTTTAGAAACTTTGATGAAATATAATTGTATTTTTGTAACTTATAGCTGTTAAAATTTCATTAAAATATCTTGTACAATGTGGTTAATACAATATATTTTCTAAGCTCAAATCAAACATTTTGTACTAATTATACAAAACATAACTTTACTAAGGGCAGAGACCAAGTATAATAGATCTTTGTGTCCCTAACATTGTCTAGAACAGTTCTTTGTAGGTCAGGTTCATTGGTTGTTTCATTGGCAAATAATTAAGGTATTTGTGAGGTCATTATTCTTCAATTTAGAGAGGAATAAATTGGTCTCTTTTTAGCATTTTGAATTTCTAATAATTTTTGAATGCTCTAATACTGTGAATAACAAAATTATCAGAGTGAAAATAACCATCACATTGTTACACAATTGTTGATTTCATAGACTGCACTGTGGAATGTGTGAACAAGTAGGGAAAAGAGGAAAAAAGTTATCAGATAATTAGTATCCATTGTTGCAAGAAAGTTGTCACTGTGAGGTTAGCATGGCTAAGAGGATTAGTGATGCTAGTCTGCAACTAACTTTGAAAAATGTAAATCAAAAGGACTATTTGAAATGTTTAAGATTTCCAATAAGTCATGTCTAAAATTTAAAACAAAATTGCACTAACCTAAAGTATAAACTTTATGTTGCTGCTTAGTTTTACACATCAACTCAGGAATTTCTTTAGGAATTTAATTCCTGCCTTTCTAACTTTTTTTTAAGTTCTTATTTAAATTCCAGTTAGTGAACATGCGGTGTCATATTAGTTTCAGGTGTATAATTTAGTGATTCAACACTTATATACCACACCTGGTGTTCGTCCAAACAGGTGCCCTCCTTAATCCCCGTCACCTATTTAACCCATTTCGCCCACCCACATCCCTCCAGTAGCTCTCAGTATGTTCTCTGTCAGTAAGAGTCTGTTTCTTGTTTTGCCCCTCTTTTTCCTCTATGCTCATTTGTTTTGTTTCTTAAATTCCATATGAGTGAAATCATTGGTATTTGTCTTTCTCTGACTTATTTCATTTAGCATCATATTCTCTAGCTCCATCCGTATCATCACTAATGCCAAGATTTATTTTTGATAGCTGAGTAATATTCCATTGTATATACTTACCACTTCTTTATCCATACATGAGTCGATGGACATTTGGGCTGTTTCCATAATTTGGCTATTGTTGATAATGCTGCTATAAACATTGGGATGCATATATCCTTTTGAATTAGTATTTTTGGATTTTTTGGATAAATACCCAGTAGTGCAATTACTGGATGATAGGGTAGTTCTATTCTTAACTTTTTGAGGAATCTACATACTGTTTTCCAGAGTGGCTGCACCAGCTTTCATTCCCACCAACAGTGTAAGAGGGTTTCCCTTTCTTAACATCCTCACCAACACCTGTTTCTTATGTTGTTGATTTTAGCTGTTCTGACAGTTGTGAGCCTAGTACCTGTCTCATTGTAGTTTTAATTTGTATTTCCCTGATCATGAGTGATGTTGAGCATCATTTCACATATCTGTTAGCCATTTGGATGTTTTCTTTGGAAAAATGAGTGCTCATTTCTTCCCATTTCTTAATTGGATTATTTGTTCTTTGGGTGTTGAGTTTTTATAAGTTCTTTATATATTTTGGATACTAATCCTTTATTAGATATGTTATTTGCAAATAATTTCTCCCATTCCAGGTCACCTTTTAGTTTTGCTGATTGTTTCCTTTGTTGTGCAGAAGCTTATTATTTTGATGAAGTCCCAGTATGTTATTTCCCTTGCCTTAGGTGAGTTATCTAATAAGAAGTTGCTGTGGCTGAGGTCAAAGAGGTTGCTGCCTGTGTTCTCCTCTAGGATTTTGATGGTTTCCTGTCTCACATTTAGGTCTTTCATCCATTTTGAATTTATTTTTGTCTAGCTTTTTTGATATAGCTTTAAGTAGCTATCTTTTTATTCCCTCACCAAAGTTCTCAGAAACTTTTACATTTCCATATAAAACAGTTTCGTAGTTGACTTCTTTTACTTTTCAACAAGCACAGCATTGATAGCTAACTTGTTTTCATGCTTAGTACATGCAGAAGTAAGCATATGGCCTTTAAAATCCAGCTTGTCAAAAAATAAATAAATAAAATAAAATCCAGCTTGTCTTAAATGCACAGAAAATAAATTCATCAAACTTATTGAGCACCTGTTATGTGATCTATCAGCCTCCTCTTTCCATTTAATTGGACCCAAGTTTCTGAATCTATTTCAGGGAGACAGAAGCAATTTTAGCTAATAGTTCTTTTGGTAGTTAATATAATTAATTGTGCCTAAGTATCATTTAAAAAAAAGTTTGAGTTATAATTGACAGAATTATTTTAGTTTCATGTGTACAACATAATGATTTGATATTTGTATATGTTGTGAAATGAGCACCACAATAAGTCTAATTAATTAACATCCATCACTACACATAGTTAATTCTTTTCTTGTGATGAAAACTCCTAGGATCTATTTTATTAGCAACTTCCAAATATGCAATACAATATTATTAACTGTGGTTGCCATGCTATACATTACATCCTCATGACTTATTTATTTTATAACTGGAGGTTGTACCTTTGGCTCCCTTCTCACATTTTGCCCACCCCCATCCCTGCCTCTGGCAACCACCAAACTACTCTCTTAGATTCCACATGTAAGGGAAATCATATTGTACTTATCTGACTTACTTCATTTAGCATATGCCCTAAGGTCCCACCATGTTATTTCAAATGGCAAGATTTCATTGTTTTGTATAGCTGAATAATATTTAATTGTGTATCTGTCTACCACATTTTATCCATCACTCATTGATGAACACTTAGATGTTCTTCATATCTTGATTATTGTAAATAGAGCTGCAGTGAACATAGGGATGCAGATATCTTTTTGAGCTAGTGTTTTTACTTTCTTCAGATAAATACCCAGAAGTTTATAATAAAATGTTTTCACTATTTAACAATACTAATACTTTATAGTATAAAAGATTAATTATTTTGGGTAGTACAGAATGTTTGAAAAAGTAACTTTGTCTTTTTAAAAAATTTATTACAAAATACTAAATGTAAATGTAATCAGGAGCATGGAAAGCTAGCAGGTAAGGTTCCTGAGGTTCTAAAGCAAGCAAATAGGTTTCGAGCAGAGGGAACAAATTTGTAAAAGGCGCCACCTCACTGACCTTGATAAATTCAAGGAACTATTCATTGTTCAGAAAGACTGGAATATAGGAGATATATAGGAAAGTTCCCAAAGGTGAGTTTGCTCAAGTAACAGGGCTCAAGTCACTAGAGGTCTTGTTTTCTTGCCAAGAAATCAAAAACTTTTTTCTTATGACAGGTGCCTTTAAAGGTATTTCAAGCAAAGAAGAGATATTTAAGTAGGTAGATGTGAAAGGGACTTTAGTTTTGTAAACTGGAAAAGCATGGTCAATGACAAGCTATGGCACAAAAGACAGGACCTAGTGAGCATAGCATTTCAGAGCAATACCAAGAGAAGAGACCCTGGGAAGGAGAGTGAGAAGAAGAGCTTTCTTGATCTAGAACACCAGGTTCAAAATGAGTCCATGAATTCCAATTAGTTGATTCTATTTCATTTTCTTAATTAAATGACATAATGACAATTAGCATCAGTTGAGGTTGAATGCTCCAGAGAATTCTATTAATAATCTGATTTGATTTGAGGGTATACTCTATCCTGAATAAAAATGATGCAGGCTAGCACTGTAAAAGAACATCTGGGGATGAGCACTGGGTGTTCTACTATATGTTGGCAAATCGAACTCCAATAAAAAATATATACATAAAAAACAAAAAAGAACATCTATAATATGTAATAATGTAAAAATAACCATGCTGTCTATTCAAGTAGAACTGGTCTCTAAGGAGCTCTAAACACATTAAACATTAGAGGCCACGTTCTCTCTACAGTGCAAAGAGGCAGAATAACAAGCAAGCTCCTTCCCATCTGGTCTTGCCCATGTTTTCAGGTCTGTCTCATGCTTTGCCACTTCTTCACCAATCCTCATTTTCAAGCACATGAGCCAATTGTGGTTTTCTCCTAAATATATGCCATCTTGTTCTTAGTATGCTTTCCCTTGCCTTTCTATCTGGCAAGTCTCTGTTCCTCCTTAAGACTCGGCTGAAACGGCTCAAGTCTCTGTAAAGCTCTCTGTGATGTCTCAATTAGTCCTTTATTTTCAGCACGTATACATTTGCATGTAATGAACACCCACAACTCCCTTTTAGATACTCTTAAGAGAGCTCCCTAACGGACAGGGACTATGTTGTATTCACTTTGAAGTGTGTCCTCGGCATACAGACAGTTCCTGAGAGTAGTAGGTGCCTAAGTATGAAAACCATAGCTACCCTGGGGATGGGACCTGGGTTTCACTGTCTATTGCCCTGCATAAGGGATGCTGGTGTTCTTTTTTAAGATTTTATTTATTCATGAGAGAGAGAGACAGGGAGAGGGAGAAGCAGGCTCCCTGCAGGGAGTCCCACATGGGACTCAATCCCAGGACTCCAGGATCACGCCCTGGGCCAAAGGCAGGTGCTAAACCACTGAGCTACCCAGGGATCCCCTGATGCTGGTGGGTTTTGTTTTGTTTTGTTTTTGTTTTTGTTTTTTTTATGTTGGTGTTCTAATGTGCTAATGTTCTAATGGTGCTCTTCCTTTGCTTAGAAATTGATTCCTTGACCTTCATATTTTCTTTCTGGACAATGCAAACAACATGAAGTTGTCTAAATAATCAAATTCCTCCAAACTTGAAGTAGACAAGGCGAAGACTTCACTGTGGGAGAATTACATCACAGAACAAATGAGATCGTTTGTATTTAAAAAAAAAATCTGGTCATTTGGTTCTTGGGTTTCTTTTTCTATGATGACACTTAAAGAACCAGTATTTTTAGTCAAATTAAAAATAGATTATAAATTCATGCTTATAAGCGGTGTCTTAGGCACAAGAATGTTGGATATAGATAGAGAGTAGGACTTGATTTTTTAATTAATACTATATCTCAAAATACTGCTTTATTACCTTGCTCAATGTATTTGAGATCCTATTCATGTTTCCTGGAGCCTCATAATATTTATAAAACTAGAATGGGAAGGACGAATGTTTTATTAGAGTTGGCTTTTCATAAAGCATCTGAGCATCATGCTACTGTATTTTTAGCTCAATCTGTGAATATTATGTGTAGCTAAGTGTCTATTTAAACACAACCCTGAAAATCACCTCTTTGCCTTCAACCTTCATATCAACATGAATTCTATATATGCAATCTTAGCTAGAAAAACAGATTTTCATCAATATTTGCTTTTGAAGCAAACCTAAGTTAGATAATTCTAAATGTCTAATAGAAATGTGATACCAAACTTGATGTTAGTTATTCCATTAAATAAATTTTCTTTTCTCCTTGTTCTTAACAAATGGTAATTCCTTTTGACTTTATAAAGATCCTTTGGATAAGAAATGTTAATCCCACAAAATGAAGACTAAAATGTTTATGCTCATTTCTTGCTTCTCAGTGGTTCCATCAAACAGCAGGATTTGTGACTCTAGCTTTCTGACGGGGCTCAAAAATACCTTTCCAGTTTTGCCTTCTGACTCCCTCACTCTCCTCCCCTTCCTGTTGTTACTCTTTCTCTTCCAAATCAGAACTGCATTGCCATAAAAAATTAGGCAGATTTATGAATGGTTGGATAGATGGATGGATAAATGGATAAAAATGTGATAAACCAAGCTTGGTAAGCTGTTAATGGTAGAATCTAAGTGGAGGTTTTAGAGGCATTCACTGTAAGATTCTTTCAACTTTGCTGTGTTGAAAATTGTCATAATTTCTTAGAAGTTGTAATCCAGGAAGGGTAGGATGACAAGGGGCTTCACTTATTTTGTTTAAATTTTTTTACAATATATTATTAGGGAAAAATGGAAAGAAAGCTATATGAAACTGTCTTCATAAGTGAAGTCACCAGACTATTGGTTTAAATACCCTTCATGTTTGAAATTTGCATTAGGCCATGCTAAATAACTAAGAATGTGTACAATCATTTAGCTATATAATAATAAAACCACATCATTATAATAGGAAATTGGATATGTAAGTGTGGTAGATATAGTCAGTGGAATACTATGCAGCCATTAAAACTTCTAGAAACAGATACAATGACATGGAAAGATTCATATATAATTTTTTATATGTGTCTAGAACATTGTGAATTTATGGACACACCTAGAAGTACATATATACAAAGATATTATCTTTGAATTATTATATTATGGATCTTTTTCTCTCATATAGATTTTTGTATTCACATTTTCCATTTTTTTCTTAAAGGTGTTCCAATGTTTTTTATTTTAGTAACCTAAGAAAGAAGGAAAACAGAGAAGAGAAGGAAAGAAAAAAGCCAAGCTATTTTTCTGTGAAAATGGAGTAGAGAAATGTTGGTATCTGTAAATAATTTTTGATCAAGCCAAAAGATTATCTGGATTTTCCTTTTATCTATATCAATGAAATCTGCTCTCTTATATTTTCTTAATCTTGCTCTTACAAAAAGTGCATGTGAAATATGTAAAAACAAATAATTTCATTCATTCTTCTGAAGTTATTTTCGTGGACTTAACTAGTGGCTTTGAAGGAAAGTTAAGATGTTTTCATGCTGCTAGGCCCAAGGCATTTCATACTTGGAAATGCCCTATCTTTAATCTCCAATTGCATTAGATTTCTGTGTCTGACTCATGAGGAAAAGAAGTTTCAAAGCCAAAATGGTAAAATCTAATATCTCTCTAACTATACTAACTATTGATAGATTTCAGACAATGTGACACCTATGTTCCAGTGGTCCTAACCAGAAGAATTAAGAGTTCAAAGATGCCAGTTAAATAATAAAAATGTTTTTGTGTATTATAGATGTCTTTTGTCCAAGGAGATTTAAAAATGCACTAGAATTAGGTAATCTTTAGCAATATGTCTCTGGTAGGGTAATAGGAAGTAACAGTCATTACTGTTAATTTTTATTCATCCAGTGAATTTATTGAACATTTTATGGCTCTGCAATTAATATTTCGCTTATTGTTTCCTCTCTAGAACATTTTTTTCAATAGCTACTGCCAGAAAAGTTAGACATGAATCAATGTAAAAATATGTATAGAAAGAGTTCATTTCTGGATTCCAGTTCTCTGGTCCTCTCTTGGTGGATGATGTGGAATTTAAAACTTATACATTTACCCTGTTCCTGGATGCCAGTGTTCTATTCTATGAATGTCTTCTCACTACCCCACAATGCCTAACATTTCATTGTCTTCATCTCTTATCTTCCCTAGGTAAAATGTCCAGTGATCGAGCTTTGAGGAAGCAGCAGCAATTAAACAACCTTGTTTATGTGGTGACAAATCAGGCCAAACCTGGTGACAGAATTGTGGATTTCTGCAGCGGCGGGGTATTGTATCTCTCCTTTTGTTCTCTTTAGCCTTTCGCTATGTGACTTTACTGTATTATATTCAAAGTCATGTTTTTATTTGGCAAGGCTGCTGTCTCAGAATGAGAAAAAAGCCTTACAGACCAAAGTTGTTTCTTTTTCTGCCTTTTCCAGGGCCATGTCGGGATTGTCCTTGCTCACATGCTACCATCATGCCAGGTAAAATATGAATAACCAATAAAAAGAAACGATGGAAAACTACCCAGTTCACTTAGCTGGGTCTGTCTTACCCCTGCTCTTTGAATGTATAATCATTCACTCAGGTCACATTATATGGCACACATAAATTTTTTTTTCTTTGAACTAAACTTCTAAAAATCTTTTTTTTTTTTTTAACTTCTAAAAATCTTAAAGTAGGATCACAGTAGAGTTTTCAATTTTTATAAAACAGTTATATTTTAAAATAATTTTTAGAAGGAAACACCATTCTGTTGTTAAATAAAATAGTTAATAGTAAAACTAGTTTAATTGTCCATATATTTTTATACCAGAAATACTAGCATCTGAAACTTATTAAGCATATTCTTTTAGTATCTTGATTTTTATCCATTTTACCAAAATTGTAACAGAATAACAAAATCTGTTAAAGAAAAAAATAAACTCCAAATTTACCACAGTCATCCATCAAATGCTTTTCTTCCCCTGTTCTCATTAAGTCATTGTCTATGAGGATGCTTATTGCTGCAAATGCTAAAAATGTAAATATAATTTTAGTCACCAGCTTTAACTCAGTATTGTAGCATAAATGTTTTTTCCCTATTGCAAATAGTTTTAAATATCATTATTAAAATATCACCAAAATGTAAGTACACAGTATGTTTTTAAGTAAATGTACCATAATTTATGCAGTCATTGCCGCCATTTGTTAGGAGTTTATTATTTTTAGTCTTCTGCCATATGAAATCATTTCCTTGCAGTGATCATCTTTTAGCATAAAAGTCTAGAATTTGATGACTTTTAAAAAATACAAAACAAACAGGGCAGATTCTTTGCTCATGAACTCCCTGGAAGGTGCAAAATAATTATAGTGACTCCTCACAGAAGAAAATGGTGAAGAAGAACTCATAGACTGGCCAGAATGACATGTAACAGACAGCTGGGGGGCAAGGGGGTATCATTCTTTTCTTTTCTCCAAAAATAAAGGGCAAAATAAATAAGGAATCCTGGGGGAAACTAGCAGCTGTTTTTGTTATCAAGGAAAGCAACAATTTCGTGGTTGGAGTTAGAGGAAGAAAGCTCATAAAGAAGAACCCTGGAGAAGCAGGGTCAAGGATATGGTGTTTTTCCCCCTTCTCCACAGTTCTAGAAACTTAGAGATGTTGAGACTTTAAAGGTGAAATCTTGGCTAGAATAATGGCTGGAAAGCCTTTGATGCCAAGTATACTCTGATAGGTTTTTATACAAAGGAATGCAGGATTTTTCCATAAAGACAAGCATAAGGACAAAATAAGGGTAGAACTAGGAATGATAGTGATGAAAGTGATTTAATTCTGCCCACTTTTCTTTGTCAAAACCAGTAATCCTCTCCAGTCATCATTGGCCTGGATTCCTAGAGACTCTTAACCATTTGCCCTTCCTTCTGAAGGTTGCCCTTCACCCCAACCAATCCATAGTATACATTGCAACAATGGAACCTTCTTTTATCACACGACCTGGCTGCTATTACCTCTCCAGAATTATGTCTACCATCTATACCCTGTCCCCCCATCCACCATCACCACCACACACTGTGCCCCAGCTACACCAATTTTCTCAGTTCTTCAAACACACCCTTGGGCGTTTTTACATATTTCTCTCTCTGCCAGAAATACTCCTCCAGTCCTCTAGCTAATTTCTATTCATTTCTCAGGGCTCAGTTAATATGTTATTTTCCATCTTAAATTACTAAAACCTTCCTTAGTCATGAAGTCTGAGTGCTCTGATAATGCAATATGTCTTCCATTACACACATAACTGTATTATAATTGCCTGTTACACTTATATCACTCCATTTGTAAGCTTTAAGAGTTTGAGGACCTTGTTCATTTTTATACCACATTATTGGACATACTTCCTGACAGAGGATAAGGATCAGTGTAATATGTTCTACATTAAAGCTATGAAATACAGTAATAATACTTTGCCCTAATGTCTGAATTATGTTACTGAATATACTGTTGTTTCCTGGGTGAAATCTAGGTTACATTAATAGAAAACAAGGAATTATCTTTAATCCGTGCTAAGAAGAGAAGTGATGAACTAGGTTTAAGCAACATTTGGTTCATTCAAGCAAATATGGAGTATTTTACAGGGATGTTTAATATTGGGGTAAGTAAGCAATTTCAATTTCTTTAATTTAATTAAGAAAAATTATATTCCTCAGACTAATTAGATAATATACTTTTATATTCTCTGCTAAGTAGGTGTATAACTTTTTATTTCAACTATCTCTAAAGTATAGCATATTAATGAATATTATTTCATTCATAGCACTTCACCAGTATGTGGTAGAGGTAACATTTGTTCCTCTCCCAGATATGAGCTTTATTTTCTTCACTGCAGAATACCTGGTGCCTAAAACAATGTTTGACATATAGCAAATGCTTGAAAATAGTTCTCAATCGAATGAACGATTGAATTCTAATGACAATGGCCTCCCTTAGTTTATTTTACATTTTTTAAAGATAACAAAGAAAAATAAAGAAATGTTGCTGTTATTCTTTGTATTTGTCTTAAATATTTTTTCTTATTTTTAAAAGGCTATTGTTTACTATAGAAAAATACATAACAATACAAAGAAGAATCACCAGTATTACCATCAAAACCCTTTGGTCATTATATTTATGCACACATACAAACATATATTTACACATATGTTAACATTACTGACATACTATCATACTACATGGATCTTGCTTTAACTCAACATTGTCATAAATCTTTCCCCTACTCATTGATCATGTTTTTTTTTTTCATGTTGTCATAATGCATAATTATTACTATGATGGGCATCTTATGCATTAAGACTGGGATACATTTGCCAAATCTCTTTCTAGGGACGTTGTGCTAATCTGCATTCCCAACTGTATGTGTTCATAAAACATACATAATAGGCTAGTCTAGCTGGAACTCTTTTTCAGAATAAAAACTCAGACTTTCATAGTTCTTATGATCTTTCCAATGAGGTCCATTTCCTAAACATCAACTACTGGGAATTTGTGGGATTTATTGTTATCTTTTACAGGGAAAAATGTATGCAATTTGTTTACGTTGCAGACATGATCTAGATTGGTTATCTCAAGCCAAGCCGATACGAAGAGAAAAAAGCCTATTATTGAGGAAATTCAGGAAAATGCAGACATCTGAAACAGCGAATTCAAATTAACTATATGTTTATGTACAACTTAAATTTTACATAAATGTCGACATAAAATCAAAGCTTCTCCCAGGAAATGAGCCATTAAACCAATTGCCCATGTTACCAGTACACCAGCAAAATATTTAAGGTGGCAAGAAATTTCTGCCCATTTACTCACCTTTCAAATCACAAAATTCCAGTCTTATCAGCCATATATCTCTTTATCTTCCTGTGGTTTATAGGTGCTAAATCATTCTGGCATATTCTTATAACTTCCAAGGTCATAATTCACTAACACTACCTGAGAATGTGTGTCTTTTTGATGTGATATTTTTTCTACATTTCATAATAATATATTCATAATGACTTTTTTCTTTCATAATTACTTTTGTCAAGATATATAGAAAATGAATTAAAATTACTTGGAGGATTAAACCAAAATTAGATTTACTCTCAAGAAAATAATTTTCCCTAGGAGGATAATTGAGGCATTGTTACTAGATAAATCAAGCTGAATGCATCAGTGGCTCCAACTCTTATATTAAATAGATTACAGTGAAAATAGTGTAGCTAGAGAGGAAATCAGAATAAGTATTGGAAATGCATTAAAATTGCATTAATCCATGGTTTTGTGATATTTCAAATAAAGGTTTAGTTAGCATTTATCTTTGCTTAGTAAATATTTTTTCTTTTACTATTTTTCTTAAAAATAGTAATGTAAACCAGATTTTTTTTAAGATTTTATTTATTTATTCATGAGACACACACACACACACACACAGAGGCAGACACACAGGCAGAGGGAGAAACAGGCTCCATGCAGGGAGCCTGACGTGGGACTCAATTCTGGGTCTCCAGGATCAAACCCTGAGCTGAAGGCAGCACTAAACCGCTGAGCCACTGGGGCTGCCCAGTAAACCAGATTTTAAGGAGAGAATTTTAAAATTTAGAATCAACTATGTTTAGGAACTTTAAGCAAATTATTTATATATAAGAATTAAAATACTAATTGTTAGCCATACTTCTGTTAAGATAACAACCTACAGCAGACAAAAATGAAAAGATTTACTAACTTTGTTAAACTAGTTTGATCTGAAATAAGGAAAGGAACAAATCTAAATATTTTCAGATCTTTTAATTAGGTCTTCCAACACTTCCACCTACTGCACCTGCCCAATATATTCAGAATCAATGAGATGACACTGCGTTTGTTCCAAAGAGTCAGCATGTAGTTTTTGGTTCTTTAGAAATACAAATGCCTAATAAGCTTATAAAAAATTCAAAGTAAATTTTAACTTGAACAACAGTGATATGCCATCCTTGCTCTTAAATTTTGCAAAGGCTAAAAAAAATATTCTACTCTTCGACTGCAGAGCTTCCATGAGATAAGCCTAATTATACAGGAGTTTTATATTTTTTACTTTATATGATATTTGCAATGATTTATTAATGACATGAAAAATTAGTTATAATGGTAAACAAAATAAACATAATGATAAAGAGTGTGGATTTTAACATTGGGTAATTTGTGCCAAAATCTCAGCTTGGCACTTACTAGCTGCATGACTCTGGGCAACTTATTTAAACTCACTAATCCTAATCAATTTTTCCATATATAAACTAGGCATAAAATAGCTGACTCATAGGATATTGATATAACGTATGTGAAACACTTAGCAGGTTGTCTGCCATTTAGGTAGCACTCAATAAATTGGGCCGCTTTACTGTACAGTGTGATCTCTGCACTTAAAAAAGATGGGAAGAATATGCTAATATGGATTTTTTTAAAGGTAGCTATCTCTATATACTATGTGATAATATTTTTTTCTTTCCATATTTTCAAAATACCTCTAATTTAACATGTTGCTTTTATACTCATGATAATGTAAGCAATAAAGATAGAAGAATAAATATGTGTTTAATATTATAGAGAGATAGATAGCTTATTTAGCCAAGAAAGGCTAATAGATCCCTAAGGATTAGTATACCGTATCTAAAAGAATTCTGAACATATAAAATCTATATCTTTTTCTTTCAAAACAAGTATGTATTATTTTTTTTCTAAAGATTTATTTATTTGAGAGAGAGAGAGTATGTGCAAGCAGGGAGAAAGGTAGAGGGAGAGAATCTCCAGCAGATTCCCCACTTAGCACAATGACTGAGCCACCCACCCAAGCACCCCCAATAGTTGTAGTTGGCTTATTCTCATTTTGATTATAATGACTATTCATGTCCTGAGGAAAATTTAAAAGTTTTTTCAAAATTAAGAAACATCCAAGAAGGTATTTTTTCCTCCCAGTTTCAATATATGCAGCTGCATGGTGCTGAATTAAGTATGTTATGAGTTGAATGTTTGTGTCCTCTTTCAAAAAATGCATATGTTGAATTCCTAACCCTTAACATAATGGAATTAAGACCTGGGGCTTGGGAGGTAATTAGGTCATGAAGGTGGAGCCTTCCTGAATGGAATTAGTACTCTTGTAAGACAAGAGAGCTTCTTTCATCCCCTCTATCTGCAAACCACAAAGGGGTCCCTCTCTAGACATTAGATCGCCAGCACCCTGATCTTGGACTTTTCCACCACCAGAGCTGCAGTAAATGTTTGCGGTTTAAGCTACCTACTGTATGGTAATTTTTTTTTAAATAATAGACCAAACTGAGACACTATGTATTGATTACCAACCTTTAAAGGAAAATTTAAAAATTGCTTCACAAGTGGCCTTTTTAAGACTGTTTTTTTTTCTTTTTTAAATATTTTATTTATTTATTCATGAGACACAGAGAAAGAGAGAGAGGCAGAGACACAGGCATAGGGAGAAGCAGGCTCCATGCAGGGAACCCAATGTGGGACTCAATCCCAGGACTCTAGGATCTTGCCCTGGGCCAAAGGCAGGAGCTAAACTGCTGAGCCACCCAGGCGTCCCAATTTAAGGTTTTTTTTAAAAAAGAGGTCTGTGTATTGCCTTCTTATCTAATGCAGGATAAACAATCTTCATTATTGTGAAAACCTACTTTACAAGATTATGCTTTTTAAGACCTAACTTACAATGTGTATTAATACAAATGCTCTCAAACAATATTACAAAAAACCTGTTGTCAAACAATATTATAGAAAGGACCATGACTATGGAAAAACACACTGCACTAAAAAAAAAAAAAAAAAAAAAAAGTCAGTGTTAACCTTGCCATCAAAATGTTTTAGCTGGATAATTCCAACAGTAACAGAGTCTTCTGAACCAGGTGATAAGGTATTGATTTCTAACAGTATTGGTGACTATTTTCTATATTGTCAATATATATAAAAATCTCAAAATGGTTTACTTTTGAGCTATGTATTTATGTTTTTTATCTTACCCATAACAATTTTAATATGATTGTTTATGGTTTATCAGTGCTGAGTGCTTAATTACAAGTTTATTTCTAGTTATATATGTTACTTTACAATTAGAAGCATATGCAATTATACAATGTGATTCAGTAGCACTTTTGATCAGTAATTTATATAATCCTTGTTTTTAAAGTAAAAGGAACTTGAGGAAGTATATAGTCTACAGACACAATTTTGAAGAATCATTTAGACAAAATGGAGGACTTCCCAGGTGAAGAAAGCAGATAGAAATATTTTAACCCCCTTGTCTCCAAGGAAGATCAGATCCCCAAATAACAAGAAGAACAAAAAACAGAAGACTCATACTCCATTTTTGATGAGCCTACATTCAAGATTCTGTAACTTGAACCACAATAGATGAAGGCAGAAAGCAGACTAAAGAAAAATGGTAAGTTGAGTAGAAAAGAGGAAGATCAAACTGAAATGAGTGAGGAGAGGGAGTGACTATCAGGAAGCAAGTCAGTTTGCTCTCAGAATCCCAGAAAATGTCAAGGATTCAGAATGCCAGAAACCTCAGAGACAGGGGATAAGAAAGAGCTGAAATCATGTTTAATTAAAAATAATATTTAGAGACCCAGATTCCTACCTCTATCTTGTGTATACTCCCTGACTCCTGCAAGAAACTAGAGCTTTTTTCTGTGAAAAAACTGAGCCAGAGATGCTCAAAATACAGGGATACTGGGCATAGAGGAGGGCAAGGGTGCTGTGCCATACTGAAAACAAGAACTCAGTGAGAATCTGCACACTAAATGATGGATCTCTTTATAGCTGTAATTTAAAAAAAAAAAAAAAAAAAAGGCAGCTAGCCACCTGATCACTCAGTCACTAGTGAAGCCCACCAGTCTTCAAGCCTTTCATTTAGTACTTCCAGTCAACCTTTTAGTTTTAGTGATCACTCTTTAATATGAACTGACAGCCAAGGAATATCAAACATGGAAAACTTCCAAAATAGAAGATAGAGACCAAAGCAACAAACATAACAAAGGATCTCATTCATGGAGAGATCAGAGAAGATATTACATGAATGAAAAAAGGATAGAATGAAGGGGGGGGGAGGCAGATAAACCAACAGAGAACAAGAAGGGACTTCTTGGAAATTAAAAATATGTTAACCAAAATTGAAAAAAAAGAAACCAAAACCACAAGTAGAAAATCTAAAAGATGAAGTATAGGATATCACCTATAAAAATAGAACCAAAAAAAGAAATAGAAACTGAAATAAGCATTTTAATAAACAATTAGAGATTCAGTCTACAGAGTCCAATACCTCAGGAATAGGACAACTAGAAAGAAAAAACATAAAATGGTGGGAAGGAAAATATCCAAGAACTAATATAAGAAAATGTGTCAATAATGAAGGGTTTCTCTTAATTAAAACAGACCACTTTTGGGGTGCCTGGGTGGCTCAATTTGTTAAACGTCCAACTCTTGGTTTCAACCCAGGTCATGATCTCATGGGTCATGATATTATAGGTCATGAGACTGAGCCCTTTTTTGGGCTCCACACTCAGCTTGGAGTCTGCTTGAAGATTCTTTCCCTCGGCCTTCTCCCTATGCGTGCACATATGCACACATATTCTCTCAAATAAATAAATCTTAAAAAAAAAAAAAAAAAAACACCACTACCAGAAAGCTATAGCAATCAAAACGGTACGGTACTGGTACAAAAATAGACACATAGATCAATGGAACAGGAAGAGAGCCTAGAAATAAACCCACACTTACGTGGCAAAACAACAACTACAACAAAAGAGACAGGAACATATACTAGGAAAAAGACAGCCTCTTCAAAAAATGCTGTTGGGAAAACTGAACAGCTACATGCAAAAGAATGAAACTGGACCACTTTCTTACACCATACCCCAAAATAAACTCAGAATAGATTAAAGACCTAAATGTGAGACCTAAAACCATAAAACTAGAAGAAAACATAGGCAGTAATCTCTTTGACATTGATCATAGAAATATTTTTCTAGATGTCCCCTCAGGCAAGGGAAATCAAACTATTGGGACTACACCAAAATAAAATAACTTTTGCACAATGAAGGGAACCATCAACAAAACAAAAGACAACCCACTGAATGGAGAAGATATTTGCAAATTATATATCTGATAAGGGGTTAATACCCTAAATATATAAAGAATTTATACAACTCGTTACCAAGAAAAATAATAATCTGATTAAAAATGGGTGGGGGACCTGAATAGATCTTTTTCCAAAAAAGCCATCCATATGGCCACCAGAAACATGAAAAGATGCTCAACATAACTAATTAGGGAAAAGCAAATCAAAACCACATGAGAGATCACCTTATTATACCTGTCAGAATGGCTAAAATCAGAAAGACAAGAAATAACAAGTATTCACAAGGATGTGAATTAAAAGGAATCCTTGTGCACTGTTAGTGGGAATGTAAATTGGCACAGTGACTGTGGAAAACCATATGAAATTTCCTCAAAAATTTAAAAGTATAATTACCATATGATCCATTAATTCCACTACTGGGTATTTGCCCAAAGAAAGTGAAAACACTAATTTGAAAAGATATATACAGCCCTATGTTTATTGCAGCCTTATTACAATAGCCAAGATATGGAAGCAAGCCAAGTGTCCATTCATAAATGAATGCATAAAGATATACACACACAGGGCGCCTGGGTGGCTCAGTCAGTTGAGTGTCTGCGTTCGACTAGGGTTGTGATCCCGAGGTCATGGGATCGAGTCCCATGTGGGGCTCCCTGCTTAGCAGGGAGTCTGCTCTCCCTCTCCTCCCCACTCATGCTCTCTCTATGTCTATCTCTATCTCCCTCAAATAAATAAATAAAAATCTTTAAAATATATATATACACAACACTTATACATAATGGAATATTACCAAGCCATAGAAAAGAATGAGATCTTGCCATTTGCAATAACATGGATAGATCTAGAGGGTATTATGTTAAGTGAAATAAGTCAACCAGAGAAAGACAAATACCATATGATTTCACTCATACATGGAATTTAAGAAACAAAACAAAAAAAATAAAATAAACCATAAATACAGAGAGCAAACTGGTGGTTATGGGAGGGGAGGTGGCATAGAGAGAGGTAAAATAGATAAAGGGACCAAGAATTCACTTATCTTGAACACTGAGTAATGAATAGAATTGTTGAATCATTATACTGTACACCTGAAACTAAGGTAACACTGTATGTTAGTTATATTTCAATAAAAATAAATAAAAAGCCTATTTGAAAAATGACAAACCAAGGTGTATTGTGAAATTTTAGAACATCAAGGATGAAAAGAAGTTCCTAATAGTTTCCAGATAGAGGGGAAAAAAAAATGGGGAAGCCATATGAAAAAAATTGGAATCAAAATGCCAACACAATTCTCAATAGCAACAATGGAAGGCTAGAAGACAGTGAAACAATGTCTTGAAAATTCTGAAGGAAAATATCTAACCTAAGATTCTATACCTAATCAATCCATCAAGTGGGAAAGTAATAACGAAAACGTTAATGTCTCAAGAAATGTATTTCAGGGCAGCCCGGGGGGGCTCAGCGGTTTAGTACCGCCTTCAGCTCAGGGCCTGATCCTGGAGATCTGGGATCGAGTCCCACGTCAGGCTCCCTGCATGGAGCCTGCTTCTCCCTCTGCCTGTGTCTCTGCCTCTCTCTCTCACTCTCTGTCTCTCATGAATAAATAAATAAATAATCTTAAAAAAAAAAAAAAAGGAAACGTACTTCAGGAATCTCCTAGAGGATGTGCTTCACTAACACAAGAGAGCAAATAAAAAAAATAATAAGTAGTACCTAACACAAAAGGAGGTGAAGAGAATCCTCAGTATGATGGCAAAGGGAATCTCAGGATCAGAGCTAGGCAGAAGGCCTAGAAAGAAAGCACTGAGTCATTACTTAAAGGTCAGAAAGCCCAGGAAAAATGTCTTCAGGAAAGAAAATTGAGAGTGATTGATTAGTTGGCAGTTTTCATAGAACAGAAAGTTATATGATAGGGCATTTTACAGAGTTTGGGGTAGAGAGAGGCTTGGATATTTTTTTTTTAATCGTACAACACACTTAGCTCAGCAGTGAATAGTATATATACAAAGCAATAATAATAAAACATTATGTAAACACTTAGCTAGAAATTGAAGGTAATATTAAGAGGACAGTAAAAGGAAAAAGAATGTAAATGTGAAAAAAACAAACCAAACCACACAAAAACAAAACTTCATCTCCTATAATGGAAAGTCAATAGTAATGTCTAATATTTATAAATAACGGGAGAGCAATATATATTTATTATATAGAAAAAGTGCTAGATTTCAGGAAAGAAAACCAGTGAGTTGAAAAGCATTGGCCTTGGTTGCCAGATGTTCTTTCAAGGGTGGAAGAGTGTACAGAACAAGGACCCTTTGTTATTACTGTACATGCCTTTTAGCATTATTTGGATTTTCAAGCCAATTATCTATATATAATATAATTGCATGAAAGTTTTTAAAGGGTTTGGGGGAGAGAACATGAGTGCATAGTTGGCACCACGCCTACTTCCGTCTAAGATATTTGGTTAAGAATCCTTTGAGAAGCAAAGGTTCAGAGCCTAATTGGCTGGGCAAATTTAGAGATCATCCAGTTCAACCTTTTCATTTCACAGAGCAGTTGAGGCCACCTGTATCTGCAGAGAGGCATATCAAGTTAGTGTGAGAGCCGAGCCTGGAGTCCAGTCAGTGCCCTTCTGTTTGCTTCTTACATCTCAGAAAGGAGCAAATAAGAACACAGAGAACTAGAACAAAGTTTGGTATCAGGCAGTAGGAGTTCAAATCTTGGCTTCATCACTTGTGATGTTAGACCAGGTCTTGCTGGCTAGGGACTTTGGACATGTGATTCCAAATGGAGACAATAAGAGCTACTTAATATATTAAGACAATAATTAAATGATTAAAACAAAAAAAAAATCAATGTAGATTTTGACATCTAGCAGATACTGAATACATGCTAGTTCCCTATGGTGTTGTAATTTCAGAAGATAGTAGGACCAATGAAATGAATAAAAAGAGAGGGGATATATTTGTAAAGAGTAGGTATCTAGGATGGAGGCCCCAAACTGTCTGAGTTAGGGTCCTTGATTTGCTGTGTGACCTGCAACAAGTTACTTACCCTCTCTGGGCCTCAATTTCCTTATCCTAAAATAGTACCTACTTAGATAGTTGCACACTGCTGTTCACAGCAGCAATATTCCCAATAGCCAAGAGGTGAAAGCAACTCAAGTGTCCATGGACAGATAAACAACATATGATGTATGTATATATTATTTAGCCTTTAAAAAGAAAGAAATCGGGCAGCCCGGATGGCTCAGCGGTTAAGCGCCACCTTTAGCCCAGGGCGTGATCCCGGATCTCCCGGATCGAGTCCCATGTCAGACTCCCTGCATGGAGCCTGCTTCTCCCTCTGCCTGTGTCTCTGCCTCTGTGTGTGTGTGTGTGTGTGTGTGTGTGTGTGTGTGATGAATAAATAAACTTTAAAAATCTTTAAAAAAAATAAATAAAAAGAAAAAGAAATCTTGTCATGAACCTTGAGGTTGCTAAGTAAAATAAGCCAGTTGCAAAAAAAGACATACTGTGAGATTCCTCTTATATGAGGTATCTAAGGTAGTCAGTCACCTGCATAAAAACAGAAAGTAGAGGGGCAACTGGGTGGCTCAGTCAGTTAAACATCTGCCTTCAACTCAGGTCATGATCCCAGGGTCTTGGAATCGAGCCCTACATCAGGCTCCCTCCTCAGCAGGAGCCAGCTTCTCCCTCTCCCACTCCTGTTCCTTCTGCTTGTGCTTTCTCTGTCAAATAAATAAATAAAACCTTTTAAGGGCAGCCCCAGTGGCTCAGTGGTTTAGCGCTCCTTTCGGCCCAGGGCGGGATCCTGGAGACCTGGGATCAGGTCTCGCATCAGGCTCCCTGCATGGAGCCTGCTTCTCCCTCTGCCTCTCTCTGTCTCTCATGAATAAATAAAAATTAAAAAAAAAAAACTTTTAAAAAACAAAAACAAAACAAAACCAGAAAGCAGAATGGTGGTTTCAACCTATATGATTCCCAAATTGAGTTGATTAATGTATTAAATACTTTGGATTCAGTTATTACTGTCAACAGCATACAAAAGGAATCATAGTTTGGACCTTTGCATTCTTAGCCACTACCATAATATTAGTATATACACAATGTCCAGTGATTGTTGAATGAATGAATGAATCCTACAATTTCTAGAACTCTAAGTAGTACTTATAGGCCTTTCATGATTAATAAAAAATAATAGTAGATTACTCAACAAAACCACCTTCATGTTGCTGTAGAAGCTCTCTACACCAGTTGTCTCATGATTTTTACAGTGTATTTCTTTTAATAAAGGTTGAAATAAGACATAAAAATTGAAATGGCTAATGTGAATCTTAAGGCTTAAAATTTATAGGTTTTCATCTGCTTTAGTTTTCTACTTCTCTTGTTAAAAAAGAAACGACCACAAATTTGGCAGTTTAAAATAACACAAATTTATTATCTCACAGTTCTATATACATCAGAAATCCAGATGGGCTTGACTAGTTTCTCTGCTTCAGGTGTCATTAGATGAAAGTCAGCTGTTGGCTTGATTTGGCTCTTATCTAAAAGCTCTGAGGGAGAATCCACTTCCAGGATTATTCAGGTTCTTGGTAGAATTTAATTCTATGCACTGTAGGATTAAGGTTGCAATGCCCTGGCTGGCTCAGCCAGGATTCAGCCTTTAGAGCTATCCATAAAAGCCAGCAGTGGTGGTTCATGTCATTCTCATGCCTCAAATCTGACTTTCCCATGTGTCTCATCTCACTTGCTTCCTGTCTGAGAAAGTTCTCTACTTTTAAGGCCTTATGTGATTCAATTGAGCCCACCCATGTAAATGCAGAATGATCTTGGTATTGTAAGGTTCTTAATCTTAGTTACAGCTGAAAAAAGTCCTTTTTGCAATGTTACAGGTTTCAGGTATAAGCATGTAGACTCATTCCTCCTATTACACCATCCCTGTCTCTTTTTCCTCTGAAGTTTGTTTATATGAATCATGTCATTTTTTTTAAGATTTTATTTATTTATTCATGACAGACACAGAGAGAGAGAGAGAGAGGGAGAGGCAGAGACATAGGCAGAGGGAGAAGCAGACTCCATGCAGGGAGCCCGACGTGGGACTTGATCTGTGGTCTCCAGGATCACACCCCAGGCTGAAGGGGGCGCTAAACTGCTGGGCCATCGAGGCTGCCCTGAATCATGTCATTTTTTCTTTAGAGTTTCCTACAATTTGGATTTTGCTGATCATACCCCCCTGGTGTTGTTTCACATATTAACCTGTTCCCAATATTGCTTGGAAATTGGTAGTTAGATTTAGATTGTAGAGACATAATCAGATCAGGTTGACTTTGGGGTAAAATTTCATCATAGGCAGTGTTGTGTTCTATCAGTAGGCATTTATGTCTGGTTGTCTCCGGTGCAGTGTTGGCAGCATTTGTGATCATTGACCTTAATTTTATTTACTTTGGCAAGGATTGCAAAATGATGATATTCTAATTTTATCATTCCATCTTCCCTTAACTTTCCTTTATTAACCATTTGGTTATGCTGAGGTACAGTTCACATAGGAAAGGCTGGATTAAACTTGATTCTTTCCCTGGGTTTTCTGGTTTTCAAAGTGAGTTGGTCATCTACTGAAAGTGACCAGTTGTTTTTTTGTATGATTATTGACCCATCAATTTAATGTTTGAAATACCTCAACCCATTGCACTTATTATTCTTACTAATGCTCAGTATTCCCAAGTTTATTCAGCGAGAACCTCTTGGGGTTGGCTCCTGAGTCCTGTTGATAGGATTTCAATAGTATTTCACAATGTCTGTGCTTTCAGTATAACATGATATTCCAGCTCATCTTATGCATTTCTTGCCTGGCAGCAGCTATTTCTACATAAAGCTCTAAATTCTTTTAAAGGAAAATGGCTATTTGTATTACTGCCATTTAGGTACTGGAGATAGTCACTGCTACTTGTTTGGTCTTTGTTTCCAGGCTTTGTTGTGGTCTGAGCAAGACCAAAAAAATTTTTTTTTAAATCACTGTGGTACACACTGACACTTCCAATTTAAATTCAGGACTATGGGATTTTAATTTAGCCTCACTTAGCTATCTCATATCTCTTTCTTCTTTCTCCTATGCTTAAAAAAAAAAAAAAAACTGCTTCCTAATGGCACCTAGCATATTTCTTACTTGCTTTTTCTCACAATATATACATTTGAGTCCTAAAACAAAAATACAACCACTAACCATGATTACTGAAAATAGTTTGAGAATTTTTTAACAGTATTTTTCATTTTTTTTAAGATTTTATTTATCCATTCATGAGAGACACAGAGAGAGAGAGGGAGAGAGAGAGAGAGAGCGAGAGAGGCAGAGACACAGGCAGAGGGAGAAGCAGCCTCCATACAGGGAGCCCGACATGGGACTCGAATCCCGGGACATGGGACTCGATCCCGGGTCTCCAGGATCACACCCTGGGCCAAAGGCAGGCGCTAAACCACCGAGCCACCCAGGGATCCCCTATTTTTCATTTAATAATGTCTACCATGGCCTTGTAGAGAAATATTCCTCATTCTTTTTCAGAGCTACAGAGTAAGCCACCAGTCCTCTGTCAATGGAAAATTGGCTTGTTTCCATTTTGTTGTTATTTCAAATATTGCCTCAATGAAGAAATCTTTTTTTTTGTTTTGTTTTGGCCAGTGTATCCCTTGAACAGATTTTTAGAAGTGAGATCACAAATTACTCATGTAATTTTGCTGGATATGCTAAATTTTTCCACCATAGGGTTGTGACATTTTTTATATTCCCACTACCAATGTATGACATTGTCTGTTTCCCCACACCCTGGCCCATAGAATGTCATCAAATTGTAGAATTTTTGCCACTTTAATAGGTGATGAGTAGTATCTTAATGTACTTTAAATACTTATTTCTCTTATTTTGAGCAATATTGAACAACTTTGGTTTAAACCATATTTACATATTTTTGTTCCTGAATTATCAAAATCTCTTGTACACTTTACTATCAGATTATTACACTTTTCTTTATTTTCAGAAACTTTCTATATGTTAGGGATATTAATCCTTTGTTTATGCTATAAGTTGTCAATTTTTTTCTTTGTCATTTGTCTTTTACATACTTTTTTTTGTTTTTTTTTGCCATTAATTTTTTTTTCATTTTTACTTTGTCAAATTTATTAATCCTACCCCTTATCATATGTAGAATTTCAGACATAGTTCAGTATTGCCACTCCCCTAGGTTGTAGAGGAATTCACTCATGGTTGTTGTTATTGTTTTGCATTTTAAATCTCTAATCCATTTGAAATGCACTATGTGTGGTGAGAGGAAAGGATCTAATTTTATTTTTCAAGAGCTATCAGGTTAACCCAACATCACTTATTAAAAAGCCCATCTTTGGGGCTCCTGGCTGGCTC
The DNA here is from genome assembly GCF_003254725.2 of Canis lupus dingo. Taxonomy (NCBI): domain Eukaryota; kingdom Metazoa; phylum Chordata; class Mammalia; order Carnivora; family Canidae; genus Canis; species Canis lupus. The sequence continues at coordinate 26,691,540 of NC_064274.1, forward strand.
AGTTGGGAGAGCACATAACTCTTGATCTCAGGGTTGTTAAGTTTGAGCCCCACATTGGGTATAGAGATTACCTAAAAATAAAACCTTTAAAAAAATAAATTAAAAGTCCATCTTTTTCCCAGGGATCTAAAGTGCCACCTTTGTTTTATACTAAACATTCATATTCAAATTGTTCCATCCATCTATATCTCTCTTCATTTTTTAGCCTGTTATTTCTGACCTGCATTTGAGAAAAAATGGAAATTAGGAGCATATGAAGTAATAAAACCTTTTAGGACAAAAATCCATTGTGCAAATAGTTTTTAGATTTAGTTGTTTTGTTTAAATGAGGGAAATAAACTCTTTTGTATGTAACAAAGAGAATGTGAACGTAAGTAAAGAGAGATTTTTAAGAGTGAATTGTCTAAACTTTTCTTTAAGAGCCTTAAAAGAGTTTTGCAAAGCAGCCTGATGTAATTAATTAATGTATGGGTTCAGGCTCTGGGATCAGGATCCTGCCCCTCAGGAGCTGCTTTGTTGTGGGCATGTTCTTAATTTCTCTGAGTCTTAGTTTCCTTACTTCTAAAATGGAGATAATAAAAATCTTTTCAGGGCTGTTGTGAGCATAGAAAAATCTGCATGCCTTTACCCAGCATAGTGCCCCCACACAAAGGGCACTCAAGGAGTGCTGGTTCTCTTTTCTTTCCCTCCAGGGGAAAATGCTTCTATAACTTTTATGGTGAGGTTTTCTCCAGCTACTCATGAAAATAAGAACTAGCCTGATTTTTACTCTGCAAAGCTGATTAAATAAAAGGAGCAGATGAGAAATTAAAATTCTTTACTCCCAATTATCAAGTAGTGGCTGCCTTCACCGGATGGCAGCCTTCCCAGGCTCAGTTTTCAGAATGAAACAGGAAAAGTGGATTGGCAACAACCACAGGGATTGTTGACTTCTAAACTGATGTAAGCCTGGAAGGAGGGAAGATTCAGAAGAACGGTTGAGAACAGAGATCTGGCTATCCTCTTCTCAATATGACATTGCTTTTGGTTTTCCAGTTCAAGAGGGGACTCTAGCTTATGACACATCCAGAAATTTCCAGAAAATCTCCTCTTCATTCTGAAAGCCCTCTTCCTACCCTGAAGTTGTCAGAGATCTGAGGACTTTTCTGACAAAATGCTTTATTTTTTAAGATCCCCATGTCAGGGGATCCCTGGGTGGTGCAGTGGTTTGGCGCCTGCATTTGGCCCAGGGCGCGATCCTGGAGACCCAGGATCGAATCCCACATCGGGCTCCCGGTGCATGGAGCCTGCTTCTTCCTCTGCCTATGTCTCTGCCTCTCTCTCTCTCTGTGTGTGACTATAATAAATAAATAAATAATAAATAAATAAATAAATAAATAAATAAATAAATAAATAAATAAATGATCCCCATGTCAGATTTTCTTTCATAGGATCTTGTTTTGCTTTATTTAGCTAATAATTTTCATAATTGTCTAGATTGGACACAATATAGATATAGTTAAGGAATTTGTTTTAAACATTTTAAGATCACTTTTAGAGGTTTTTTAATGAAAAACTGAAGCCCTAATCAGATTCCAATTCATAATTTTATTCCTTCCTTTATAAATAAACCCATTGAAAGTAGTTCATGCAATTTATCAATGTTATGAACTGTTACATGAATATGAAAAGGAGCTCCATAAATATGATTGATCAGTTTTCATACAACATTGATCAGATTATGTTCATACAGCATTTGAAAGAAAATTTTCAAATACATATTTATTTAATTTTTGCAACAGCGTGCTGTTATATGTATTATTAACCACAGCTTGTAGTTGAGCAGACTGAGGCCTAAAGAAGTTAAATTTTAAATGGCCCCAGATCTCATAGGCAACTACAATGTGAGAGTAGAAATTCAGATTTCAATCTATTGTTCTTGCTGCAATGCTACAATGGAACTAAATTCATAATCAGCAAAAACACTAGTTTAGACTTGCATACATATTAAATTTTCCATATTTAACATCTTGTCAGATTTTCCATTGAATGAATCTTATGCTTCATTTGCAATGTTCCATTTGTAATCTTTCAACCTTGCTTAGTTTTCTTAATTAATGTGAATAGCTAACTAGTTCTTTGGTATGTCCAAATGAGAACTATTTAAACTATTATGGAATAATATTCTGGTAACTTGAAACCTCCAGAGGATCAGTCTTCACAAAAAAGTTAACAACAACAACAAAAAAGGACAGAAGTAGCACTGTTAATAATAAAGAACTTAGTGCTGATGTCTGGTTTTGTTTTCCAGGTGGCATTGCATGCTTGTGGAGTGGCAACAGACATGGTGATTGAGCACTGCATCAAAACACGGGCTTCCTTTGTCACATGCCCTTGCTGTTACGGTTTCATTCAGAACACCTCAAAGTTTAATTTTCCCAAAAGGTGAAATTTAGTGTTCTACCTAGGGCACCAACGTGGGGAATATAACTAAAGCGGGAAAACCATTTGATACAAAGTTGCAATGAGATTTTGGTTTTGAACTCAACTTCCTCTTTCCAGAGAGTCAGGTACTGTTTATAAGTTATATAAGGAAGAGAGGATCTCCTCTATGGATGCTTTTTGATTTTTCTCCCTGACTCAGCTCCTGAAATTTAGAAGCAAGTCCATCTGAGAGTGAGCCAACTAGAAATCTGATAGTTTTAGCCCTTCTCATCACCTATGAGAGGCAGTAGGTGTAGTGGTTATGGTTAAGTGCTTAGGTCCTGGAAGTCTTCCGCCTAGGTGCAGATAGGCTCCTCAGACTTTTATATGTTGTTTCACATTAGGTAATTTACTTCAGCTCTTTTTGCCTACATTTTTTCATCTACAAAATGCAGGTTATAATAGTAACTACCTCAAGGTTTTTGTGAGAATTGAATGATATATATGTAAAGCACTTAGAAGCAGCATGGAGTAAGCAGCCAATAAAATGTGAGCTGTTGCCAGGTACAGTGGTATTTATATATACTGCCCATGGGTGGTGAGTAATCTGCAAACTGGACAACCACTTTTACAATCCTTCTTATCCCACCTATGAGAGGGAGACATTTTAATTTTCAACATTTCAGCTTAACCTACTGGAGGGCTATTATCTTGGTGTTGATGACATTTCACCCTCCGAGTCATAGTTATTGAGAATCATGCTGATCATTTTAATTATAGGATAGATTAAATATGTTTTGAAAATTCTATGATGTGTCAAAAAAAAAGGCTTTTCATCATTTGCATTGTTACTTTTAAGAAATCTTAGTAAATTTCCATCTGAATTTATCCTTCAAGGCTTCTGAGTAAGGTAATAAAATACAAACAATAGCCTTCTTTTTCTTTGATTTTTCTTTTTTCCTTGTTTTGTTCTTTACCACAGTTTGCAACTAGTTGAGAGAAAACCAAAGGAACTTTGGAAAAGCAAAAAATAAAATAGAACTTCAGGTTTATTCAATAGCTGAAATTTCACTCTGTTCTGAATCTATACAGATAAAATGTATATTTTACCACCCAGCAAGAAATCTATAAGTCTAGCACTAGAAAGGTTCTTAAGAATATTAATTTGAGTTACTCAGCCTGTGGCTTTACTTAATTGATTTTAAAGTCTTACTTTAGTGTATGTGACCATTTTCAGGTCCCTGTAGATTTATTGCTATTTTTCTCCTTCTGTCATTGGAAGACTACTCCCAGGCCATTATCCCTCTGCACTAATCACACCAGACCACTAGGGATGGCCCCTTTCCCGAAAGCCACCGAATTCATCAAACTAACCTGTCCTAGCTTGTTCATCCTGCCTTGCCATTTCTTCCTATGGAACCCATAATAATGACTTGCCCACATTTTATCCCACTCCCTCTGCCTCCTAACCAGCCCTGGTGCTGTGTGTGCCATGTGGCCCCATGTGGCATAGCATGACCTCTATCTCTCCAATGGCAAACATCTGATGTGATTGCCTCACCGTACCTGAATAGTAGTAAAACCTACATTTTAAAACACCTGGATCTGTGTGGGGAAAAGGAAAAAATATCTCTAACAGTGTAAATAATCTTTGAAAAATTCTTGAAAATTAATAGCATATTGATAGTATGCTTTGAGCTTTTTATAAAGACATTTCAGACTGTCATAGTTTTTAGTTTAAGACAGCATTATATACTCCTCAGATAAAACACTTAGTTTTTTTTATAGTTTCTTCTATATTTCCATGCAGAAATATAGGCTATTCTGCTCCTAATCTTTGACATCTCTACTCCAAATCTTTGGCATTTAAGATAATGATTCTTTTTTCTTTTCTATTTCAGTGAACAATTCAAGAAAACTTTATCATACAAGGTAACCTTAAAAAGTTCTAGATGTCTTGCTAATATACTTTTTATTCCTCTTCCCCTCCCCAATTTCTATTGGGATATATAATCTATAGTTATCTTGGAATTACACATCATCATGTAATATGGGGGGTGAGTTTGTGGGGGTTTTTTGTTTTGTAAATCAAGATTAAAGTCCAAATAGGCAGCAAAATTTGTGAAGGGTCTGAGAGTTTACCCCGCAAGCCAACATGCTAGCCTGCCACAGTTTCATGGATGCCGGCAGATGGGAGACTTCCGAGTCGGAGTCATGGCAGTAGGAGTAGCCAGACTGTCATCATTTTCATTGTGACATCCTGAGACCCAATTCCCACAGGGCAGCAAAAAAGAGCCATGTAACACCTATATACACAGTGAACTGTATTACAGGAGAGGGAAACTGAATTTAGGAAGCCCAAATGTTTTAAGATTTAATCTTTAAGCAAGCATCTCTGGCCTTTGCTCCAGAGGGAGACAGTATGTATTTGCCAAAGTTCCTCACTATATAAACATCTTTGAGAAAACAATCTAAAACACAAGCAAATTTTTTGGTCAAAGGTCAGATAGTAAATATTTTAGGTTTTGTCAGCTACTTAAAAATCTCTCACCTACCCTACTTTGTTCTTACCATTGTTGGGCTTTTGTTGGTGGTTTACAATCCTTTAAAAATGTGAAGAATGTTTTTAACTTGAGAGCCATGTAAAGAGAAGTCATAGGCTGGATTTGGCCTGTAGGCCATAGTTTGCCAACCCCTGGTCTGGGACAAAAGCAGCACTTCTACTCATAAGACATGAAGAAACCAAGGGACCCACAGAGAACTGTTTCTCAATGGTCATGAGAACATTGCATAGTTTTGAGGTGCCAATCTGAGCAAAATACTTTCCAGCTTTCTGAATATCCCCACTAATTGGTCAATAACATGACACAATGCAATCTAAAAAATGGTAACGATATTTGCCAGAAATATATGTATAATCCCACTAAAACTTGATAAATTAGTTTAGATTCTTAGTTCACTTCTTGAAGAGACTCACTAAAAATACATAGTCTCATTTTACATGACAGCTCCCACCTTTCAAGATTTTTCCCTTCTCCATCCAACAGTCAAGTTAGTGGGGGACAGTGACCTCAAAATGTTCATTTCCACCACCTTGGCACATATATCTCCTTCACCTCTACTCTATAACCTTTAAACAGGTACCTCCAACTTTATCTCCCAACCACCACCCCCTTCCCACCCTCACCCTGCTCCGAGCATACACAGATACCTATGGAGGGAAGACTGTTGATGCTTTCATCCAGAACCAGACTTTCCTGGTCTTTGACTAACAGATTTTAAGTTTGTATGTCTGCCCCTTCGTTGATGCCAGTTCATGGCTGCCAAACACAAGTTACTCATTGAACCTTTTTATTAGTATCCTATCTACTGGCCACTAAATTTTATAGTGAGCATTACAGTGTTGCTGTTTTTTTCATGCATAAAAGCTGAGAGAGGGGTAACCTTTCAAAAAGAACTAACATCACACAGTCACTTCAATTACCTTAAAAAAATGAAGGCCTCGGGCAGCCCGGGTGGCTCAGCAGTTTAGTGCGGCCTTTAGCCCAGGGCCTGATCCAGAGACCTGGGATCGAGTCCCACATCAGGCTCCCTGCATGGAGCCTGCTTCTCCCCTGCCTGTGTCTCTGCCTCTCTCTCTCTCTCTCTCTCTCTCTCTCTCTCTCTCTCTGTGTGTGTGTGTGTCTCATGAATAAATAAATAAAATCTTTAGAAAAAAAATGAAGGCCTCAAATTGAATGTACAAAAGACTAAGGTGAAAAATGAGGAATCGGAGTTCAACCTTTTGGCTGAGCTGTCAGGTGAGATCACTTACACACTTGGACACTGCAGCTGTTCTGAATGAACAGCTGTCATGGGAGCATTGCAGTATCTCCACTCTGCCGATCATTCACCTTTGGTGGCTTGAGGATCTCAGAGTGCCGTGCAGACTCATCAGCTCTCTGGCCCTATAAAGCCTTGTTCTTCTTGCATGAAAACAGTCTTTCCTAAAATTGTTAAGCAGAACAATAAATTTCCTCCCACTTCCTCAGGTCATTATTAAGGTTCCTCTTAAAGCAGAAGTAGATACACTTCAGCAGCCCCTTGGAGTAAGAGAAGAGTGAGTGAGCTGGCTTCCTCTCCTCTCAAGGGACAAAGAAGAGTTCAGAAAAGCATAGGAGTAGCCAGCACTATACTGCTCGGTATCCCAGAGGACTACCGAAGCCACAAATAATGGTGATCTTCTACAGTTCTTCCTCTTCCTCTGGTGGTAGAAAGAAAAGCCACTTAGACTGTCTTCTTAGAGCCATGTTCCTGAGATTCAAACTTTTTTAAGGAAAAATATAAGTGAATTTTGGGTCTTTTAGTTTAACACATGGTACCAAATCACAAACTGTAACCATATTTTTACTAAAAGCAACTGACAAAATGGCCCTAAGAATTTGCCTGGCATCTGTTCTTAAGAACTGCATCGAAAAAAAAAAAAAAAAAAAAGAACTGCATGAAGAGAACTGAGCACCTGGGTAGCTCAGTGGTTGAATGTCTGCCTTTGGTTCAGGGCATGATCCCGGGGTTCTGGGATCAAGTCCTGCATCAGGCTCCCCAAAGGGAGCCTTCTTCTCCCAATGCCTGTGTCTCTGCCTCTCTCTCTCTGTATCTCTCATAAATGAATGAATGAATGAATGAATGAATGAATGAAAATAAAGAATAGTCTATTTGAAGAGGAAGAGTTATTGAGGGTACCACTTTCTGAAAACTTGTTTCTTTCAGAAGTATTATTTGTGCATTACATTATTCAATTAAACAATGTTGAACTCCAGGAAAATGAGGTTGTTTTATAATTTTTACAATTTTGAAGCAGAATATTAAAATAGAAAAAAATAAAAAATAAAAAAATAAAAGACCCACATTCTATTGCTTTTTCTTTTAGGAACACATGATTCTGTGCAGATTTGCGGATCAGACAGCTGTCCAGCTTCCACCCCAACGAAGACTCATAGGTATGTGTTTTCACAGAGCAGCTGGTGAGTAGATTATGTACAATATGTCTCGGAATGAATGAACTGGCTCTATATGGGGAAAACTGGTCATTTATCAACAAGAAACTTAAGTTTGTTTTTCCCAGAAAAGACAATCCATTTTGAAAAGGGCTTTGTAGGTATGAGTATTTTATCCCATTTTTGTTAACATTAATACTTTTAAATTCATTTTCAGTATTTGTACATTGAGTAGAATTATGTGAAATCTCTTTCTTACTGTTATGAACAAACTGAAGGATCTACCAAAAGCCACAGAAAAAATATAAAGATGGAAAAATCAACTATGCATGCCAAAGTTAATTTGTCAAAATATGCACATGCATTTTTTCTTGGAAAAAAAGTATACTTGTATATTATTAATCATAGACTAATTTATTCAACATCTGTAATAGTATATATTACCTTAATTGGAAGGTCTGCAATAGCATTTTATGTTTAAGTAATGAATTTATCCAACGACTTTGCTTTAGAAAAAGAAACTACATTTAGAAGGACAATAGCAGCTAACAGTTACTGCACCTTTAGGCACTAAGCTAAATCCTCTTACCCATTATCTCAGTAAATTCTAATGAAAATACTAATGGGGTATGTATTATTACTTAGGACTGGGACAAAAGCTTGTCCAGGATCTTTCACCCAGTAAATGATGGAGCCACACTATGTACCCCTATTAGGCCAGACATGAGGCTCTTACCCACTTTGGCAATGCCTCCCAGTGATGGAGTCACATCACTGGAAGGCTAGGTTCCAAAATTAGGGTTTGAGAAGATTGAATGGAGTAAAAAATAATCTTAAAAATTATTGAGAAAAGCCCCACATTGGAGGCCATCATAGTATATTGGAAAACAGATTGCCATTTCTTTGGCTGAGCACCAGATATGATAATTAGCTCACATCCAGGGATTGTGTTGTATGAGGGGTAGTTATCTTCAAACTCTGAAGTCAAAGTCAGCATAGCAAGATACCTACAGAAAGACCTTTGAGACCTGAGGCTGAAGAATGAAGTGATTTCCTTCCATTTCTCACACTCTGGAGCATAAACATATGGAAAAACTCTTCCTCTCTCCAGAATGCAGCCTCTCTCTTTTTCACTCTTTTTTTTTTTTTTTAAGATTTCATTCATTTATTCATGAGACACACAGAGATAGAGAGGCAGAGATACAGACAGAGGAAGAAGCAGGCTTCCTGCAAGGGGCCCGATGTGGGGTTTGATCCCAGGACCCTGGGATCATGACCTGAGCCAAAGGCAGATGCTCAACCACTGAACCACATAAGTGTGGCTCCCACTCTTTTTCTTTTTCTCCTCCCTTCTCCATTCCTAACACTTTGAGCTAGTTGAGTGCACATGTGAATGTTCAGGGAATGCTAGAAAGGAAGTCACTGGAGTTGAAGAGGAGGAGCCTTTGGCATGATCACTGGCACAAGGGGAAAGAAAGTCACATTCAGAGTTATAGACTCCTTCACATGTCAACATCTGTACTCTGCATGTGCCATACTTTTGTTCTGTGAACATTTTAGGCATCTGCGGCCCCAAAAGGTAGACTACCAACAACTGAATTTCAGTTGTAAAGACACTTCTTTAACATGTGAAAACAGATTCCTTTACGTAATAGAAAAGGAAAAATTAACTGGACTGGGATCAAAGCCAAGGGTAAATGAGCTGCAGTGTAAACCTAGGGTGGGTACTGAAGGAATGCAGGGCATCTTTTCTGACAGAGAATGTTTCATTTTAAACTGAAGAGTAGATGGGGGTTGGGGAGCCTTTACAGATATCTTAAAAGATGAATAGTATTTTAAGGGAAAAAAGGTATGTCCACCTCACAACTGTTGATGAAGGGGGGGGCAGATTTCACCTAAATCGAATTTAAGATGTTTCTTTTTATATCATCTCTAATACTGTTCATCCTTTTTGGCATAGGAGCTTTTAAGGAAAAAGTATAAAATAAACATTTTAAATCTGAATGTCTCATTGCCAATTCTTACCTACTGATTTCACCTTCCACAGTTTTTCTGTGAGCATTCTGCCTTCCACAGAAGAGCTTCTCTGGGAACTTCTCTGGGTGGCTCAGTGGTTGAGCCTTTGGCCCAGGGCCTGATCCTGGGGTCCTGGGATGAGTCCCACATCAAGCTCCCCGCATGGAACCTCCTTCTCCCTCTGCCTATTTCCACATTTCTCTGTGTCTCTCATGAATAAATAAAATCTTAAAAAAAAAAAGAAGACGAAGAACTCTGTTTCAGTTATCTGGCTTCCCTTCTGCAGCTGTTCAATTTTAGCGGTTTCTGTAGACAAATAAATTACTTAAAAATAATGTTTAGTCATTATTATAATTAGGAGGGAAAATGGAATGAAGTTCGGCATAGCCTTTTGGAGGATGAAATTTGTATATTGAATTTAAAGAAATTGAATGTATAAGAGTAAACCATAGCTTGGAATATATTCAACCCCAAATCATTTTTATTTCCAGAGCTACCTTTAGCATAAAAATTTGCATTTGCCAAAGGAACACAAATTAGCTGCTTTGCTTGCCAGTCAGGTTTTCTCTTTTGTTTTCCAAAGATTACAAAGAAAATTGAATGCCACTGTTTTATAGGGGTGCAAATTGATTATATTATATGCAGTATTACACATCCATCTGAAATAACCAATGTACAGTTAAAATTTTTCTCAAATATTTTCCATTTCTCATTTTTCTTTGTCCTGAAAATTCCAGGTTCAGATGTAGTCTTTCAGATATCTCTTTGTTAGCACCATACTTTAAATATTATTAAAGATAGATGTTATTTTTCTCACAATATTATAGGTAATTCATAGGGAATACAAACGCAAGGTCTTTGAATGTATTTTTAACCAAAGTGGGAAATAGGATCTGTAGTCTATTTGAGATTTATTTATAAATACATTTTAAAAAGTTAGCATTCTCAAAAAAGAAAGTTAACACTCTTTAAATTATTAGCAGAAACAAATCAGTGAAATGTCATATGTAATTGTCTTTTGTCCATATTGATCAAGAATTAAGGTGACAGAGACTAAACAGATCTTGGGGGCAAACAGCAGTCTTCGTATACTTGTAGCTTTTTGTCACTGTGTAGAACACCTTAGACAAATGGAAATTGTACTGTTTCTTGTAGGGTGTCTCATGGTACCATTGTACTGTAATTTCAGGAAAACAGTGCATGTGCCTCGTGGATCTGGATAGAGCAAGAGCTGCAGAAGAACATGGTTACTCCGTTCAAGTAATATCCATGGAGCCAGAGAGCTGCTCTCCCAAAAATAACATGATTGTGGGAGTCCCCATTTAGAAGGAGATACTCACATTTGATGTTCGGCCATCCGTCTTCATGATGAAAGCCCAGTGGCATCTAGGAAGTTCTTGGCATAACTAGAAAACAGCATTAGCCATCTTGAACTTATTGTGCTCAGGAAGGAAAGCAGCAGGAAAATCACGAAAAAAAAAAAGGCTGCCTGCAAAGCATCACAAATGCTCTTGTAATGTCTGATTAAAGGGCCGCTGGCTTTCATAGTGAGAATCCCCTGAAGTCTCAGCTGCTGACAGAATAATCCTCACCAGTGGAGGTTCCATCACTGGAATAACAATTTTCTTCTCAGTTCACAGCATTTCTGATCTTGCCAATTTGATGTTCAATTCAAAACGATGAATTGGAGCCTTTGTCATCATTGCAGCCTTTACAATCACTTAGGCATTCAAATGGAGACCAAAACTAGATTCAGTGGGGTTGGTTGGTTGGTTGTATTTTTAACAATTGTACTTTTTCTATAATTTTTAAAAATATCCAGTCAGGCAATTACAGTATGGTTAAATTTTTAAGCCAGGTTGAGTTAGACTTCCATTTCATTTCATATATTTCTTTAAATATGTTTCCTGTAAATTACCAAATGAGATCATCCCTGGTTCAAACACTTTATATGAAGAACATTAAAATAACTGCAGGAAATTTCCTGTTAGGGGGGCATGTAATTTGGACATAACTTCTAACTAATCAGTAAATACATTAATTAATTCCAGTTTATGAATAATTATTGAGGATCCTTTATTTTCAAGACCCTGGGCTAGATTCTTCTAAGGATAGAAGGATGAGTTGCAAGAGACATGGTGCCTTGCCTATGGAATAATCATACAAAAGAAAAATTAATGAATTTAGTTCTATATGTCATAATATAATATATGGCCATGGAATTTGTTTTCCGGATATCAGTAATATATTTTAGTTACATTATTTTGGTAAAACCAATTGAATGTAGATTGGAAGTAGGAGGAGTACAGAGTTTGTAAGCTTATTTGACTATTTCTCCCTTCTCACATTTCTCCTCATTCCACCAGCCAAAGTTTTTAAAGACATGTGACATGTCCTTTCTTACATGCTGCTACTTATTTAACTTGTACATGTCCTAGGTTATTCCATTTGAGATAAGATTTATTTCATTGATTTTGATGTTTTCAACCCCTGTAAGATACATATCATGAGGAAAAGGGAGTTTAATAAACAACTCTTTCATCATAGTGGGTTAAAATGTAGGAATAATTTATTCAGGGGAGAGGGCGTTGAATTCTTGTTTCCTGAGATAAAATTTAAGAAAAGAATTAAACATCAGCCCTCAGTATTTGTCATTTTTACTATAGATGTACCATACTCTTTTATCCTGGACTTTCTTTTTTAAATGGAGGTATAATTTACAGACAGTAAAATAACAGGCTTTAACTGTTGAGTTTGAGAAGTTTTGAAAAGTGTGTATACTCATGCAACTGCCACCAGAAAAGAGATATAGAATACTTCCACCAGCACAGAAAGTTCCCTCATGTCCCTTTCTAATTAACTTCACCTACGCCAAAGGCAGAAATCTCTGATTTTTATCACCCTCCATTTTTTCTGCCTATTTTAGTCCTTCATATACATGAAGTCATTTAGTATGTAGTCTTTTGTGTCTGGCTTCTTATGCTCAACATAGTATTTTTTGAGAAATATCCATATTGTTACATGTATCAGTAGTTTCTTCTTATTAAGTAACATTCTACTATATAAATTTATCAAAATGTATTTATTCATTCTCCAATTGGTATTTATTTAGATTATTTCCATTGTGTAGATATTACAAATAAGACCTATAAATATTCTTGTCCAAGTCTTTCTGTGGACATACGTTTTCATTTCTCTTTGGTAAATACCTAGTAGTAGAATTTCTGGCTTGCTGAATAAATGAATGTCAATTACCAAACAATTTCCAAAGTGGTATACCATTTTATATTCCCACCAGCAATGTATAAAAATTCTAGTTCTTCACTCCACCCTCACAACATTTGATACTGTCAGTCTTTTTTATTTTAACCATTCTGGTGGACACTAAATGGTACCTCCCAGGGGCTTTAATTTTCATTTTTCAGATGACTAGTGATATTAAGCATCATTTGTAAAGTGAACGTTTAAGTCTTTTACTCATTTTTAAAATTAGGTTTTTTGTAGTTTTTTTAATTGTTGGTTTATAAGAGTTCTTTATATATTCTGGTTAAGAGTTCTTTGTCAGATATATGTATTAAGAATATTTTTCCCAGTCTGTGGCTTAACCTACTCACTTTTATAATGAATGTTTTAATTTTTAGGAAGCCTAATTTTCTGTTTTTGCTGGCCAATATTTTCTGTATCCTCTATAATAAAATTTTATCCACCCTGAGGTTATGAAGATTTTTCCTATTTTCCTATAGAAACTTTATGGTTTTAGCTTTTTACATTTAAGTCTATAATCCATCTTAAATCAATAATTCACATAGAGTAGGTAACTTTTGAAGAATATGCATTTATTTTGGCACCATTTATTTAAAACCTTTTTCTCTTCCTATTGAATTGACTTGGCACCTCACTTGAAAATTAATTGATGAAAAAAAAAGAAAATTAATTGATGTATATGTAAGTCTATAAGGTCTCTAACATTAATTTGTTTGATTACTGTAGGTTTATAGTGTCTTGAAATTAGGTGATCTTCCAATTTTATTTTTCATTTTCTAGATTGTTTTAACTGTTCTAGATCCATTGTATTTCCATATAAATATTTATTTTTTTGTTTGTATTTATTAATTTAAGAGAGAGAATGAGCAAGAGAGAGAGCACATAAGCAGGGGTGGAGGGAGAGTGAGAAGCAGACTCCTCCTCTGTGCAGGGAGCCTGATGCAGTGCTCGACTCCAGGACCCTGGGTCTTGACCTGGACTGAAAGCAGACGCTTAACCGACTGAGCCACCACATAAATTTTTTAATTAGCTTATCAATTTTCTTTTTCTTTAAAGATTTTATTTATTTATTCATGATATATATATGGGGGGGGGGAGCAGAGACACAGACAGAGGGAGAAGCAGGCTCCATGCAGGGAGCCCAACATGGGACTCGATCCCAACACTCCAAGATCAAGCCCTGGGCTGAAGGCAGGCGCTGAACCACCGAGCCACCCAGGGATCCCCTCAATTTTCTTTTTTAAAAAAATAGCCTGCTGGTATTTTTAGTATTGTCTGGAATCTTTAGATCAATTTAGGGAAAATGAACATATTAGCAATATCAAGTCTTAAAATCCACAAACATAATATATCTTTCCACATATTTAGGTCTTCTTTAATTATTCTCAGTAAAATTTTCTGATTTTCAGTATAGATGTTTTCTTTTATTTATTATTTGTTAGTTTTGATACTGTTACCTTAAGTTTTTGCATGTTGTTCCCACAACTCAGAATAGCCTCCTCTTATCCCTCCCATTAACTTAAGCTCATTCATCCTTCTGCTCTTAGACTGACCTCCTAAAGAAAAACTTTCCTAACTTCCCTGGAATTAGGTACCTCTTAACAGATTGTGCACCATCCAAAAGAGTATTCTGTAATCCACCTCAGGTGACTCAAAGCACCCCTGCCCCAAAAAAAAGCCCATATGATAAGGATCCAGAATTTAAAAAGTGACCCCTTGTTCTCAGGCATGGAATTCTCCAGCTGTGATGAATGTGGCTAGTCATGGATATGGGTGTTAATGATTGCCCTCAGGACACAATTTTTCTGTGTAAATCCTTTCCAAGGCTCCTTAGCCAGGGCAAATAAAAGAGGTTGGATGCAAGCAGCAGGAAGTTTGTTGCAATGACAATAATCCCAGCAAGTGACCTGGTTTCACCCCTGCACTTGTCTGTCAAAAGCAAAGCTGCTCCTCACTGATCTCTCGACCCCACAGTTGTAAGATTAGAAGCCAGAGATCATCTTTCAAGCCTGGCTCAGAGATAGAGAGGTATAATTATTAATGACTAAACAATTTTATCTTATTTAGGGAGACATTTCAGTCATATTAGAAATCAAAATATTTTCAGAGCACACATGCAAAATAGCACGTGAATAAGAATAATTGAACATTCAACCTCATTCTCAAGATTTTGGCTACAGGTGTTATCCACTCCATGGTTCAAGAAAATCACCATTAATTGAACTTCCACATACACCTGTTTTTCCAGTGGCTTTCATAATAAAATTAGAGATATATTCCTGTGGAAGTGATATAATTAAATCATCAAAAGGAAGCCGTACTTTTTTAAGTCACAATTTTTAAAAAACAGATTCTCAATGCAAAGTATTTAGGCATTTTCAAAAGATTTTTTTATACACCAGAAATACATGTCTGTTGAAGAAAACTAGATGACGTGGCTAAACAAAAAGGAAAAAAAAAATTAAGTCGCTGTTAATACTTCGTTTTATATCTTCCTAACTTTTTCTATAAACACAGGCACACACACACAGAGACTAATTTCACAAACACTAATATAATATTTAATATTTGCTAAGCTTTCCTCTAAGTCCTTTGTAAATAATTCATTTTCAATCTTCATAATGACTCAAAGAGCTAGATACCATTAGTCATCTCATTTTATAGAAACTAAGGCCAATGTTTCATAGTAAGAGCAGACCCAATCTGAACTAAGCTAGTAGTTGGCAGAGTTTATATTCTATTTCAGGCTCCCTAGCAATCCTATTGGGATTGGCTGAGATATACTATAGTAAAAAATCTCTCTGCCTTCTGAAGTTCTACACAAGAAAGATGTATGTTTCATTCATACTACATACCCACCCATGTCAAATATGACTCTGACACATTATCTTCACACCTGACCAAGCAGCTTCTATTAGGAGGATAGCTGGTCTCCTGGAAAAGGAAAATAGACACGGCAAAGTATCAGCTAGCTAGTAAAGAGTATTTTTTTTTAAAGATTTTATTTATTCATGAAAGACACACAGAGAGAGGCAGAGACACAGACAGAGGGAGAAACAGGCTCCATGCAGGGAGCCTGATGTAGGACTCGATCCAGGGACTCCAGGATCAAGGCTGGGCCGAAGGCAGATGCTCAACCACTGAGTCACCCAGGCATCCCACTACTAAAGATTATACTCAAAAATGATCTACTTCACTTCCCCCATTTTGTTGAGTAAACTACACAGCCCCTTCTGAAACAGAACTCTTTAACAGAGTGGGGATGAAAACCCTTGGAGAGAGGTTGCAGATAGTTGCAAACAGCAATGTAATGTACCACCAACAATGTAGCTGAAGGAGGAAGAGAAGAGGAGGAAGGGGAAAAAGGGAACAGAAAAAGGCCATTGCATCCCCAGTTCAGAAATGGAGATTCTGAACGCAATTGACTTGGAGTAGGGCATTGTATTGAATTCATCAAAGAGGGAAGGCATATGCCATAAACATTTCCTGTCCTTGCCTGTGGACCCTTCACACTATTGGAAAGGAATTTTCCAGAAAAACATGAAGGGAGTTATTTTCTATCATTGTACAAGATGGAGAAACTTCTCTACTAAAGCTGTTTGGAGAGCAGCCCCGGTGGCGCAACGGTTTAGCGCCGCCTGCAGCCCAGGGCCTGATCCTGGAGACCCGGGGTTGAGTCCCACCTCAGGCTCCTTGCATGGAGCCTGCTTCTCCCTCTGCCTGTGTCTCTGCCTCTCTCTCTCTCTCTCTCTCTCATAAATAAATACATTTAAAAAATAAAATAAAATAAAGCTGTTTGGAAAGATAGAGATGGAGTACTTCCAAATTCGTTCTATGAGGCCAGCATCACCTTTTCTTTTTTTTTTATTTATGATAGTCGCACAGAGAGAGAGAGAGAGAGAGAGGCAGAGACACAGGCAGAGGGAGAAGCAGGCTCCATGCACCGGGAGCCCGATGTGGGATTCGATCCTGGGTCTCCAGGATTGCGCTCTGGGCCAAAGGCAGGTGCCAAACCGCTGCGCCACCCAGGGATCCCGGCCAGCATCACCTTAATTCCAAAACCAGACAAAGACCCCACCAAAAAGGAGAATTACAGACCAATATCCCTGATGAACATGGATGCAAAAATTCTCAACAAGATACTACCAATAGGATCCAACAGGACATTAAGAAAATTATTCACCATGACCAAGTAGGATTTATCCCTGGAACACAAGGCTGGTTCAAGACTAAAACAATCAATGTGATTCATCATATCAGCAAGAGAAAAACCAAGAACCATATGATCCTCTCATTAGATGCAGAGAAAGCATTTGACAAAATACAGCATCCATTCCTGATCAAAACTCTTCAGAGTGTAGGGATAGAGGGAACATTCCTCGACATCTTAAAAGCCATCTACGAAAAGCCCACAGCAAATATCATTCTCAATGGGGAAACTCTGGGACCCTTTCCCCTGAGATCAAGAACAAAACAGGGATGTCCACTCTCACCACTGCTATTCAACATAGTACTGGAAGTCCTAGCCTCAGCAATCAGACAACAGAAAGAAATAAAAGGCATTCAAATTGACAAAGAAGAAGTCAAACTCTGCCTCTTCACAGATGACATGATACTGTACATAGAAAACCCAAAAGATTCCACCCCAAGATTGCTAGAACTCATACAGCAATTCGGCAGCGTGGCAGGATACAAAATCAATGCCCAGCAGTCAGTGGCATTTCTATACACTAACAATGAGACTGAAGAAAGAGAAATTAAGGAGTCAATCCCATTTACAATTGTACCCAAAAGCATAAGATACCTAGGAATAAATCTAACCAAAGAGGTAAAGGATCTATACCCTAAAAACTATAGAACACTTCTGAAAGAAATTGAGGAAGACACAAAGAGATGGAAAAATATTCCATGCTCATGGATTGGCAGAATTAATATTGTGAAAATGTCAATGTTACCCAGGGCAATTTACACGTTTAATGCAATCCCTATCAAAATACCATGGACTTTCTTCAGAGAGTTCGAACAAATTATTTTAAGATTTGTGTGGAACCAGAAAAGACCCTGAATAGCCAGGGGAATTTTAAAAAAGAAAACCATATCTGGGGCTTCACAATGCCAGATTTCAGGGTGTACTACAAAGCTGTGGTCATCAAGACAGTGTGGTACTGGCACAAAAACAGACACATAGATCAATGGAACAGAATAGAGAATCCAGAAGTGGACCCTGAACTTTATGGTCAACTAATATTCGATAAAGGAGGAAAGACTATCCATTGGAAGAAAGACAGTCTCTTCAATAAATGGTGCTGGGAAAATTGGACATCCACATGCAGAAGAATGAAACTAGATCACTCTCTTTCACCATACACAAAGATAAATTCAAAATGGATGAAAGATCTAAATGTGAGACAAGATTCCATCAAAATCCTAGAGAAGAACACAGGCAACACCCTTTTTGAACTCAGCCACAGTAACTTCTTGCAAGATACATCCACGAAGGCAAAAGAAACAAAAGCAGAAATGAACTATTGGGACTTCATCAAGATAAGAAGCTTTTGCACAGCAAAGGATACAGTCAACAAAACTAAAAGGCAACCTACAGAATGGGAGAAGATATTTGCAAATGACGTATCAGATAAAGGGCTAGTTTCCAAGATCTATAAAGAACTTCTTAAACTCAACACCAAAGAAACAAACAATCCAATCATGAAATGGGCAAAAGCCATGAAGAGAAATCTCACAGAGGAAGACATAGACATGGCCAACAGGCACATGAGAAAATGCTCCGCATCACTTGCCATCAGGGAAATACAAATCAAAACCACAATGAGATACCACCTCACACCAGCGAGAATGGGGCAAATTAACAAGGCAGGAAACCACAAATGTTGGAGAGGATGCGGAGAAAAGGGAACCCTCTTACACTGTTGGTGGGAATGTGAACTGGTGCAGCCACTCTGGAAAACTGTGTGGAGGTTCCTCAAAGAGTTAAAAATAGAACTGCCCTACGACCCAGCAATTGCACTGTTGGGGATTTACCCCAAAGATGCAGATGCAATGAAACGCCGGGACACCTGCACCCCGATGTTTCTAGCAGCAATGGCCACGATAGCCAAACTGTGGAAGGAGCCTCGGTGTCCAACGAAAGATGAATGGATAAAGAAGATGTGGTCTATGTATACAATGGAATATTACTCAGCTATTAGAAATGACAAATACCTGCCATTTGCTTCGACGTGGATGGAACTGGAGGGTATTATGCTGAGTGAAGTAAGTCAATCGGAGAAGGACAAACATTATATGGTCTCATTCATTTGGGGAATATAAATAATAGTGAAAGGGAATAGAAGGGAAGGGAGAAGAAATGTGTGGGAAATATCAGAAAGGGAGACAGAACATAAAGACTCCTAACTCTGGGAAATGAACTAGGGGTGGTGGAAGGGGAGGAGGGTGGGGGGTGGGGGTGAATGGGTGACGGGCACTGAGGGGGGCACTTGACGGGATGAGCACTGGGTGTTATTCTGTATGTTGGTAAATTGAACACCAATAAAAAATAAATTTATTTAAAAAAAAAAGAATGGAGAAACTTCTATTAATTGGGGTTTCAGATTTGCAAATCCTGCCTCATATATTGAAGTGTTTGTGTGTAATGCCCAATATTCCTTTAGGAAGGTATGAGATTTTACTACTAGACTACTAGGAATGTATGATTAGTCATATTCCTACACCCTAACCCACACGGGTATTATCAGATTTTTATTTTAATATTGGCCAATTTGATGGGTAAAAATGCTATTTTGTTTTGATATTCATTCTTGAAATTATTCATGTGATTGCATACTTTTCACATGGTTTTGACCATTTGTATTTTGTGAATTGCCTTCTCATCCATTTAATTTAATCAACACATATATTGAGCTCTAACTTTGAGGCCAAGTAATTGTGTCCATATTTCTTATTCATTTTTTATCTGGCACTTTGATTTCACATAAGGATTACTAAAGGCTTATTTATGGATTAAAGTCTGTTAATCACATTACAATTTTTTAAGTTGGTTATTATGGAGGAAGGTGTTGTTTTTGTTTTGCTGTTATAAAGTTAAAAATGCACATTTGGTCACATATGTCACTCTTTTCCCTGTGATTTCTGCTAGATTTTTCCCACTCAGTGATAAAAAACAATCCTCCTATATTTTTGGTATTCTAGTTCTTTAATAGTTTTAGTTTTTACACTTAAATCTGTAACCTAGCAAGTATATCTTCTGGTGGATGGTTTGAGGTAGAAATCAAATATTTATTTTCACATTAGTTACTTTCACATACTATTATACAAATCCAGCTTTTCTATTGATTTGAGATGCCATTAATAGGATAAGTATACTGGGGAGGGACTTCCTTCACTTGTATTACTTTCCGTTGAATTTTTTTTTTTTTTTAAGATTTCATTCATTCATGAGAGACACACAGAGAGAGGCAGAGACAGAAGCAGATTCCCTGCGGGGAGCCTGATGTGGAATTCGATTCCAGGACCCAGGATCACAACCCGAGCCAAAGGCAGATGCTCAACCACTGAGCCACCCAGGCACTCTCTATTGAATTCTTATACCAGAATCACACTCACTAAATTATTGCAGCTTTATAATACATTTTGACATTTAAAAAGGTAAATTTTATTTTGGGTGGTAATATAAAGGGTTTGTGACCTGCAACATAGAGAAGGTTGTGAACTTCTCCTACAATTACGCCCTGTAGCTAAAACAGAGTGCATTTTCCTAAAGAGAGGGACCACAGTTTTAATTAGATTCTCAAAAGGATCCATGATCACAAATAACATTAAGTATCACCCGATCTAAAGAAAGTGAAAATGTAACAGAATTCGATGTTATGCACTAAAGAATTAGCCAGAATCTTTTTTCAATATTTACAGTAAATGAGTCATTATTTGCTTTTTCATAGCACTCTAAAGAAGCCAGGTTCTGTTAGTTTGTGTTTGTTTGCTTTTAGGTCTAGTTTATGTGACCCAAGTAGGAATAGTTTATAGTCAAGTAAAAAAATAAAAAATTCAGCAACAAAAAGGAGAATATTTACTGGATGACTGATCCAGAGGGTCCTGAGAATTTTTATTTTTATTTTTATTTATTTATTTTTCTGAGAATTTTTATAATATCAGTTGGATACTGTGTCAGCTGGTGTCCCCTCCTTCAAGAAGGCTTTCTGCCCAACTAATCTCAAGTGGCCTCTCCCAGTTCCTCTGTCTCCCCACAAAACATGTGTGTATATTTATTACGTGTTCTTCAGTAGAATCTAAGCCTCAAGCAGTCTGTTTTATCCACCATTATCCTTTCAGTACTTACTCCAGCATCAGGCACATAGTAAGAACTCAGTAAATACTTAGAGAATGAATATGATATTTTAACCCCTTCCACATGGGGTAAAAATTCATATTAGGTTTTCCTTTCCATATATTCAGGCATCAGGCATGAGGGCTTTTACATTGTTTGGGTTTGTATTGTCTTTGTTTTGTTTAATATTTTAAGATAGGTTTAGCAAATCCAGTGCTAATGAAAACTAAGGAGTGACAGTTACTGCCTATGTTATCTTAACAGTTTTTATGAAAAAGATACTGGTAAGTTATTTCCCTGTTCATGGAGCAAAAGGAAAAAGGGAATGTGCTTAAAGAGATAAAGTGTTCAACAAAGTAGTTTGATATTTTCCATGATAAATCTGTCCCAGCATAGAGCATGGCTCAAACAAGGTGTCTAATAAATATCTGTTAAGTGGGTGATATTGAATGACCATAAAGAACTAAAATAGTGGAATGTAGGAACTATAGGGATGTGCAATTTCTCTGTCACTAGAGGTGTTTCAATGAAAAAGAGAAGCTTGCTCTTCACACATCTGACAACTGGGCTCAGTCACAGATCATTTTTCACCATCTTCCTGCATTTCAGTCAAAAGGGAAGCAGAGGCTTGCAGTCCCACAGACTATTTTTCCTGTACAATGCCTACTCCTTTGTATAGAATAGTTCACCCAATTACCTGAGAATAATAGATAGCCCAGCATCTGGAACGCAGCACATATTTTGTTGAGAACAACAACGATATCCTATAAGAAGTTCTTAGTAATTAAGAAAAGTAAGCTAGAACTTCTTGGATAGGAAAGGAAATCCAATGTAGGGGGAAAATTTACCACAAGTAGTTAAAACTGCAGTTTATATACTTAATCAATTAGGAGTTGACTATCATAGTAGTAAAGGTGAACTTTATACATAATCATATTTATTTCACTGCATTTTAAAATCATCTTATTTCTTTGATTTAATCCTGTCTATTCATATTAGATCCTTCATAAATCATCTACAGTTTACTTTGAATTTAATGAGACTAAAAATACACAGTACATTCCTGGCTAGAAGGCAACTGTTCTTCACTTATTATATTTTGAGTGTAGAACTGCTGCAATGCGGAGTGATGACAATGAGACTCTGAGAGGACGTCTGACTATTTGAAGTCACGTTTGCTGCTGAATTAAGAGCATATACTTTGGGAAAGCATCTGTGTGTGTATTTGGAAAAGTGAAAGGAGGTCATGGGGAGAGAGGAAACAATGCCTGTAAATTAAGATCGCTCAATTTCCCCTCCATCTCATCCTAAAAAGAGCATCTGTACCTTATTTCTAAAGTTGTACTAGCAATAGTTTATGTAGCCAAAATATGAATTTCAACACTTTTAGTAAATTAAACTCCCAAATTTCATGAAGATTAAAGTCAAGCTGATTTTTCTTAAGACATCCAGAGCAAGAGATCTTCTTACCTTCTTTCTCAGTAAATCTTTGGTGTATCTTCTTAATCTCACCTCAAGAAAATTCCATTTTAGCCAAATTCTTCATGCTACATTTAAAATGAATTTCAGGTGCTATGTCAGTGGAAAAGAATAACAGCTAGGAACTAACTTTCCTTCTTTTAAATCTGAATGTACTTCAAAAGTATGACTTTTAACTTACGTTTTCTTTTTTATTATTTACATAGCATTGTCAGAATTAGCATCAGACTGAACAGTCTTAATTTTAACTTTTGAGTCTTATTTCCTTAGTCTTTCAATATTTCTAAGGCTCCCTCCCAAACCTAGCCCAATTTCCACCTCCTCCTTCAGTGTAAATCTTGGATGCATTCTAGAAAAAAGTAGGTGATGTGAACAGAATAATGAATGCCAATGACTCTCTTAATTATCTAAAGCTTTCTAAGTCTTGATATCTGGCAGAGGAAGACCCTGCTTTGTTCTTCCTTAAAATAGTCTTGGCTATTCCTATCCTTTTGCTCTTCCATCTAAAGTTTAAGATCTGCTTGTAGTGGTCCATGAAAAAGCCTTATTGGAATTGCACTGAATTTATAAATTGCTTAGGGAAGAATTAACATCTTAACAATGTCTAGTCTTATTTCCATAGCACTGTACATGAACAAGGTAGCTACCATCAATTCATATACAGCTTTATCTTATACACATTGCTGATTTTAGCAAATGCTTTTTCTATATCTACTGAGGTGACCATCTGTTTTTTCTCCTCATATGTTAATGAGGCTAATTCCATTAATATATTTTCTTTTTTTAATAATAAATTTATTTTTTATTGGTGTTCAATTTGCCAACATACAGAATAACACCCAGTGCTCATCCCGTCAAGTGTCCCCCTCAGTGCCCGTCATCCATTCACCCCCACCCCCCACCCACCTCCCCTTCCACCACCCCTAGTTCGTTTCCCAGAGTTAGGAGTCTTTATGTTCTGTCTCCCTTTCTGATATTTCCTACCCATTTCTTCTCCCTTCCCTTATATTCCCTTTCACGATTATTTACATTAATATATTTTCTAATGTTAAAGGGAAAAACTTAAATTGCTCAAGATAAGTATTTTTCCAGTTACTGTTTTATTTTTAATTTTATCATCTTTGTTCATAAGTGCTTTTATCATGTGATTGTTGCTTTCTGATGTTACCCTGATCTGGTTTGGGTAGGAAGATCAAGACTATTCTAGCACCATTGACCAATTATAAAAAAAATATTTTTTATGTTCTCTAGAACTATTTTTATAAGATTGGGATTGTCTTTCTTGAATGCTTAGCTCATGGGCTTATAAAACCATGTAGTATATTTGGGGACAGAACAAAAGAAGAGGTGCTCATTGCATTTCTTTGATGATTATTGGTATATTCATATTTTCCATTTCTTCTTGAATTGTTTTTCCAAGGTGTATTTTTTGAAGACATTGTCTGGGTTGGCTCCTTTATTTCTTTAGCTAGGCTAGTGATGAAAACTTAAAAGAAAAAAATCTAGGCTCCTAAATGACTTTGAAAAACACCTTGTATTATTTTTGGCCCTCTAGCAATTTGTATTCTCACTTAACAGTTATGCTGTCTGGACCATGTTTTCTAAATTTATTGCCTCATGCAGCTGAATCACCTAACCTTCCTAGAGCCAAGATAAATTAGAACTATCTCTTTTTCTTGATCTACCTGGGACTTTTATCCTAATAGATCAGGTTAGCCTGACAGCATTTATTCTTCATGAAGACTTGCTGGCAGCTATCAGCAAGGTGCTTGCCAAGTTTTTTCTTTCATTGATTTTTAAATGTGTGTTTACTATATAGAATTTATACTCATATTGAGATATATATATATATATATATATATATATATATATATATATATTGTTTTTGGAGGTCTTTACTGTGAATATCATCAAGGGTGCTTTCCAAGAATAAGTTTTAGAAACACTGTAATAAAAAATAAAATAAAAATAAAAAACAGACAATAGAATGGAATCTCAAACAGTTTCCTTAAAGGTTCCTGTTGTCCTTAAGAAGATATGTGGAATGTAGGTAGAGAGAAATGTGTACAAAATCCTAAGTATTTTCCTATTTCCCTAGTCATAAATTAAAATGTACTATAAATTTATGTCACTGGTAAGAAGCACTAATGGATAGCTCTGATGATGTTCCAAAACAACTGAATGAAGACATAAGTTGCCATCAGAAGCAAATTAAAAGATCATTAACAAATATGATGGGAGAGGAGGATCATCTCAGTGGTTTCTTATCCCATGCTAGGCATTCCAGAGGAAAAGAGATATAGAAGCTGCTGCTTCTTTACAGTGCATTTGTCTGGCCTTCATAGCATGTGTGTGTGTGTGTGTGTGTGTGTGTGTGTGTGTGTGTGTGTGTTCAAATTTTTCCAATTCATAGCTACTGTAATTCATTAATTTTTTGAAAGAATTAATTCATGGATTGCCATTCATGGTCCTGCATCCAAGGGCCAAAACCAGCCCTTTGCCTGTTATTACAAATAAAGTCTTATTGGGACACATGTATTTTCTTAATGTGTTATTTATTTGACAGAGAGAGTGGGATGAGGGGCAGAGGGAGAGAGAGAGAATCACAAGCAGATTCCTCACAGAGCCCAATGGGGGGCTCTATCTCATAACCCTGAGATCATGACCTGAGCTGAAACCAAGAGTTGGACACTTAACCAACTGAGCTATCCAGGCATCCTGTTTATGTATATTGTATAGCTGTTTTTGCACTACAAACGCAGTGTTGAATAGTTTCAAATGAGTCAAAAATATGTACTCTCTTGCTCTTTAGAGGAAAAACTTTCCAATCACTGGGTTAAATCTTTAGATGTCAAAAAAGCCAGAGAATAGCTTAATCTAAGGCAAGTGACCTTAAACTGGGGTTTATAAATAGGTATCAGGGGTCTATAATTCTAAGAAACAATTTGCATTATTTATTGTATGTGTGTATTTTACTGGTTAGAGGGTCCCAAGTCTTTCATCAGATTCTCCAAGGAGTCTTATGACCCAATATGTATTAAGAACTAATGGTTTAGGTGAATATTGCTCATTTGTTCTTTGGAAGGCTTTTGGAATGGGGCAAAAGAAAAAGCAGTTCATAAAACTGACTCAACACAAGGAGCTATCACTTTACACCTGTTAGGATGGCTATCATCAAAAAGACAAAAGAGAAGGGATGGCAAAGATGTGGAGAAGTTGGAATACCTGTTCCCTATTGGTGGGAATGTGAAATGATTCAATCCTATAGAAAAGTACCTCAAAAAATTAAAATAGAGCTACCACATGATCTGATTATCCCACTTCTGGGTATATATCTGAAGGAAATTAAATCAGTATCTCAGAGAGATGTTTGCACACACACGTCCATTGTAGCATTATTCACAGCAGCCAAGATGTGTAAACAACCTAGATGTCCTTCAGTGAATAAATAGATAAAGAATATGTGGTAGGGGCAGCCCCCGTGGCTCAGTGGTTTAGCGCCACCTTGAGCCTGATCCTGGAGACCCGGGATGGAGTCCCATGTCAGGCTCCCTGCATGGAGCCTGCTTCTTCCTCTGCCTGTGTCTCTGCCTCTCTCTCTCTCTCTCTCTCTCTTTCTGTGTCTCTCATAAATAAATAAATAAATAAATAAATAAATAAATAAATAAATAAAATCTTTAAAAAAAAAAGAATATGTGGTGTATATGTATACAGTGGAGTATTATTTCCCCTTCAGAATGAAGGAAAACTTGTGATATGTGACAACATGGATAAACCTGAGGATGTTGTGCTAAGTGGAAATAAATGAGTCACAGAAGGACAAATAGTGAACGATTCCATATACATAAGTTATCTAAAATAGTCAAACTCACAGAAAAAGAACAGAATGGTGATTGTTAGGGGATAGGGGGCAAGAGGGAATGGAGAGTTGCTGTTCAACAGGTACAGAGTTTCAGTTATGCAAGATGAACAAGTTCTAGAGATCTGCTATACAATATGTGCCTATAGCTAACAACACCTTATCGCGTGCTTAAAAATTTGTTAAAGGGAAAAAAAAAAAAAAAAAAAAAAAAAAAAAAAAAAAAAAAAAAAAAAAATTTGTTAAAGGGTAGATTTCATAATATGCATTCTTATCACAAGAAAAAAACATGACACAAGGGTTTTTTTTGTTTTTTTCTTTTAAGGATGGGAAAGTAAGCAATGTTAGCTAAGGGAATTTTGTGTGTGTTTGTGTGTGTGTAAAAAATTTTTTATAACTCTCTGGAGTTAGCTCTAAGTCATTTATTTCTTTTGACTCTGTACCACATATTGTTCATAATATCTTATTTTCACAACATTTCCCAAGGAGTTTTTATCTCTTGTTTTACAGATGCATGAGCTCAAGCTCATTGAGGATATATAATTTATTCTAAACAGCAACTAGTAATAGTAAAGATGTGAAATGGAGTATGATTCTTAGCACTGTGTATTGCACACTGTGCTCACCAAAGATTTATATATTATCAGAACTGTCTGTGACATGTAATTAAGGAATTTAATGCCAGTTTTAAATTGAGAAAAATCTTCAGTTGTTGCTCCACTGGAAATCTCAATGCTCAAGGTCTATTCCCACTGGATACGTTACATAGCTCTTCCCCCTGAACTCAGAACAAAGAGCTCAGTGATTTTCCATAGTCCAGGGAAGATTTTTCTCTTGCCTGTGGCCTTCCTCAGAATCATCCTTTTCTCTCCTCTCCTGGTCCTTGATACATTGCTTTGCCTTAGCAATGAATACAGACTTGCAAAAGGATAGCTGTTTTCAAGTTGCTTGTTTTAGACACTGAACAGACCTTTATGTCAAGAAAAAAAAAAAAATCAAGCTTGCTCATTCTGTGTGTGGGGGGTGGGAGTGAAGGTAATAAGTGAGGGTGGGTGAAGAGAACCAAACCACAAATGAATTTCTAAATATATTATCTTCTGGCAGCGAGAAGCCATTCAGTTCTTTGTGGAGGGAAGTGATGGATGGAAGCACTGCTTTATCAAATGGGAAACTTACACATTTGCTGAAACCTAGAATCAAGATTTGGCCTTCTTACAACATAATACAAATTACCTCACAAGCAGTGGGTGGCGCTTCCAGAGATCTCACTACTTTCGGCTGGAATAAAAGGGCTAAAACAGGTAAAACAGATTAGGTAATGAATATCCAGATTTAGACCGGTTGGGGATTTCATCAGGCAGCAGGGATTGTAGAGGCAAAGGAGGAACCTAATGGGGAAAACATATTTTTCACTGTTTCAATTTCTAGTTTCTTCTAAGTCTTCAAAGTACCCAAATTTTGTATCTATGGTGAATGCTGAGATTATGATGAAATAAAGTCTACTTAGGTTACTTGAAAAATAACAATTGCAAATTCACAAATGGCCACCATTTACCTTAAATGGTAACTTGCAAATAGAATGGAGTTGAACAGGCTTTCCTATTGCCCATCCCCTGCCTTACACCTTTGGTGACTTTGGCACATGAGAAAAATAAATGAAAATTGGAAAATGTAGCTTTTCCACTATAAAATCCCTACTGTATTAAATCACCCTTTGAAAACTAGTAACTGGTAAATTTCTTTGTGATACTAGTGTTCCAATGCTACCTTTTTCAAGTTATTTTCTGGGAAAGGCATTCTGCTTCCTGGATGTACAAATCATTTATATGTTCAATCTATCATTCTGTATTAAATTGCCTTTGGTCTTTTTATATCACTGTGCTCGAAGAACGTAAGGTCCTGGCAATGACATTTGTACTTCCTGAAGTGGGTAACATCCCTTCTGGGTAACCTTTTGTGAAATCACATGAACAGCAGCTAGCCTAACACTGGTTGTCTTCCTTTAGGCAATGACATTTGAGCTGCTGCGGTTTCATCATGCGATCTCAAAGCCAATTACTCATCCAGGTTTTCAGCAGCATTAACGATGATGACTCTTTTCTTGCTGAATTTATGAAATGTACCTTGGCATTTTCAATTACCCAAGTATTCAAGAAGAACAAGCTCTTGTGTGAGTGTTGACTCAGGCCCACACCCATGCTGATGATAGAGGTCCTATAACTGTACAGCCAACTCCCCATAATAAGGGAATGTTCAGCACATAAACTGAATTGGTTTCTAATCCTATTATTTTAATCACCAAGGTAAAATTCTGGATTTTTCTCAGTAAATTAGAGGAGCAATTTACAGCTAATCCAAAGTATCTTTTTTTGGTATTCAATTTGGCTCCTTGCTTACAATTTACTACTAATAATATAATAACTGATTAGAGGAGGCAAAATAAAAGCATGTTAATTCTTGCAGCTAGAACTTAGTTAAAACATAGAAAATAAAAATTCATTTGCAACCCAAAACAGGGTTTAGATTTGAGAAAAGTCATGGACCCACAGAATAAATAATCTATGTATAAAGAATAGGGGTGCCTGAGTGGCTCAGTTGTGAAGCATCTATCTCTTGATCTCAGGGTTGTCAGTTTAAGCCTTACATTGGGCTCCATGCTGGGGTAGACTCTACAGAAAGAAAAAAAAAAGAAAAAGAAAAAGAATGGAGCTTAGTAGGATTTTTTTAAAATTTTATTTACTTATTCATGAGAGACACACAGAGAGAGGCAGAGACATAGGCAGAGGGAAAAGCAGGCTCCATGAAGGGAGCCTGGTGCAGGACTGGATTCCAGGACCCCGGGAGCCCAGTGGGGCCCAGGATCACGCCCTGAGCCAAAGGCAGATGCTCAACCACTGAGCCACCCAGGTGTCCCTGGAGCATAGCTTTAAATGCCTCCTCTAAATAGTAGAGACTCTGCCAATTTAGAGGCTTAGAGTCTGGGGGTTTCCCTTAAGTTGTCCACACACACCCTAACCCACATCCCACCCTACAGGTGTCCTCAGGCAGCGGACACTGGGGAAGCAGGCGCAGAAAAGCAGAAGGTAGCCGGTATTGGTACTACTGTCTGCCTTCCTCTTCAGGGAAGGAGTCTCTGGTACTCTGGTGCTTTAACAACCGCAGCTCCTTCCAGGGCCCTTTGCTCTTCCTTGTGGTTCCAGTCTGGGCTCTGGTTTCCTTCTCTTGTCCCTATACACTCAAAACTGTTTACCTGCTTCCCGCTTTTCTGAACTCCTTCTCCATTCCCTTCCCCCAGCCTACACCTGCTGTGGTTCCTGCAGTCAAGGCTCTTCACTTGAATCGCCTGCGAGAACCTCCGTGATACAAAGTCTAGAAATGAATAGAGACAGACCGCTTTGAATGGTATCTTTTTATTTCTCATTGACTATATTGGAATGTAGGTGTTGACAGGTGAAAAACTTGTGATAAAAGGTCTACATTACAAATTTTAACAATTAAGGGTTAGCTCCTTATAGCCCTTTTAACATTTATCCTCGTGGTCTCCTAGAGTTACGCTGCCCAGACAGAGATCAAATTGTCTGTGCTTATAATGTGATGGCATAGAAGCCGGGATTCTTTCATTTATTTCATTTTGGTAAGTTCTCAGTCTGGTATTCTTTAAAGGAAAATGGAATCGTATAACCCTAGCAAGCATAGACTGCTTGTTTGTAAATCTCAGTATTCATCGGTCATCAAGTCAAACACTTCAGCAAGTTTCAAACTGTTATACGTTAAAGTAGATGATGTTTAAAAATTCCAAGAGCAAAAAAAAAAAAACAAAACAAAAAAACAAAAAAAAAATTCCAAGAGCAAATCAAAGTAAATAAAAGAACTCAAAGTAAATAACTCATGTATTTGCATATGCAATCTGAACTTGAACTTTCAACTTTTCAAATCAAATATTACTTTCTTTTCACTTGTGCAGATATCTAAGTTCATGTATCAGCCATCCACGTTAATTTGTTATATACTCACCCAATACCAGCATACTAGTAACTACATCTGTTAAGTGTGTGTTTTCTTCTTGTTAACATTACATTTCAATATATGTTTACATGCATATGTGTATATATATATAAGTTTATATATAATATATATAATGTGTTTTAGAGAAGCTATTTAAAAGTTTTTTCAATGAAAAATGGTAATATTTTGGGACACCCGGGTGGCTCAATGGTTGAGCATCTGCCTTTCTTTGGCTCAGGGCATGATGCTAGGCCACACTGGGCTCCTGGCATGGAACCTGCTTCTCCCTCTGCCTATGTCTCTACCTCTCTCTCTCTGTGTCTCTCATGAATAAATAAATTAAAAACCTTTTACAAAAAGAAAAATGGTAATATTTCTCAGAGTATAAAGTTTAGTCCATCCTAAGTAAAATAAAATGGTCCCTCAGAAATGTCTTTTCTTTGCATTTGGTCTCAAACATTGGTTCTCTAAACAGTCTAGTTATCAGAATTGCCTGGAAAGCATTTTTAAAACAGATTAGTGGGTTGAATCTCAGCTTCTGTAGAGACTGGGGCATGATGATAATATGTCTGTTGTATTTGTCATTATGTACCCTAGAATGTAACACAAGGCCTTCAATAATCATTTATGGAATGAATGAATCAGAAAGTCTGAAGGTAGGGTCTAGGAATCTGTATTTTTAGAACTGCCCCCAGGTAATTCTAATGACCAATCACTTCCAGAAATGCTGATTTTTAACTTAGAATTTCAGACCTGAAGGAGGTCGTAGTCATCATCTAATTTAACTCACTTGCTCTGGAAATGGAAGAACATGAAGTCTGAGACATTATATAGCTTGTCACATATAACCATAATATGTTCATAGTTAGCCACACATTTTAGGAAAAGAGACGAGAAAATGGGACTAAATGTTAGTTTTTACCTTAAAAAGAAGCCATTTTGTAACTTGGTCTTAAGGACTATGAGAAGTCAGCTTCTATGGAGTGAAGGGCAATCTTAAGCTGGACTTATGATGGTGCATGCCTACCTAGATTCTTGGTCAGGATGCTATGTCAGGGATAAGTGAGATTTCCCTGCTCTGCTCCCTTTGTCTCCACAGGCTTTCAACCAGTTATATCAAATACTGGCAGTATCTATAGTGGCCTTCTCCTCTGTAAGTACTTCTCAAATAACCCTCATCTTCTCCATACATCACGAATTAGACAAATAGTAGTGAGGTCATTTTCCTTCCAAAGAATCTGCCTGTAATGTAAAATTCACTTGCTAACATGATATTTTGTGCAAATACACAAAAATGTTTAATACCCAACCTTCTTACTTTGGCCTGCATATTAACACGATTAGAAAATATTTGTGGCTAGATAGTCATCGGAAAGTAAACATTTACTCACCTAGCTAATATTCACAAAATTATTTCACTATGTTTAAATGGAATTCACTGCTAACCACAGTAATTCTTATCTCTCTTTAAAGGAGTTATGCAGTCAATGTCTTTAGAAGTACTCAATATGCCAAAATAAAAGTGCTGGCATAATTTTTTAAAACATTGCTAAAGTAAAATTTAGTATCTGCTAGAAAATGATCCTCATTCTTTTTTTTAAAGGGTGTATATTGTCTCAAAGACTGTAAGTAATAATGATAAAACAATAATAGTAATTAACATTGATAAGGCACTTACTAAGTACTAGTTATGTGTTAAGCACCATGCATAGAGCATTTCATTTACCCCCCTCCAAAAAAGTAAGATACTTAGGGAAGTATAATGTGTGAATATTTGTGTGTATATACATATTTATAAGCATACATATGGCATATCTACTTTTCAAAAAATATGTACTTAAACATATATAGAAAATTTCTGGGCAGATGTTAAGACATAGTTCACCATTTTCATTTCGGCGATCACTAGCGGTAGTCTACCGAGTACTCATTCCCCATTCCCCTTCTTTCAGGCCAACAGAATGCTAGTTCTGCTCAGGCAGCCTTGTGCCTGGCCCCAGAGGGTGAGTCCTGATTGACCCAAACTAGCCACGGTAATCTGTTTCTATGATAGTCTAGGGATAGGCAAGTGACTCAGTTTTTGCCCGGGAAATAAGAGATAAATGCAAGTCTACTTAAGACTTCTGGAAGAATTTTCCTTCTCAGAAAGCAAAGATGTGCATGAGGAGAAAGCTCTTCTATTGCATGTACCCCTTCCCTTCCTGCTTAGGAACCTTTCATTTGAAAAGGTCCTGCCTAGAGCTGTGTTACAACCTTGGGACGATGAGGTGTGATATTGTGAGTGAAGGGTGGGTAGCTCCTTGGTTGTGTCATGAATTAGGGCACCAGCCCTAAGAGGCCCACCTCTGAACTTCATGTAACTGAGCCAGGATTAGTAGAGGGTTGTGACTTGCAGCCAAAGCATCCATGATGTATTTACTGGTAGAGCTACTTCTGTGGAGTGGGACTAGGGGTACAGGAATGGAAAACAGAGTCTTATGGGTAGTTGCATATCTTGTGCTGCTTTAATTTGTTTTACCATGTATGGGCAATACTTTTATTTTTGTAAGAATGTATTTCTTTATTAGAGAGAGAGAGAGCAGAGAGAGGAGCAGAAGGTGAGGGAGAGAGAATCTCATGCAAACTTCCTGCTGAGCACTGAGCCCAACCCGGGGCTGGATCTCAGGACCCTGAGATCATGACCTGAGGTGAAATCAAGAGTCGGCTGCTTCATTGACTGAGCCACCTGGGCAATACTTTTAAAACTATAAAGCAACTAGGTAAATTTTTTTGCATCTGCATTTCTGAGCAACTGGTACATTAACCTCGGGAAAACTGAGAGTCAAATATTCCAAATAGCACCCTTACTCCTTAGCCCACAATTTATACTCAGCCACTCTCTGCACCAATATTATACATATATATCATCACTTGGAATATTTGAGCTCATCTGAATTTTAACATAAAATTTTTCTTCTTTTCAAACTTTGTAAGCATTTGTATGTCTCCCAAACCATGCAGTATAAGAGGAATCCCACTAGCATAGGTTTGTGAGGGAGGTGTTTAGTGATGTGCTTAATATGATTTACTTCAGGCCCCATGGTTTCTTTCAGAAGTAAGAGCACAAATGAAGAGTTGCATCCACTAGCTGGGGCCGAGATGAGCCATTCAGGTAGATAGATATGTTGACTGGGATGAGGAAGAAGGGCAGAAGCATCAGGGAATGCCAGCTAACGTGCTTGTCAGAGTTCCTCCAAGGTAGGACCGTTATCTTTGTACAACCTAATTGATGTTCACATCAATTCAACAACTATTGGACTATAAGAAGGGTTATAATTCCCATTTGGAATGTGCTTGTGCAGGATTCCTGGGGACTAGGTTTTCCAGGGAATCCATTACTTCATTCTCATTTCCCCTCAAGGGTCTCACATAATCAGGCTTCTTGTGTTGGAGAAGTGAGATTTACAGAAAGTGAACAGAAAGTTGGTACTCCAACACTACTACATGGAGAAATGACAAATGACTGTATCACAAAAAGCTGACATCTTTGAAGTCATCAGCAATATTTACATTAGGTGGATAACAGGTGAAGAATCAGGATCAAGGGGATCCCTGAGTGGCTCAGCGGTTTGGTGCCTGCCTTTGGCCCAGGGTGTGATCCTGGAGTCCCGGGATCGAGTCCCACATCAGGCTCCCTGCATGGAGCCTGCTTCTCCCTCTGCCTGTGTCTTTGCCTCTCTCTCTCTCTCTCTTTCTCTCTCTCTGTGTCTCTCATGAATAAATGAAGAAATTCTTAAAAAAAAAAAAAAAAGAATCAGGATCAAGACAACTGGAGCAAAGCCAGTCTTAATACTGCCACTACTATAAAACCTCCCATGTAGCAGTCCTTCAATTCAGGATCGCATTTACTTCATGTATTTATAATGCCAAGACCTGTTGAATTGTTCTTAAAGTTCTTGAAAATCTCACTTCTTTGTCAACTCCTTATAGTCTCATAACTACAATATCCTTCTTTGCAGATCTTTACTTCTCCAATGCATGTATAGAGAGCTGTTACATTAATCTTTCTCAAACACCTCTGTCTTCATTGTACTCCCTATTTAAGATATACTAAGAAATAGAAACAAACATTTGAACAAATGGGAGATCCAAAAATCAATCATTTTAGTGACAAATGAGGGGATCTCCATTTTTTCCTACAAGATATTCCTTCTTTCACTTATTTTGTCCCACTCATACATATCAACGTTTAGGGATATAGATAAAATGACCATGAACCTATTTAAAATATTTGCTTTATTTAATCATTTATATACCTCATGACTTAAAATCACAAATATAAGACTATAGATTAGCTTAAAATAGTTTTTCACCATGAAAGGCAAAAAATTATTTGAACTCTAGTAGCTTCTGTATCAGTGCCTTTGTCATCTCTACTTTTTTGTCATCTACCAAAAGCAAGCATGCACATGCTCTCCCTCTGGGGGATTTACTTCAGAGGAGGATGAGAACTGAGGATCCTAGAGCTAGGCTCTGACAGGAGATCAGAAAGGAGAACTCGAGTCCCTAGCGCAAGACCCTCTGTAGGAAATGCTTTGAGTAAGGCATCTCCTGACACTTGCCCCTGGGTCTGTTGACTATTCCAATTGTCACTTCTATGTTTCATTTTGGTTGAGACGCCATAACAAAGTCCTCATTCTAACTAATTCCATCCCTGACTCTTTTTTAAGGTTTTATTTATTTATTTATTTATTTATTTATTTATTTATTTGAGAGACAGAGTGAGCAAGAGAGAGTGCACACAAGCAGAAAAGAGAGGCAAAGGGAGAGGGAGAAGCAGGCTCCCCTGCTGAGCAGGGCACCCGACATCGGGCTCCATCCCAGGACCCCGGGATCATGACCAAAGGCAGATGCTTAACCGACTGAGCCACCTGAGTACCCCACATCCTTGACTTTTAACTTCTAGAAGATGCTGTGACATACCTCTTTCTCTTAGCCCTTAGTCTTTACCCACTTGGCTAAGGGCAAATGACTATGAGATCTTTTCCTAGTAAGAACATCTCCAGAATCCCAAAATATAAAACAATGTTCCTTTAACCATAACTTTAATACCATCAACCTCAGAACACTCAGAAGCAGAATAGCTTTTATGTCGCTACTTTCTTGTAATCACGGTACAAAATCTGTGGGTCTCCTTTAGCTATAATTCAAACCTAATGAGAGTTTCCTGCACTAAGGCTCTATAACCAATATATTACCAACTACTTTCTCCTCTTTTATGGGGGAAAGTAGGGTTGTCATGAGGTCACAGAGAGTGTAATTTTGTAGTGATGAGGTGAGATAATCACTTCCCTACCAACCCAGCATGCCCCTACGTGCACATACTCTCAAAATGGAACTTTTAAACTGAATTGGGTTACAACTAATTGAAACATACATTCATGCTGCCCTAACCGTACGTGCCGTACGTGATATGGATCTATACCCTGTGAAACCATCAAGTCCAGGAGTGCCACAGACAGAATGTGGTTTTGGAATGAGACATCCCAGAATTAGAAACCAGACTCAGCCACTTACTAGCTGTGTGATCTTCAGTGAGTTACTTAACCTCTCTAGATCTCAGATTTCTTATCTGAAAACCATGAATAACACTGACCTACCAGAGCTGTTGTTTTTCCTGGAAAAGCAACTGAAAAATTCTGCTTAGTTGTCCATCTTCCTTTACCTCTCTGCAAATAAAGGCCAAGGATTAAGTGTCTGCCAAGTGTTAATGTCCAATCAATTACAGATGCATTTTCTTTACCCTCTGGGAAAAGATTAAAAACTATAGTTGGATTTAAAATAAGAGTTCTTAAAGTGTTAGAACCATAGAAAAGATTTAACTTTCTTTTAGCTTTAGGCTGAAAATGATAGCCATCAGTTATACACAAAAGTTTAATACTAAAAGATTCAAACTTAAAACAATGCAGTAATCTACTACCACAGAAACTGGATTCCAATGGTTCTTGAGTGGCTGAGGTCATGATCCCAGGGTCCTCGAATAGAGTCCCATGTCGGGGGTTCCTGCTTATCGGGGAGCCTGTTTCCCCCTCTCCTCCTCACTCATGCTGTCTCTATCTCTCTCTCCCTCAAATAAATAGATAAAATCTTAAAAAAAAAAAAACTGGATTCCAGAAGAAAAATGATCAATAATGCATGCTTCAAACTGAATACAAAATCAAAATGATAGACAAAATTAAATTTTTGTTTTAATTATATCTGAAAAATTGGGGAAAAAATCCAAATTTCAAAACCCTCCAAAAATTTTTACAACTGTAGTGTCAAACAAATGATTATTTTCCTTGAATAAAATAATCATTTATTTTATAAACTGAGGTAAACATTTTAATATTTAAAAGGTTGCATGTCCTACCTTTTCACTGAAAAATTAACTGTTAAAAATAATTCAGTAATTTATAAAAATGAAAATATTGTGCCACTAAACTATTCCACTGCCAGAAATAAATTCTCATCCTGAAAAGATGGCCTTGCAAAGTTAAAAGTCAAACCAGTTGATTACATCTCTTGAGGTTCCTGATGTCTGGCCCCCAAGTCATGGTGGGACCAGGTTTTGACTCTGAGCTTAGATCCTGTTTGGGGAGATGGTAGCAAAAGAAGCCATCTCTCTAAGAGCGTCCTGATCTGGGCCCTGCTCCAATTTAGAAGCTAACTCTAACGTGGTTAGGTGAAGGTATCCAAAGACAAATGAAAATGGTACTCTCTGCTGACTTTCCTGAAATTTTTCCCATTGTCCCAGTCAAGCTATGGCGCAATAAAGTGGAAGTTTGCTTCAAAATTGTGTATTGATAATTATTTATTGTCTGCACCTGAATTAAATATCTCTGCCTAATGTATCACATTATGTTGATCTTAGATATACAACTTAACTTCATCAGTGTTTACCCTAAAAATTGGTTAATGTTCAAATATGTCACTAAGTTTTATTTCTATTTTAGAATATCATTTCATTGGTGGAGAAGAGGTTAAACCTCGTTTAGTGGAGTATAATTTATTTACGTACATATATATAAAATGTCCATTTTTCCCTCCTAATGGCATTTTCCCAAAACCTGTCCCAATATTTGGACTTATTCTTGGCAATTCTTTCAGACATTGTGGAGATTCCAGGACACTGAAGCATTGGATCCAGATCACAGAGATTAGAGACACCTTTGAGATTTCTTCCCCAGGCTCTTTTTTTAAGAAAAACCCTCTCCCTCCCTCAACCAGAGCACCAGTTGTGAGCCTTTCCCCCCACCCCATGTTTATATCAAATAAACCTAGCTCTCCTAGAAAAAAGGTGACACCTGACTCATGAACTGGACCAGCTTGATTATTTTTCTCTTGACAATTTGAACTGAGACACAGGCTGAGAGTCAGGTGGTGATGGTCACCAGAACTGCACGCCCCTGCCTAATGGGAGACTATCCCAGCTATTGAGGGTCAAGCTGTGCCTGTGAGGAGCTCACAGAGAGCCAGTTTGCAGGGCAGGGCTGCACAGGCAAGTGTAGGTAAGAGAAGAAAAGCTGCATGGCTCCTGAAGACTTACCAGAGTCCAAATCTAGTTCCTCATGGGGCCTGGCTGTCCTTTCTTTGAATTCCATGAGGAGCTGCTGTATAATAAAGCCTCTTTTACTCGAAGTCATCAGAGGCGGTTTCTGTGTTCTGTAACCAAATGAGCCCTAAGGGAAAATGAAGAATTTCTTGTATAAATTCTACAGGTCTCTCACTCCATTCATAGCAAGGGAGGATTTGATAATGACCTTCTTCCTCCCAAGATTTGTGGACTCATTCTTCGGAAACTACTGACTTTCACACTTGATGTTAATTACACTATTGGATCAGATATACATGGCCCTATAGCAAGTCAGACCATCATATTTTGTCATCCAATTCCTTTGTAGAGTGAGTTGTAAAATTTATGACTCACTTTACTTTTGCCCTATTCTTTTCCCTGTGAAGGTGTTTCATCTTCCCTGATAAAAAAGAACGGTAGCAGTTGAACAGCTTTGCCTTCTTCCTGGCATCTATTAACATTTACTATCTTCCCCAGGCAGTAGGTCTGTTCTTTCCTCTGTGATTTTTCTCCTTTTAAACATTGCTAAACAAGCTCTGATGGCTTTAGCATTTTTGTCAAGCTTCAACTTATTTGAAATCCAGAAAAAAAAAAAAACAACTATTTCTGATATGAAGCCAGTTTAATTACTCTTTAACCTAAGGGATATGGTAAAAGCAAAATGAATTTGGGAAAATAGAAGAAAATAGGAGAAAAAATATGTAATAAAAATAACTGTGGTGGGGATCCCTGGTGGTTCAGCGGTTGAGCACCTGCCTTCGGCCCAGGGCGTGATCCTGGAGTCCCGGGATCGAGTCCTGCATCGGGCTCCCTGCATGGAGCCTGCTTCTCCCTCTTCCTGTGTTTCTGCCCCCGCCCCGTGGTGTGTCTCTCATGAATAAAAAAAAAATCTTTAAAAAAATAATTATGGTAAATGGATGAGTTAAGAGTTCACTCTCTGGGGTGTCTGCATTGCTCGGATAAGTATCTGATTCTTGACTTTGGCTCAAGTCATGACCTTGGGGTCCTGAGATCTAGCTCCGCTTTGGGCTCCATGCTCAGTGTGGAATCTCCTCGAGATTCTCACTCTCTCTTTTCATCTGCCCCTCCCCTGCTCATGTGAGCTCTCTCTCAAACAAATAAATAAAAATCTTAAGAAAAAAAAAAAAAAGAATTCACTCTGTGGGGAAAATGCACATGACTGCATAGGTTCTGAAGTGTGTCCTTTATCTGAGTGGATAGCTCGAAACTTCCTATGTGATCATTTGCCTTTTCTTAGCATCTCTTACACACAGGGTCTTTCAAGAACAAAGTGTGTGCTGTTTTGACCGTCATAATTAGGATGCTTCCAATCTTGTCCTGGGGACACAGATCACTCTCTCTCCCTCTGCTGTTCTTGCTAATGAACAACAGTATAGCAAGAGCAGTAAGTGTGGTGATTTCAAACAGGCTCTAAAGCCAGACTGTCCAGTTTTAGA
Source organism: Canis lupus dingo (assembly GCF_003254725.2). Lineage (NCBI taxonomy): Eukaryota > Metazoa > Chordata > Mammalia > Carnivora > Canidae > Canis > Canis lupus. The sequence goes on from NC_064274.1 coordinate 26,730,934, forward strand.
TTCCAGCTCTGCTACTTAATAACTGTGTGACCTTGCAAGTTACTTAACCCCTTTGTGCCTCAGTGTTTTAATATGTAAAATGGGCTAATACTAGTACCTACTTAGTATTAGGCAGAAGGATGTGAGAAGTAAATGAGTCCTGGTATAATATACCTGCTCAATAAAGACCCATTGCTAGTTCTGTTGTTATCAGTGTTATTTGAGCAAATCACAGGATCTAAGGCATTTAAGGGTAGGCAGTGTGAGGGATAACAGAAAGTTGAGCCATGATCTTCCCATGGGGGCATCTACTATTTCCACTGGGTGACATAAGTGAGGGAGTTATGAGGAAGGACCATGAAGTCAGGCTTTACTTCTTACTAGCCTCATGACTTTAGCAAAATTACTTAAATTCTCCAAGCCTTGGTTTGCTTGTCTAAAGTCAGGAATAATAAGAGGGCTTAGCACATCATAAGTGCTCCAAGTTTCTTACACACATAATGCATAGCAGGCTTGGGATGTCTGGGTGGCTCAGCAGTTGAACGCCTGCCTTCAGCCCAGGGTGTGATCCTGGAGTCCCAGGATCGAGTCCCACATCGGGCTTCCTGCGAGGAGCCCTCTTCTCCCTCTGCCTGTGTCTCTGCCTCTCTCTCTCTCTCTCTCTCATGAATAAATAAAATATTTTTAAAAAATGCATAGCAGGCTTTAAGTCCAATGGACTATGTATTGTCCTCAGGTAAATGCTATAAGCATTTTGAAAATGATGAATGCTGCCTCCAAATGTTCCCCAAAGTAACTGACAAGAGACAGAAACACAGAGTAAAGCAACCCCAAGTCCTCTTGCCTATGTTCCCCACAGGCTCTCACACAATGCTGTTCTCTTAAAGTGCACTTAGGAAAGGAAACAACCAATAAATTCTGTATGACTTTTTTTTTTTTCTTTTGGCTGCTTTAAGATTTTGTCTTTGGTTTTACCAGTATTGTCTGGGTATGGTTTTCTCTATTATGAACACCCTGCCTGGGATTCATAATGCTTTTTAAATCTGCGACTTGATACTTTTCAACAATTTTGGAAAATTCTCAGCCGTTATTTGTTCATACCTTTATTCTGTCCCATTCTCTCTATCCTGATCTCTCTCTCCTTCTAGGATTACAATTACACATATTTTCGACATTTTCACCTATCCCATACATCTCTTACTCTTTGGTATGTTTTTCATCCTTTTGCTGATCTGTGATGAATCAGATCTAAATATTTTCTTCTGACTTATCTGATTCTTTTTCAGCTGTGCCGAATCTGTTATTAAGCCCATTCATTCAATTCTTAATATCAGTTATTGTGTTTTCAGAATTCCAAGAATTCCTAGAATTTCTTCTTTCTTTTTTAATTATATTTTCATTTCCTGTTCTCTGCCAAAATTCTCAATCTTATTGTTTAATTTCTTAAATGTACTCATCATAATTTTTAAAAATTCTACTGAATAACTCCAGTATCTATATTCCCAATGAGTCTGCTTCTATTGTCCTTTATTTTCCTTTCTTTCTCATCTTATGTGCTTGATACTTTTTAATTGATTGCCAGACTTTGATATAAAACATTTAATGATAACTTGTGGCCATAGGTTATGTTATCTTCCTCCGGAAAGGTTTGTTTTGCCTCTAGCAAGCAGCTGGGCTACAACTGCTAGTTGACATAAATCACCTAATCAATCAGACTTTGTTCTTTGAGAGGGCTAGTCTGTACCCAGTGTACTCATACTCCTGGGGTGGACCCCCTCAGGATTCCAGCCAAATACCCAGGGAATTTACCAGGTCCCATTCCTCTTGGTGAGCTATGAACTCTAATTTTTCTCCCTCACCCCCGACCATGTATCTGTTGAAAGTCTGCTCAGTAGCCCACCTTCAGCTCCCACCTTTAGAATTGGTAGTCACCTAAAGAAGAAGAGCAGTTCAAGTTTAGACTCATTTCTTTGGGCTTCCCTGTGTCCCCATATCCAGATCCCACAAACCCGGCTCCTTATCACCTAGATAACTTTTCTAGTTCTCAAAGAGAAGGTTGGTTCAAAATATCCTAGTCCACCATCGCTAGAAGCAGAACTCTTGCCTATGTTTTTGTTATATATCTGGGGATTTTACTTTTTAGATTTCAAAGAGCAGAGTGATTTCTTAGAAAGTAAGTGCTAGGGTTCCAAACAGCTTGCCAAACAAATCTTTAGTGGAGAAAATGGGTTTTAAACACATGGGTAGGTCAATGGGAAAAATTGGAAACATCCCTAAAGAGATCAAATCTTTACCACAGATGGCACATCCAACCATTATTATATATGCTATTTTATGTTATAAATCATATCATCAGTACCTTGAGGAATCTTCTGTGGGATCCCTTTCAGTTTCCAGGGTGTTACTCAAGTCCTTGGGAGCCATTATTCCCAACCTTCTAGGTTTTAATGTCCTTTCTCCTAGCCCATAATCCCAGGGTTACTTTTGATGAATAAAAATAGATTGATTCGTTACGATAAAAATGGCAACTGCCCAATGACAATAATGGGTCTTGTGTGATGCTGCTGTTGTTGGTTTTAGGAAAATAAAACCAAACTAAATGACTGCAAGGGATGAAGCTGACAAGGTTGGATAGGACTTAGATGTAACATAGTACAATACACACAAGAGTTGTGCAAAAGATAACCTGTTAAATTATTTATTGGAAAAAAATAAATCTCTCTTCTTGTCTATAAAGAAATTTGAGCTGATCGAACCAAGGGTTGACATGAGCTGAGAGGACATGTCCTGCCTAGCAGGGAGCATCTGGCACAACTCCTAGAAACCGAACCAGGATATCAAATCCAGTCAATGCTTTCTTTTCCTTCTCCTAAGTTGGTATGTATCATTTTCATCTTTATTTCATTAAAAAATAACAAACTCTTTATGTCTCTAGTCCAGGTGAATCCCTTCCCCTCTGGAAGCTTAAATTGGCTATTCTGTTGGCAGAATTCATACCTGTTGTTGAAAGACAGGAGCCTCTGGTTCTAGTCTCTATCACAGTAAGAGACAGGAAATCCCTGTAGCAAAAAAAGAAAAAAAAAGGCATGTTCATAAGAATGCAGATATAGTCCAACATTTCTTTCTATCTCAGATGCTCTGGAAAGAGACAGAGGTGCAGACACCCCATAGCTTTCTTTACATTCAGATATGCCAGAGCATAGAGTGTGATCCAGATCATAAATGTTGGGGTTATGCATCCTATGTAGACTTACTTTTCCTAACAGCCATCATTACTTGAATGTTTTCTTTATACCAAGCACTGTAATGATGGCATTATATTTTAACTCATTATATTTTCACACTAACTGCAAGACACATGTTGGTTGTTTTATATTCTTATAATATAAGAATAAAGAATATGTGAAAGTCATTCAAGTGTGGCCACAAGAGGATATAAAAGAGAGGCTCAGGAAAAAGCAGGTTTATTCTAGAGACAGGAGGCATGCCAAGTGGGGCCATATGGAAAACACCAGGGGTGATCAAGAGGCAGAAGACATGGGATGCCTGGGTAGCTCAGCGGTTGAGTGTCTGTGGAGTTCTGGGATCGAGTCCCACATTGGGTTCTCTGTGAGGAGTCTGCTTCTCCCTCTGCCTGTGTCTCTGCCTCTCTCTGTGTCTCTCATGAATAAATAAATAAAATCTTTAAAAAAAAAAAAAAAGAGGCAGAAGACAGGAGTGGGAAGGAGTGCTTAGGTCCCGGCCTTCATTGGGGTTTCTGCGGGAAAGGCAAGGCAGGACGGAGTAATGAGTTTAGGATTAACTAGTTTGAATAATTTTGGTGGGTTTTGGTCTATAGGGCTGGTCCCTAGTTGCCTGGCACCTGGTCCTGGGATCAGGAAAAGTGGTATTACTTCTGGGATGCACAGGCCAGAAAGAAGAGGTTCTGGATCAGTTAGTTTGCATGTCAAAGTCCTGCTCCAGGCTGGACCGTTTTGCTATCTCTAAGAATTAGCTAGGAGAAGGGTAGTTTCTTTCCAGCCAGAATGATTTCCCATGGTGTCAAAACAACATAATATACAGAAATTATATTTATATATATACATATATATAATATATTAGTATTCCTGTATGATGAAAGGAAACTGAGGTTCCGGAAGGTTTGGTCAGAGTTCACCTAGTATTTATCAGAGCGGGATTAAATCAGATGTCTGACTGACCCTAAATGCTATCCTGCATTAATTTTTCCTTAATTAAAGTTTTGCCAAATCATAGTGTACTCCTAGACCTGTGTTTAGAAAAATGAGATAATACCTCCAAAATGTTTTGATTTCTTTGGTGGATTATTTTGCAGATTAATTGTAGCTAATACACACATTTACCAAAGTTGCAGAGTTGGAGACACTCTGTAATTAAAAACATTAATCTAAAAACCAAACAATTAATTAATTACAGAGTGTCTCCAACTCTGTAAAAGGCTATGTATAGCCTTTTCAACAAAGCTTTTCAACAGAGAGTTGTAAGGTCTTGGAATTGTATTTTGCATCTCCATTTAAGAAAAAAAAAACAATCTATTCTATGGGAGACAGATCTTACTGTTTGAACAGAGGGGGCAAATGAGAATATAAAGAATGTGAACCACCTATATAGGGAAGATAGTACAATTAGTATAGTGATAGAAGCAGAAAAGAAAAACTTTTATGGGAAGTACTAAAACAACAAGCAAACAAATAACTATGCTAAAGCTTTTAGATCAAGCCTAAACGTTAATAGTTGGGAGACTATTTTTACTTTTTATTTATTAAATTTATTTTAGCTCTGCTTCTTTCCAAAATGGACTCAGAGAAAAATCTCAAGAAATGACAGTATAAAATAAGGGTAAGAAAAGAAAACTGTTTTTTTCTACTTACCACACTTAAAAAAATATTTTATTAATTTATTCATGACAGTTACAGAGAAAGAAGCAGAGACATAGGCAGAAGGAGAAGCAGGCTCCTCCCTCGCAGGGATGCGAGGAGCCCTATGTGGAACTCCATCCCAGGAGCCCAGGATCACAACCTGAGCCAAAAGCAGACACTCAACCACTGAGCCACCCAGGTGCCCCTACTTACACACTTATGACACCAAATGTGTGGGTTTTCCATACCAAGTAATTCTCCAGTTCTCTGGGGACACCAGCTGGGTATCCTACAATTTAATTCATTATGACACCAACTGCCCCACAGGCTAAGGGCTCAGTCCTTCAGACACCAATCACAAGTTGTTGGTTGTTACTGATACTTGTAACTGACCAGGTATAAATCAGGGGTTTCCCAAACCATCTCCTTAGGTCCAATACTTTGCTAGAATGGCTCACAGAACTCAGAGAAACATTCTTACCAGTTTATTAGGAGGGATACAACTCAGGAAAGACCAAGTGGAAATAATGCAAAGGGCAACATGTGGCAGGGGGCGCCCTCTCCAGGCTGCCATCCTCCTGTCACGTGGTTGCACTTGCCAACCTGGAATCTCTGGATCCAGTCCTTAAGGAGTTTTATGAAGACACTTCCTTACTTAGGTACGATTGATCAAATGAAGCATTGGTGATTGTACTCAATCTCCTACCCTAATCCCTTCCTCAAATGTGTAGGATTGGGGCTGAAGTTTGTAGGGCGCAGCAAGAGTCACCTCTTAATGTAAACTCAGCTATGGTTGAAAGGGGCTTATTATAGATATTATGAATAACAAAAGATGCTCCTCTCATCCATGTCCTTCAGGAAAGGGTAAGGGTTTTAGGAGCTCTGTGCCAGAAATCAAGGTGAAAGCCAAATATCTATTTCTTATTCTATCATAACATCGGAGATAATATAACAGAAAGGGAGGGGTGCCTAAGTGGCTCAGATGGTTAAGCATCTGCCTTGGGCTCAGGTCATAATCTCAGGGTCCTGGGATGGAGCCCAACATCAGGCTCCCTGCATCAGCATCAGACTTCCTGCTTGTTAGGGAGCCTGCTTCTCCCTCTACCTCTGCTGCTCCCCTTGCTTGTGCTCTTTCTGTCTCTCTCTCAAATAAACAAATAACACCATAAATAAATAAAACAAACAAACAAAAAGAGGAAAGGAGGGCCAGTGAAAAGTAGGAAAAGAGCACACATGGTAACCAATCCTAAGAGTTAAAATGACTCTTGTGGTAGAATTTTAACTCCTGACTTCCTGGGAGATTTTTTAAAAATACATTTATATAACTATATATATGGATATAGTTATTTTCTATGGGTTCTTCCAAGTTTATGTGAGATTTTAATTATTGTCCACAATTTTAAGTAAACAACATGAAACAAACAAACAAAAAAAAAACAACATGAAACACAACTACCATACAAAATTTAGATTATTGGGGAAAACTCATGGCAAATAGATATACTCTTTTTTAAAAAAAAATCATTAATAGAGTTTATTTTTCAGAGTAGTTTTAGGTTCACAGCAAAACTGAGTGGAAGTTACAAAGATTTCTCCTGCTCCCACACCTGCATAGTTTGTCCTATTATCAACATTCCCCACCAGAGCAATTTATTTGTTAGAGCGAAAGCACATACATTGACACACTGTAATCATCCACCGAAGTCCATAGTTTAACACTAAGTTTCACTCTTAGTGTTGTATATGCTATAGATTTTGACAACCTATAATGACATATACCCACCGTTATAGTATCCTACAGATAGTTCCCCTGACCTAAAAATCCTCTTCCCTCTCTTCTCATTAACCCCTGGCAACCACTGAGTTATCACTGTCTCCATAATTTTCTGCTAGCCTCTTTTAAAAGGGAAACTTGAGATCAAAGTAAGTTTTCATCAGAAAATAAAAGATGTAACATTTTCTTAGAAGAGACCTTTTTTCTTGGCCCTGAAGTCTGTAAGAAACTAGTTACCTTATGGGTTCAAGATAGACACATCAGATACCATCCCCATAGTCTTCCAGAAACTATGGGTGCAGATCTTATTTAACTATATTTTGAAATAAACTCATAAAAGCTGAAAGTCCAACTCAGTAAGAGTCTTCCAGATTCTAAGTTAAGTTCCAAGAGACTAACCGAATACAAGGTTAATATTTGGGAAATCCAGAGTTGATACAACACATCCCCTTCCATAAATATCATTTATTTTAACAAAGACTTTTATAAGCACTAAATTTTTACCTAAAGAACTGGTCTTCTGTGTTGTCTGAGAACAAAAACAGATCCATGTTTAGAGACTAGAAGATTGATCATTTATTATGAAAGGTGAAAAACTTAACTAGTACTTCCCCCATGTGGCAGTGGGATGCAAGACTATTTAGGCAACTTTGAATTGCTCAAATACTTTGACAAAGTCAGCTCAGTTGAGATGAGATACTCATAATACAGCATGTCAGAGTTGGTTTAGGCATGGAAAATGTTCATGCAAATGTTTCTAGTTGCCTACCTTGGACATAGAAAAGTCTAGTAGTGAAGTATTTCATTCCCAGAAGTAAAACTTTTCCATGAAGCAATCAATACTTGTCCAGCTGTGCTACTTGTCCTATGTGCTGGACTATGTACTTTTTACAATTTACCTAATTTAATTGGGTGAATTATATGTTTGGGATCCCAAATATATTGACTTGCTGTATGATGAAAATCAATGATTAAGTGAATTTCAGAGAATGATTTTCAAAGACCATGATTTTTTTTTTAGTATTGTTATAATTAATGTTAAGCTTTCTTTCTGGCTGTAATTAAATACTAAGTTCACTAACTTCTTGAGGCCAAAACAAAGACAATGTCAGATATTCAATTTAAATTTTTCATTACCTCTATGGCATACTGGAAAAATACATTTTTCAAATTTTCGTACAGTTATGTTGGAGCCATCTGTCTAGGTAGTGGACAATGGAACATCCCCAGGTAGGCTTGCTCGCACTCTCTGTCCCTTATCCATGTGGCTAGATAGGGAGAGCTCTAGAAAGACAGAACCATAGGATAGAGGGAGCCTCAATCCCTTAATAGCCACTTGTAAAGAATGGCTTATGAGACTGTCTAACCTGTGTTAAATTTTGCACTAATGAAAGGAATATCTATTGTATCAGGCCAAAGATATTGGAGATGATGTGCTAGAGAAGTTAGCTAGTGTTACCATCCCTGGTTTTCTGATCCTAAAAATTCATTATCAACATAAAAGAACCTTTCTGTTTTTAAAAAAGATTTATTTATTTGAGAGGGGGAGAGAGAGAGTGGGGAGGAGCAGAGGGCACGAGAATGAGAATCTTAAGCAGACTCAGCATGGAGCCCAACATGGGGCTAGATGTCACAACCCTGAGATCATGACTTCAGATGAATCTAAGAGTTGGTTGCGTAACTTACAGCGTCACCCAAGTGCCCCAACTTTCCATTTTATACCTAAAAACATGAATCCAAATTGCGTTAGAATTTGTATAAAACCACTAAGACATAATTTTTAAAGGGCTGAAAAGTAGAAGACTAAAACATAGCTCTATAACTACTGAAACTGCTTTCTAATTTGGTCAGCCATTTGTGCCCTTTTCAGTTCTTCCAGTGATATTAAAATAAAATTAAAGGCCTATCAAATAAAGTCTTCCATTGTCTTTGGCAGAATTATTTTAAGGTGGATGAGAGACATTAACAGTAATAGTTGTGCCTGAAGCTTGTCAGTGTCTCATGTGTGCTATATAAGACCAAACACCAATGCCTTTGGTCTGTAAAGAGAAGGCTGGCATAAAATTTTAGAGCTCAATCTTTTAAGTTGATATTTTTTAAAAGATTTTATTTATTTATTTATTTATTTATTTATTTATTTATTTATTTATTTAACAGGGAAAGAGAGATCACAAGCAGGCAGAGCTGCGGGCAGAGGAAGAGCAGGAAGCAGAATCCAGGAGCCCGAAGTGGGGTTCATGGGGCTCGTGGGGCTCAATTCCAGACCCTAAGATCATGACCTGAGCCAAAGGCAGATGCTTAGCCAACTGAGCCATCCAGGTGCCCCTAAGTTGATAATTTTTAAATTAGATTTTAAATTTTCTCATAGGTGTGTGTTTATATATTTAAATTACTATTTTTGTAATTATCTTTCCAAATATTCTTATTTTTTCCAATAATTTTAAAAATCCTATTCAGCTATTCTAGTTACATAATCATATCACCCTAATGAGGACTTTGCTCTTATTTTCAATAATTCATATTTTTCCTTGTGTGACTGCATCAAATCATATTTCTAGAATATTACATAAGTAGTGATATGGGCGTTCATCTCTCATTCTTGACATTAATAAGAATTTCTCAGTATTTACATTCTATGTTATTCTGACTTTTCATTTTTATTATTTTATTAATAGTTTATGGGTTTTTAAAATCAGGAATCAGCAGCACTGATTATGGAGTTTGCAGCAACCCAGGTCTTCTTAGGTTTAAGTAAACATTCAGAACATTTAGGCTCACAAGACTGTCACGGCCACATTTGGCACATACATACTCAGAAGGATAAGGGACAGGGACCACAGTTTGCCTTCACAGTTGCTTCAAGTGCTCCTCTTCATTGGAACTTCTCACACAGCAGCACAGCTCAGGTGCTTCATGACAAACTCTTTACACAGACGTGAAACTTGGTTTCACAGCCTCATGACCTTCTGGAGCCAATATCTCATTGACATAGTGTCCAAAGTCTCTTCAAGGGACAAACCCATTTTTAGGAGTCACTGAACTCAAGTTCATCCAATGCTATGGTTTGCTATCGGGTATATTTTGTTCTCTGTGTCTAAATGCAGTTTATCAATCAGGGGTCCATTTTTACCAGCAACATAGCAACATAGTTCACAAACCACCTTATCAGGTTGCCGGGGGAACGGAGCTAGAAAGTTAACATAAGGTCAAATTCTCATGCAGAAGGGGAAAGGATTTTGTTAACCCCTTCCCCACAGAGAGGTTTTCTGTTAACTTGATTGTAATGGATTATTTTAATATGTTAATAGGTTATACTTCTAATCATTTACTTAGGGCTTTTGCATTTCTATCAGAAATGAGCTGTGTATATGTGCATATGTTTGTGCCCACGTGAGAAAGCTATTTTTTTCCAGACTTAAATATCAATGACTTCTCAGGAATAATTGCAAACACTCTTCTTTAGATATTTAAAAGAGTTTAAGTAGTATTGGAATTATCTACTCTTCGAAGGGATATGCTCTGTGGTATACCTAGAGCTGCTGTGTGTAGGGCTAGAAAGGCACTAGACGCTCTATTTCATACAATATTACCTATGATCACATGGATGACACAACACAAGGGAATATTATTGTAAAAAAAGTGAAAATGAGAGTGTATTTCACTGTTCCTGTTGCTTTGACAAGGCACCTTATGAAAGAGATGAGCTCAGCTGAAAACTGGCTGCTTTGCAAGCGGGAATGGGAAGAAATGAGAATGTCCAGAAATTTGGGGCCTCCTAGGGTCGAAAAAGACAACTGCTTTGATGCCCCAAACATTAATATCAATAAAGGGATCTAAGCCTTGGGGTGCAGATCAGAGTAAGGGTGTTGCCCTTCCAGACAACCCTATTTTTTCAGCTAGCTTCAAGGTGGCCTCCATTAAGATGAAAGAGTAAGGTATGGACACCAGGAAGCAAAGAAATAAAGCAGGCTTAAGAACTGGGAGTAGAAAAGATTTTGGTTATGGTTATTGGTACAAGAAACTGCTGGAAACAATTAGATCAGAAGCCTATTAGGGTTTGAAAGAAATCTGGTAGCCACAGAAACCATGAGTCTGGCCTCAAAATATCTGTCTCTGTGAGCCCCTTAGAGCAACACTCTGATCCTTAAGTTTGTACCAGTAGAAAAGGAGCTGTAAGTGATCTACAGCCTCAAAGGAAGACACATGCTCCAACAGTCCCTTCTGGTGTGGCTATGGAAGATGAACGGTCAAGGTTGTAGGAACAGAGGTGACCTGACAGTCTGATCAAAGCACTTCTTCCACTGCTAGAGCAGAGGATCTCCATCAATTCTTGCTCAGCTGAGAATCAGAATTGCAGTGAACAAGCAGCCATATGTACCTTATCCTTCTTTTTTCTTATTAAGAGTTCTTAAAGCAGCTATCCTGTCCTTTTGCAGCCACTGTATGTGGGATGGGAGGGAAATAGCTTGCTGACAGCCGACTATGATAGAGAACACGTATTTTCTCCCTCCTTTGCCTGGACACCACCCCTACCACACAGCCTCACCTGATTCAGTCTGTTTAAATGTCCCCTCTCCAGAGGGGACCAAATCACTGTACCTAAAATCACACCCCATCTCTTATCACCTTATTCTTCCTTTACCCTCTCTTTATATCTGTATCCTCTCTTCACAGCACTTACACCCCGAAGTGCTCCCCCACCACAGTGTAACCTCTCTCAGGGCACAACATTGTCTTTTTCCCAGCTGAAGTCCTAGTACCAAGAAATGGCCAAGACCTTGTATGCTCTCAATAAATATTTGTTGAAAAAAAAAGACAAAACAGTTGAGAGATTCTAATATTCAAGCGTTTAAAGTTGTGTTTGTTTGGTCCTATTTTATTATTTCTCTGTATCACATGGTGATTAGTGATCATTACTTGTTAGTGAGAACACTGCGATTACTACTTGCAAGGTGGCATTATTGGGTGGGAAACCACACCAAAAACCTATCCTAGTGTGAAAGTACAGCTATTGCTAAAAGCAAGCTGTTTTGATCGGGTTGTTTTTAAGACTGAGACAGCAAAATGTCACTCCCATGAGAACTTCACCTTGTTTCTGGAATAGTGGTCATAACTGCAGCATACTAACTAGTTAGACCTTGGAATTCCTTTAGAGTCTCCTCATTCCATGATTCAACAAAGACTGATAAAATCGGCTACTGCTTACTCAAAGGAGAGGCTAAAGTTCACCAGGAAGAATTCAATTCAATCCAGTCCAACATTTAATATTTACTGAATTTAAGCCTCGTGCCAGGACTTGAGCCCTTGCCTTCCTATTGGTTACTGCCTCAAGGAACTTAGAGTGGTAGAGAAGCTATGCATTAAACACGCTGCATTAGGAGTTACAATATGGGATGCAAGGGTTGTAATTATACCACAGGATTCTCATCCAAGCAAAAAATCAGAAAAGGCTTCCTGGGTAAATGTCAGCTAAACTTGGACGCAAAGGGCAAGTGGAAGGCGTCCAAATGAAGAAGGAAGATGAATGGAGTGTTTTCTAAGCCAAAGGAAAAGATATGGAAAAAAATTTAAAAGGCATGCTGATGGGGCATAACACTTTTGCCTCAGATATTGTCCTATTTTCACCTATCACCTGTCCTCCTTTCCTTCTATCTCCAGCTTTTAGCCTCTAAGTTAGCCCCTTCTCGATAATCATCCATTGCTCTGGTGGGGCTTATTTGCAAATCCAATCCAGGAATCAATAAACAAAGAAAATGGCTGAGGAGTAGCCACTGGGGCCTGGAAACAAGCCTACATTACACTTACAAAAATTTGATTTTCTGCAGAAAAAATATTTTGACTCCTACATTTTTTGGACTTCATTAGAAAGATCTGAAATAGATGACACCAAGCTGTTTGCCTAAAATAATGTCCCAAGCCTGAATTGGCATGGATATTTCCTGAGATTAAAATAGAAACTTGTTTTGCTAACAGAAAACAACTTGGAAATCAAAGAGTCGTTTAAGTTGAAACCATTATTTTTCCTTTTCTTGCATAAAACTCCTGTTTTTATACACACTAAGAAATCAGGATAGTGAGATCACTCTGCCACAGAACTTTCCATTGAAGATTTGAAGTTTCAGAAACCTCAAAAAGAAAATAAAGATAGAAAAAAGTTTGTCATGAAACAAACTCATTCAACAAACAGTTACGAGCACCTACTACATGCCAGGCACTGTTCTAGGACTAGCAAAGAAACCTTCCCTTGAAGAGTTTGCATTCTAGCAGAAGGAAGACATACAAACAAGAGACAAATTGTATAGGACATTAGAGGATGAGTGGTATGGAGAAAAGACAAAGGAGACCAAATCCTGGAGCATCCCAAGGGATCTGGTTTGCAACTTTATTATTTTTAAAAATATTATGTATTTATTCATAAGAGACACTGAGACCTAGGCAGAAGGAAACCCAAGTTCCTTCCCTCCAGGGAGCCAGATGCGGGTGCGGGACTCATCCCTGGATCACACCCTGAGCTGAAGACAGCTGCTCAATCACTGAGCCACCCAGGCGGCCCCGGTTTGCAACTTTAAATTCGGGTGGTCATGGTTGGAGTCCTCAGAGAGGTGACATCTGAGCAAAGTCTGAACAAGTGAGAATGTGAACCTCGCAGGTATCTGGGTCCAGGCACACTTATCAGCCAGTCAGTGGCGCAGAGACAGGGGCATGGCCTGAGTGTGTGAGAAAGGCAAGGAGGTCCTGGGCTAGGGGAAGAGAGAGAATAGTTTAGGTCTGAGATGTATGAGAAAGGGTCCATTTCCGCATCGGGGAGTCTTTGGGGCAGGGTTTGAGAAGAGGGGTGACTCAATGGGTATATGTTTTAACATGCATTTTAGGATGATCTTGGTGTGTTTTTATTCGAGCAGTCTTAATACAGTATGTTTTACTCTGCAACAACAGAACAGTCATTTAAAATGGTTTCTAGGGACACCTGGGTGGCCCAAGCAGTTGAACGTCTGCCTTCAGCCCAGGTCCTGATCCTGGAGACCCGGGATGGAGTCCCTGCCTCGGGCTCCCTGCGTGGAGCCTGCTTCTCCCTCTGCCTGTGTCTCTGCCTCTCTCTCTCTCTGTGTGTGTGTGTGTGTCTTTCATGAATAAATAAATAAATAAAATCTTTAAAAATAAAATAAAATAAAATGGTTTCTAAAGGAAACCAAGCCCAGACTCCACAGATTGCTAAGTAGTAACAGCCCGCCCCGGCTGGCCTGCACGTGCCCCCGGAGGGGCAGGCATTCCTATGCTGCTCAAGTGCTCGAAGTTGCGCTGGCAGAGACAGACACAGTCTGCACGTTTCTTCTGCAAAACTCCGCTGGAGAGCCAAACGTTTCTTTCGGTGGTTACAAAATAAAAAAAAAAAAAAAAAATCTGCCTTTGCCAACTCTGCGGGAGAAGCCAACTCCCGGAGCTCGCCTTTGCTAATTTGTCCAAGTCGCGCAGTCGTGCTGCGGTTTCACCCAAGGCGGACGCTGCTCAGCTCCAGCCCCAGGAGCGTCTCCCGGCCCGGGCTTCTCCGCCCCCCGGGGCAGCTCCGGCCGCCGCTGCCGTCACCACCTGTTCGGGCGGAACCCGCGGGGCGCGCACCTACGCCCCGGGCCCCCTCCCTCCGCGGCCGCCCCTTTCCTGCCGAGCGCCCTCAGCCGGGCCGGGCTCGCAGCCGCGCTCCAGCCCCGCGCCCGCCCCGCTCGGCCGGCCCTCGGCGCTCCGGCCCGAGCTCTCCGCCGAGGAGCGCCCCCAGCCCGGCCCCGGGCGGCCCGGCGCACGCGCGCCCCTCCCCGCGGGCGGCGCGGCTCCCCCCGCGGCACCTCCCCTCGAGGGGAGGGCGCCAGAGGGGCCCCCGGCGCCGCGCCGCAGACCTGCTCGGGCCGCGCGCTCGCCTTCGACAGCGGCTGCGGGCGCGGCGGGGAGCGCGGCGGGGAGCGCGGCGGGGAGCGCGGCGGGGAGCGCGGCGGGGAGCGCGGCGGGGAGCGGGCGCCCGGCATGGGTCTCCTCCTGGCGCTGCTGCTCGGCTCCTCGCTCTACCTGCAGGCGGCCGCCGAGTTCGACGTGAGGTGAGCTGGGCCGCGGGGCCCCTCCCCGCCGGCCTGCGCGTCCGTCGAACCGCGCTCGCGAGCAGGGGCCCCCGGGGCTGCGGAGGGGGCGCCCCGACCCCGCCGCGAGGCCCCGAGCCCACCGCGGCTCCCGGCTCGGAGGACCGGGCGGGGGTGATGCGCCGAGGTGATGCGCAGGGGCTCGGGCGGTGGCTCGGACGGCGCCTCGGGCGGGGAGGCTCCCGGGGGGCCGGGCCGGACCGCAGCCCGGGAGCCGTCGGGGCGTCCACACAAAGGGCGGCGGCGAGGAAGCCCCGGCGCCCCGCGAGGACCGGGACCGGGACGGGGTCGGGGACGGGGCCGCGCGGCGTGTGTCTGGGAGTGTGGGCGCGCGCGCGGGGCCCCCGAGACCTCGGGCGGGGCGAGCCGGGCCGCCGCGTGCCCCGACAGGTCCCGGCACCCCCGCCCGCCGCCGCCGCCGCCGCCGCCACTCAGCCGCTCCTCCCCGCGGCGCGCCGCGCTCCTGCTCCGGGATGCGCTCGGGCGCGCGGTGCCAGACCAGGCCCGCCGCGAGCTGCTGCTCCCGCCGATTTTCTTTTTTTTTTTTTTTTTTTTTAAGAATGTATTTATTTATTAGAGACCCAGAGAAAGAGAAAGAGGGGCAGAGGGAGAAGCAGGCTCCATGCAGGGAGCCCGACGCGGGAGCCGATCCCGGGACCCCAGGATCTCGCCCCGGGCTGAAGGCGGCGCTCAACCGCTGCGCCACGGGGGAGATTCTAAGCCGGGTCTCGTCGCTCTCGGTCTTCCTCTTCCCCAGAGACGCCCCCACCCCGGCCCCCGGCCCCCGGCCCGCCCGGACCCGGCCGAGCGTCCCCCTGCGCGGCCCCCAAGACAGCCGCACCTGTTTTACTTGTAATCTTGGAACAAATCAATTCCACGATTGATGGGCTCTCTTGTACCTGGAGGGGAACGACAGCCCAGGGGAACCAGAGGAGCGCTGGTGGGAGGAAATAGAAAGTTCGGGGTGATTTTGTACTTCGGGCTTGGGGGGGGGGTGGCAGAAGGGCAGATAAGAAACTGGGAATTGGAAAGATCAGGAGCGTTTTTAAGAAAATGTGGGTAGCGGCCAGAGGCGATTTTATTTTATTAGAGCAGTTCTTTGCTCACATTCGGGTACGTTGTACATTTCTGGCACGCACATTTGCAATAGGAAATACATCACATGAGGATGCGGAAGATTTTTAAGGTGGCTTTGATTTTAAAACAGCCAGTTAAAAGTTTGAGCCTCCCGGGTAAAAAAACTCAGGTGTGAATCTGAACAAAGAAACGGTTTTACCAAAGAAGGTGCAAAGTGGAATCTGGTCGATAAATTGGCATCCTGAAATTGAATACTTTTAGTCCTTATTTACATTAGATGACACGAATTGTTGATGCAGAGAAGTTTCAAACCACAAGCACAACTTGAGATTTAGCCACACTGTAAACTGTTCTCGGTTTTATTTAGACTTCTTTTTTCTAATACTTTTATTTCTTCTGGGAACATTTTTTTGCCAAAGAGTCCTATCTGGAAAAGAGGTCTGTTTCATTTGATTTTGAGGAAGCTCCCATCTTTCTGCCCCTTCCCACATCTGCCTCTTTCCAAGGCAGAAACATAAGGCAGAGTTTTTTTCTTTCCGCTTTGACATGTCATAGTATTTAATACTTTTCAGTTTATGATAAATCAGTCAAAACTGGTTTTCCCCCAAGTAACAGGTGTGGGTCTTTGAGGAATCTGTTTTATTTCAAGCTTCAGAAACCACCCTGTGAGTGTCAGCCTTGAGAATTCTTAGTTTTAGCTGTTGCTATTTCCATTTAAGAAAGGATCTTCCCTTCCCTTTCCCCCTACTCCTGTGTGTAGTGTGTGTGTGTGTGTGTGTGTGTGACTCTCTGAAACTTGGAATTAGATCACAGAACTATTTTCCTGAAGGTGTTTTATCCTTAAATTTCTGCAAGCATGAAGGAATGCAAAGAAAATTGTTGGGTGTGATTTAATTTTTTAAAAATAATAACGGGAAAATATATTTAACTTCAAAAATGTCTTTATTTATTTTGAATCTTTTTGTTTGGTAGGTGGCCCAGGCAAATAGTGTCATCAATTGGCCTATGTCGTTATGGTGGGAGGATTGACTGCTGCTGGGGCTGGGCCCGCCGGTCCTGGGGACAGTGTCAGCGTGAGTATCATCCCTGGGGACTTCAGCTCCCTAGGAGGTTCGGCGTTCCACCATCATTCATGGCTTGACTCTGCACACCAGTGGGCTCATAACTAAGCGAGGCTTGGTGGTGTGGTTCTGACATAGTTTTCTATGATTCCTTATTCTGCCTTTTTTCAACGTGAGTCACTTGTAGTAAGGTACCAGCTTTGTTATGCAGAGAGCCACCTATGATGCTTATTGTAGCATTTGTCCCCACTATCTCCAGCTCCTGTTTTCTCATCAGGCTTTTTCTTTTCTGTGTTCCAGACTCTAAGATGAGGGTAAGATAATGAGTCTAGACTGTATTTACACTAAACACACTCTGAACCTTATAGCACTAATAAAATCCTTAACATACCTGTTGTGGAAAGTCGCCTATTTGTAAACTTTTTTTTTTTTTTTTGAAGTGAGATTGTATTGACTGGTCTAAATGGACCACCCACCATAATCAAATAACTCCTCTGAAGAAAAGATCGCTTTTCAGTTCTAGAAATAATCAACCTCGTGTAATCAGCACCAAATCAGAACACTGATTTTTACCTTTTCCATGGATATTTTAACGGTAGAAATTAGAGCCGCATGATGGAACTTTGAGAAATTTGTTCCTCGCCTCTTTATCTGGACCTCAAAAGTGTATTCCACGTCCCCTGCAAAAAGATCCGCAAATGATCAAGTGAATTTCTGGGGGCATTGTGCTATGTTGGGGTGTCTGGTGAGATGATAGGAACAAAGTTGGGTTCCTTACATGCCAATGTTTTCTTGCTCATGAGGAAGGGGCTTAGAGGAATAGAGAAGTGAAATGAAGAAGGCTGGAGCTGGACAGGGTGGAGCCTGCCTTAGATACGGGCTGACAGTGGGAGCAGTTGGGTGGATTTAAGTTCAGGAAAGCTAGGAGTTCCCACAGCTGTTTTCATCTTTGAGAATTATCTGCATGATATATGCCCTTAACTTTGCAGAGGAGGGAAAGTAATAGTCACAGGTTGACATCCCTGGTTGGAGATGGAAAGGGTGAAAGGACTAATGCTTGTCTGTTACCTGCAAGCCACTGGGCCAGACTTTGTATGGTTGGGCCGTCGCATCTTTTTGTAAGGGGAGAAGATGGTAACTGCAGTTTCCAGTAAACAGAAGAACTAGGCAAAGCTGCTTTGCCTTACTGGTTACTTGTTTTTAAGGGAAGATGGTCGAAAAGAAGAATGATACCTGGCCCAATAGTCTTCTGGCAGTTATATCGCAGCGTCAGACGTATTTGCACAGCTGGAGGCCGCAGGTGTGGAATCTGAAGAGCAATCAGACTTTGATAGTTGGAGGGTGAAGACAGGACCCTTCTCTTGGCCCAACACACACACACCATTCCAAAAAAAAAGAGGATAGTTTCTTTACAGAGGAATGGAGATAATTTCCTCCTTTGCTGTCTTAATGGGCAGGACACTCCCAGAATGCACGTTGAAGTGCTTTGGGGTGCGCACAGCACCCAAGCCCTACCTGGGACAGAACTGTTCTGGCACAGTGCCCCGGGCACAGTGGAACACACCTTCTCCAGAGGCAGAGGGTGGAGGAGGATATATGCACGCTGCCAGATGTGCTGAAAGAATTCCAAGGAGAAAACTCCTCTGTCTCTGAGAGGTTCATCAACTGTGGAGTTCCCCAGAAAGAACCTCTCAGAGCTGTTCTTTTTACATGCCATTAAATTTTCTCCGGTATACACCAGCTTGGTGATTATAAATGTGAACGAGTGTAAAAGACCTTGCAGAGTTACAGTGACATTACTGAATTTAAGCATCCAAGTAAGTTCCTAGCAAAGTAGCTCTCCCAGCAGATACGAGACACCATTTTATTGTTTTTTTGTACTTTCATCTTGCTGCTAACAGAATGTAAAGTGGAGAAGTATAGCATTTGATAGTATTTTCCTTTTTCTTTCTTTGTATTCCTTGAGAATCTGAGGAAGCTGTAAGAATGACAAGTCCGTTATTGGAATGGTAATGTTATGAAAACATATAAGATGATCTTGTACAAATCACAGTTTATGTTAACTTAGATTTGGTGAAAGTTTGAGAGGCAACATAATGGAGAGGCACATGGACTCTAGCTAGACCACCTGGGTTTAAATTTCATTTCCACCTCTTATTAGCTGTGTGATCTTGAGCAAGTCATTCAGCTTCCATGTGCTTTTTTTCCCCTCATCTCTAAAATGGATATAAATAGTACAATAACTCATAAGACCGTGAATGAGGTGTAAATGAGTTATTCGTAAAGCACTTAATACAGTTCCTGGCAGAGTAAATACTATTATGTGTTTGATGGAAGTAAAGAAATATAAGGGGGGCAAAAAAGAAATATAAGGGAATACTGCTTTTGAAATAGTGTAATGGGATGGGACATACCCATGCTATCAGATTTTTTGTTTTCTAGGCATGATAAATGTAGTTTTGCATTTTGCTGCCCAAAATAAAAACAATGGTTCTAATGTTCTCCATATCACAATAAAATAAAATGCCTTTAAAAAGAGCCAGGTGGATCTTTACCATTAATGTTGTAGATGGCAAAGTTGTAAAAATGATCAAAGATGGATGTTTCCTTGTGTGTGTTTTGCTTTTTCATAATCTCAGATGGTCCAAATGTCTCTTGTCAGCTCAGAGGTCACCTGTCTTTGTTTTGCTATAAACAGGTAGAGGAATGTAGGGGTGAGAGGTCAGGTCAAAATGAGAACAACGTGAAAGAGAGGCTTGCTGGGACCCAAAGAGAACTGATTAATTTTTAAAGGAAGCTTTTATGAAATTGAAACTTTTGTCAAGGAAAAATGCCCTGCTATTCATTAACACTTAGAGCTGGCAATGGACTACCTATAAAAATTCCAAAGAGAAAAAAAAGTATTCCAAAGAGCTTCTGGGAAATTTAATGTGAAAATTGTTTTTGCCTTTCTGATAAAAGGCAGATAATTTCAGAGTTCTTACCCATGAAGAGCATTCTCTTTTCCTTCGCAAAAGTCCCCTGCTTCTTGTTTTTCTGAATGATTCGCTTAAGAATTTTCCTTCCAATTAGCACAGCAAAGCAAAAGGAAACTATTCCCACCTAAACACAGAACCTCCCAATGTATTCCTTAGAAGATGTGTAAGTGGGGGAGGCCATGCCCTCATCATATTTTTTACCATACCTCGTGGCCCAGTGCAGTGACCCTTTGGCGTTTAATCCATTTGGTTGACCATACGTGAGACCTTTTGACTCTCTTCCTGTGAGTCAAATAGATACGTTTATGTAGAACATTCTGTGTTTCATGTTCACTTGCTACTCCCCTTTACATGGTCTTGTCTGGAGAGGCCAGTTTAGTCTGCAGGGACCTAGTATTGCTCAGCCTCCGCTCCTGGTCACAGTGTCTTACCACAAAGCCACTTTCAGCTGGGCTTATCTTTCCCTCAGGGACGGAGGAAGGAAGGATGCTACCCAGACAGGCCTAGGAGCGCTCTTCTGCTTCCTGCCCGTGCCACCTGACATTCTATCCCAACATTCCTGCCCAGCTGCAGAAAGCAAGACCTACTCCAGAAACAGGCAGCTTGTGTTTTCATAGTTATTTTAGAGGTCATCCCCTTGCTTTTTTTCTATCCTTTGATTCTTTGTTTTATATTCTTTTTTAAAGTTTTTATTTAGATTCCCATTAATTAACATACAATATAATATTAGTTCCAGGTGTACAGTATGGTGCTTCAACACTTAGGTACATCACCTGGTGCTCATCACAAGTGTCCTTAATCCCCATCACCTGTTTAACCTATTCCCCCCCCCCCTCCATTCTTGATCCATAAACGGATCTCTCCATATTGAGAATTCAGAACTTGATTTTCTGATTGTCTGGGGCTTTATCTTTAAATGTGGCTCTTTATGGTAAAGTGAAATTTTCTGAATCACAGCACCTTAATTACTCTGATTGTCACAAAATACTTGTTTCTTATTCTGTAATTATTCTGTTCCTTCACTTTTCCATCATATTAATGGTACATTTCACTTTAATGATTTTAACAATTTCTCCTACCAAGTGGAGGTCTCTGTAAAAAAGAATTCTCAGGATTTGTGTATTTTATTAAAAAAAAATGAGTAGGCTGTGTGGAACCAGCTCTTAACTGAAAGCATTAGATAGTTTGGGACCTGTGAGTGTCACTGACTTTTATACCTGGTTAGCTATTTAAAGAGCTTCCTTGATGTAGAAAGAGTATAGAGGATCTAAATATTATATGTCTGTATGGTTGTTTTTCTATTTACTTACAGATTTGGCTATATATGTGGCTATGACAGTAGTGTTTCCATTGAAAGCACTTTTTAGAGGTGTGAAGAAAAATTCAAAATACAACAAGTTCCAGGTTTCAACAAAGCTATTTAGTTTCTGAGTTCTTTGGCTGTCACTGAGCAATTTGTGGTTTCTGAAGGAAATTATGTGAATTAGAGTGGTTTTGTATCATTTTTCCTTAAAACCAGGCAAATGCAGATGTTCTGATATATTTTTCTGAAAATTTTGGAAAGCCGTAAAACCTAGAGTTTGACTTTGCTTTATTAGTTCTAAACCTCATTTCCTCCTCCCTGAAGTTAAAGGCTACAACTGTACGATTGTCATGGAAAGTGAGACTTTTAAATTCTTATCAGCATTAAATAAATGTATAGGTTAGTGCAACAGAGGAATGGAGAAATGTATTCTGAAACTATCTTGGAGTTGCTAAATAATTTTGCTGGATAATATATATTACTGGCTCAGGATTGTGGACCCTTGAAAATTGAAGAGCAAATTCTTAAATTTCTGTATTTCAAATGAAAAGGTTATTAGTTTAAGTAGAGATTTTGATTTTGTAAACAAAACATTTAAATTTCATGTTTCACTCATTACTTTTATCTGGGTTTAGAAACTTAATCTTCAACATGGAACATAACTTACTAAATTTTGCTCCCTATACTGGTTTCTTGTCCCTAGTCACAAAATTATGTAGTTTACACCTTTCTTTGATTATTTAGATTTTGAACACTTGTCTTTATTTTTTAAGTTTTTAAAAAAGATTTTATTTATTCATTAATGAGAGACACAGAGGGAGGCAGAGACATAGGCAGAGGGAGAAGCAGGCTCCCACAGAGTCTGATGGGAGACTCCATTCCAGACCTGGGATCATGATGTGAGCAAAAGGCAAATGCTCAACCCCTGAGCCACTCAGGCGCCCCAAACACTTGTGTTTAAAATTATCAAGAATAAATGAGAAATACTGGAATTGGCTTTGAAGACCACATATAGTGTTCCCCCACAGAAAAGTTATTCCTAGTAAATGCCTTCCTGTTTTTAGCCAACAGCAATGGTGATCTCCATTTAATGTGCATTAGCATTTTATAATTAAACCTTCTTTATACTCATTGTCACACCTACCCCAAGAACACCTGGGAGTCTCAGGTGGGCTTTTCGGCCCAGAGCCATGTTGAAGGTGGCCCTCAGATTTTGGGGCCACCTTGATGGAGCTGAGCCCACTTCACTGTCTTAATGTTGTTAGCTTCCTTCTCTGTTTTGGGGGGTTGGAATGCAGATTCTGGTTCTGTTTTTTTTTGTTTGTTTGTTTTTGGTAAGAATAAAAGCAAAGCAGTAGACAATCCCATAACTACTTTTAGCACTAATCCTGCATCTCCAAGTCCTCAGGAAGTGTAGTTTTTGATTAAGACTCTTCAACTACTGGGACTCCTGGGTGGCTCAGCAGTTGAGTGTCTGCCTTGGGCTCAGGGTGTGATCCTGGGGTCCTGAGATCAAGTCCCACATTGGCTCCCTGCAGGGAGCCTGCTTCTCCCTCTGCCTATGTCTCTGCTTCTCTCTCTCTCTCTCATGAATAAATAAAAACATTAAAAAAAAGATTCTTCAACTACCACTTTCCGTGAAAAGGTTATTTAAGAACACTGTGTACTTTGGGTAACTTCAAGTGGTCTTGGAATGCAGATTCCAAACTAAAATCAGTATCTGAAGAAGTTTGACCTTTTCAAACAGGTAGTGTTTGAGGATATGTAGTCTTGAAAGTTAAGTTTCACAGAAAGTACTTGGTTCTTTATTCTTTTCTCCCCTTAGAACTGATCTTCATATAATAGTTTTAAGATTTACTGATTTTCTATAATCCCCTCATAAAGTTAATCTGGGAAGGTTTTAACCTTTATGGATTAGAAATGTTAGTACTTCCCAAGCTGGGAGGTCAGGTCACTTAAAGGGAAACGCTCTAGTCACTGCAAGGTCAGCTGCTATATAGGCCTTCAGATACTGGCTGCAGGGATGTGCTGCTGCAGAGTGCACCTGCCTGTACACACTGGTCCCATGGAGGCACTTCTGGCCCAGAGACAGCTCTGTTTTTCTATCTGAAAACTTTCAAATAAGCTTTGAAAAACAGTATGTTTTTCCTCCCTTACTCCCTGTTAGAGCAAGTGTAATAGCATTTTTGAAGGGTACTTTTTATCTGTAGAATTCATGTTATATGCATTTTGAGTCTATTGAATTCAACTGCATGCTTTTAAGTGATAGTCCAGTGATGTTGAGTGATTCCATGCAGCATCCCCCAGTGAGTAATGGAAGATATTCATCACGGGGGTTGGGTCTTCATGTGGGAGATGAAAGGGAATGAGAGGAGGGTTCTGATGGCCTAATCCTCATTACTCCCACCTCCTTCCCACCGCACAGATATTTTCACCCCTTCCCCAACAATTTGATGCAGGTTTAAAATTTTTTCCCATCAATCTTTTTAAAATATTTACTTTGTAAGAGAAAATGCATTTATTCAAATAATCCTCCTCAGAGCAATGAATATTATCAGCTTTCTGTGTACCTTTCAGGAAGATTTTACATACTAATGGGCAAATTTCTAGGTCTTCTCTACCCCCATCTCTTTTATACAAATGAAAGGCATAGTGTATACATTGTTCTGTACCTTACTTCTTTTCTTTAACAATGTATCTTGGAAAGCTTTATTATCAGTACATGAAGAGCCTGCTTACTTTTTCTTATGGATTTGTAGTATTCCATTGCATGGCTATACTGTAATTTATTAATTAGCTTCTTATTGATGGGCATTTTTGTTATAGTATTCCATTGCATGGCTATACTATAATTTATTAATTAACTTCTTACTGATGGACATTTATGTTCATTATGATCCTTTACTAATACAAACAATTCTAAAATAACCTGGAAAATCTAGTATTTCTGCAAGATAACTTTTTATGTGTGGTCAAATGGCTAATACGTTTGTAGTTTTGATCAAATGGCGAATGGTTTTTTACTTGGTAGTAAGTAGTAATGGAAAATACTGGATTGCAGTGCTGATGTCAAGGTCTGCCAATTCCACACCCAGATCTGAACTGTTGCTTAATTCTAGGATACTCTGATCCCTACTCTTCCCCCACAACCCCTTCTGGTAGGTCAATGGACCTTTGACCCACTTTTTCATCTGTTTCCTCTTGGACCAGAGGTAACTGGCTGATATTAGGAGGACGGAATGCGGTTTGTCCATTTGCCAGGATTTCTGCCAGGCATCCTGCCTATTATCAGTCGTGTATTTTTTATGGATGTAAGGTCGTTTTTACTTGTAAGAAAGATTTACTCATTGTCTAGGAGTTGCTTAATTCATTGATCTTTTATTTATAGGTCAGTCATAATTTTTATCACTATGTATAGAGGATTTTCTTTTTTATTATTAGGATTATGTAGAATTTTGATTTCTGAATAAAGTTTTTTGGGAGACATGTCATGATAAAAAGATTTTCAGAAAATACTAAAATATTGTGTCAAAATACTTTTAAAAAGTGACTTTAAAACCGTAGAGGCATAACTTTTCCATTATTCTAATCTTTGTCTTAACTGTATATTAAAATCATTTCATTTAAAACAAATAAGTGGATGCCTAAATGAAAAATTGAAAGACTTGAAGAGCGAGAGAAGGTAGTGAAGGTAAGTCTAACTTCCCTGTTTTCATGACACCTAGTTCCAATCCCCAGGAACTGTTTCCTATTGATCTTTGCAGAGATTTGTAAGCATTTTGCAAAATCATTCTTGTTTATAAATTGATAGCATAAAATAAGAACTACTCTGTATCTTCCTTTTTCATATATTACATTTTGGAAACCAGTCCTTATTAGTTTATGTAAACTTGACTCATTCTTTTAAGTGGCTGTATAGTATATCATTATGTGGATATACCTAACTTAAAAATCCCTGTTTATGCACATTTAGGTGATTTTCAATATTTTGGTTTTATGAAATGTGCCACAGTCAAATATCTTTGAATATTTATCATCACTGTTAAATACATTTAGATATGGGAGAGTTAGGGACATCTTATATTTATGTAAGTACAGTAATGGAAGAACTCTTTATTTTTATAAATTATCTTCTATAAAATATATAACTTAAAGGAGTTTAAATCATAGATATTACATAGTGGAAACCTATTCAGCCACTTTTTATTTTTGATTCCTTAGAAGAGAAGTTTAAAAGATAAATAGAATTGGTTTCTTCATTTCTATGTTTGTGGTCTACCTTGTTTGGTGTTTGGGGAAGTATATGAAGTGACTTCTAGGAATGCATGCAATAAAATAGGAAAACAGAAATAACCAGGGCTGGGGGAGAAAAAAAAGGGTAGAATAAAAGGGAAGATGTCAGGAGGAGAGTTCTTAACATGTAGATATATGTAAAGCGTAGGATCTTAAACGTGCCTTATAATTTGGGTGTTAGCTTCTGGTAGCTGAAGGAAAAAGAAAAGTGTTATTGCTCATATAATTCATGATATTTGTTAGGGGAAACAAGATCAGTTATTTAGGGGAAATTATGGCTTTTCCCTCATGTAGTTCTAGAAGAAGACTTTCATGTGGTCCTTCTCAGAGTGGGGGTGAATGATAGAGTGGAAGGGGCCACACAGAGCAACATTTCTGTCATGAAGCCGGTGGTGGTTTTACAAAGCTATCTCATAGAAGATGCTCTGAACTAAGATCAAGCCCCTACTCTAAAAGTGCAGTTCATGGAAAGTTTAAGAAGCATTTTCTACATACTTAGCTTTCTAATATCTCGGCTCAATCCAGCCCAGAATAGCTGTGATTCATGAACTCTCTAGGGCTTTATGGAAAATTACAGGTTGGAAAAGACAGTTTTAAGTTAGATCTCTAACAACATTTTGAAGTTTGCTGTATTATTAAAGTCTAATCCATACCCTCCCTCTTCCCTCCCTCCCTCCCTCCCTTCTTTCCTGTGTATTTTAAAGATCAGTAAACAGTTGGTAGAGTTGGTATCCAGAGACATTGTGAATGGAGTGTAGATAGATATCTCCTATGATCCAGTATAAAGAAGTTCTGCATGTAAATCAGTGGGAAAATTTTTATATCAATTTTATATGAATTACTTTTGTAGTCATTGGATATCAGTATAAAAGCTTATCACCATTTTGCTATGGTTTTATTCATTTCTAAGCAAATTATGGCTTGGGATAAGAGATGAGACACAAGCTTTGCTTCTAGGCATCACTTACCCTTCTCGAGCTGTTACATGAAATAGGGCCAGTGAACGCAGGAAAGACAAACTCCTTGACCAGTGCTCATTTCTCCAAAGATAGAGATCTGCAAAGGAGCTCAAATGACCCTTATTGTTATCCCAGTTCCCCTGGGTCTCATGAAGGGCTGCTTTAAGCCACTTATACCTGAACAGACTCAAAGCAGAGTCTGTGGTAAGTACTCTTCATGTTCCTAAACAGACTCAGTTTTAACTCCTTTTCACTGGGGTGTGAGGAACCACTGATTGTCCTGCAGTCCTGAAGCCCCAGGGGCAATGGAACCTAAAACCCTGATACACTCTATATTCAGAGAATCTCTCTCAAAGAAAGATAGCTCAGTGTGTGTCTTGAGAGGGCACCAGTCCACTAAGTACTGCACTTCCTTGGGAGAAGCAGACAGAGAAAGGGGTTTTGAATACCTTTCCTCAGAGATTAGTACCAACCAAGAATCTAACCTGTCCAAGAATGGTTACCCTCTGTCAATCAACCTAGGAGGGAGTTAAAGAATTTATATTGCTAGAGCCAAGCAATATTTTTTTTCATGGGAACAAATAAATGATCAGTTCTCAAAGAACATAGAATGCAGCCAAAGTAATTTGGCTTGAGAAATTTCGAAGTGATATCAGTTACTACAACGGAAGAAAAATACTAGTAGCATAGCCCTAATGTGATTGACAGTGCATCCTTGGGAACCTGCCAGGGCAAATTAGTTTCAAAATGTACAACCATTTCCTAAAAATTGATTTGTTACAAAGTATAGAGTTCAGTTAAATAATGTCAAATTAAAGAAATTTTCCATTTTAATGCCCTAAAGCTTTTCAGTTTTCTAATTTCATCACTTAATTAATAGTAGTGCATAATTAAAGAGATAATTGTGGTCATAATAGAATTTCTAATAAAATTACTAATAAAGCCAGCATAAAGAAATACATTAAAGCCTAGATAGGATAAAGTTCTGTTATATGTGGTAAAATAGTGACATATCTATGTGTTCACTCCATGTTCTTTCATAGATTCTCTCAACAATTGTAGTTTTCCCTTAGTCTAAGTGAACTTGTTATTTTTATTATGGAAGGGAAAAGATATGAATAGACAAAATAGTTTCTTAGCTTTAGGATATAGTATTTGATTTTGGAGGAAACAAAACATTTTTTTCTAGTTATACTTTATTAGAAACCCTCATTTTCTGCCATACATTTAACTAAAGACTGGAGAGACCTCCTTGGTATGTACCAGATGTCAGGGGAGAGCCAGTTTGAGACTAAAGATTTGCCATTAGTTATTTGCATGTGGATAATCTAGAGTCACTTAAATTCTAAAACTGAACATTTCATTTGTAGATTAATGATGTAAATTCTGTAGATTAATGATGTAAATCCTCCGGAACTGACATGTTTTCCTATTATAACATCATCAGATCATAAGGTTAGGGTTGCCTTTCATAGATATTAGTGATTTATGGTGAAATTTTACAAAATATGTCATCATGGTTTAAATTTGTACTAATGTACGCAAAGGAAGAAACAATTTGGAATTTCCAAATTTATTCTTCTTTGACAAAAGCATTGCTGCTTTTCAAAAATCTTTTACCTTATTTTCATCCATTAGGGTTCTCAAACTCAATTTCTAGGAGAGATCTCTAAATGGTCAAAGGTATATGTTGCAACATTTACAGAAACTAATTCCACAGATAGACTACCCAAATATAAGCTTCCTGCCACCCAAAATATTTTTCTAAAGCCTTTGATACCTTCTGTTTTATTTCAGGGTTAAAATATGTAGGTACTCAGTAATTACCTGCCAAATGTTCACATGCCAGAAAACAGCAAATAGAAAAACACAAATGGCAGCTCAGACTTAGCTGTATTTTTTTTTTTAACATTCATGTATATTTAGAGTTGATTTTATATCATTATACACTTACTGTGGTAATAGTTTCTTTCTACTGGATAAATTATTTCATGTTCATATGATTACATAAATATTTCATGGTGTTTCACATAGATAATGGTGGTTTCAAAGTCCTTTGTCTCTTGGATTGAGTTTTGTTTTTATTTTTGGATTGAGTTTTAAAATCATTGATGAATTAAAAGATTCATCATATCTTGGTATCTATATATGGCCACGAATAGGTATTCTCTTATATAGTTTCGTTTCCCAACTATGGCAGAGTTGTGCTTTTTTTTTTAAAACTATTGGAGAGATTAGGGAAAAACTATAAAGAAATGATTTGTAGATATGTTAAATGTTCTGTTCTCTAATCTGATGAATTCTGTAGCTTGAATACATACTTATAAGTAGTGATTTGAAAGTTGGGATCATCCAAATTACTTAAGATGCTATTCATGGGATATGTTGTCCTGAATGTTGGTGTCTTAAATGTCCGGTGTTGGATAGTTGTCTATGAACAGAGATTGCCAGGCTAATATGAACTTTTTTGACAGTGAGAAGTACAGTGTAAAATTTAAGATTGGAGTGTGGGAAATTTTTAGTTACTTTTTCTAGCTACAGATGAGAGTTGAGCGATAGAAGGACAGTGTCAGGTAGGACTTTTCCCTTTCATGCATGTACCTGACATTTGTCACTTGTGAAAATGTGCATATGTCATGCTGTGCTCTTTTCTTAAGAGGCTGTGTGACTCCTATCAGGGCCATGTGGCAATTTTATCTGTCTCCTTAGTCTGGGACATTTCATTATTTCCTTCTCAAAGGTTATACTTGGCCTAACATTTGGGCAGTTTATAATTAAATTTACAGTAAATTGTATACTAGAAGATAGGCATACCTTTGGATAATAGCTGGGCCCAGTTCCTTAAGATTTTCTTATCCCTCATTTTTTTAAATTTCAAAAACCCAGGATTGACTTCAAATCTGTAAGCCTGTATTTTGCAGGCTAGAAAGACTAACTGATCTCCAAATAGTTCAGTTTCTATAGATTATATTAGTCACAATTTCATAAAATCATCAGAATGCTTATTATTTTTAACCATGCTGATGTCACTGATAACCCTCAGCAAAGTGCATAGTATCAGCATTCAGATGAACTGAGGCAGTGATTCTTGGGCAAGTCTCAGAACAGAGTTCTAGACTCCTAAACTATGAGTGGCTTTGCTTCAATATTGCATGTATGTACTACTATGGCTGTTTTACAGTGGCTGTGAGAAACAGATTATCAGGATAAGATGGGACAGATTTTTTCTATATTACCTGCTACTAATGAATCCTATTTTAATGATTCTCACAGCGGGGTTTATACCACAAAAAATACATGTAGGGCATTTATTTTTGGCAGCTTTCACAAAAATTGTGGTGATGGTTGCCTGTGAAAATTTCCTTATGCATCAATAGAGAATAGGCCCCAGAAACTTCCTGGAAATAATCTATTCTGGGTTTAACATTACTTGGATTTAAAATGCAGTTTTGTATAGTTTTAAATGCAAATTTAAAAATAGAAGACTCGGGCTAAAATTTCATGCTAGAAATCTTATTAAATGGATATACATATTGATACCATAAAATATACTAAATCTATGTGTGTCAAGGCTGATTTATATTAAGTAGGAGAAATGTGACCCAACTTTAAGATATTATAAGACAAAAATAAACTATACAGAACTGTTTGGCTGCTTAGTACTAATATAACTCATTAGAAAATAATGATGTTTGCTATTCTTTATTATTTACCTTTACTTAAAATCATTTAATATATTTTTCTTGATAAATTAGATTATTAAAAATTGGCAATTAAAGAGTCTTAAAGAAACGGTATCCTTTTATATATTTCCCTTTTAATACATTACCATAACCTTAAGCAATTTTCCTTATTATGTGATCCAGAATGTAATTTGCAATTTATGCTTTGATTTATTTTCAGCTTTTTGCTAAGATTGTACCTGATATATTTCATTATCCTATTTTAAGAAATGTGTCAACATCAAGATATGGTGAGTTCTTTTAAAGTAACAACATCAGCAACAATAAATACAAAATGCTAATTGTTATGAACTTAACCAACGTGAAAAACATTTCTACCAAGTAGATAATGATGTGTGTATATATATCAATATGTATGCCTTTAAAAATACAGAACAATCATTCTGGATCAATAGTTAAATTATTACTTTAACTGAATCAATTTGGTCTTGGAATATTTCTCTTCTGCTATTACCCCAGAGAAGGCTCCATTCACCTAATCTTAATTTATGCAAGTATAAAAAGTAAAAGTGAATATTTTATGCTTTAAAGAGGGAAGGTAGTAATTCACAAGAAGTAATAAATCATCTCTTCCCTTACCTCTAGGACATCTAGGGTGGTCAAGCCCTAACCATTATTAGTATTGTTTCAAGTTTCTTCCATTTACTTTCGTTAAACTGGGTTATTTATGTATCTTCAAGTGAAATGGCTGAGCTTTCACGGTAATTCTTGTTGCTATTGACAACCAAAGCAGCCATGCAAGAAGAAAATGCTGTGGAAGGAAAGAAAAAACAAACCTTAATATTTCCTCCCCAGAGTTGGAGAGAAAAGGGGATACAAAGTATGTAAGAAACAGGTAAGTAAAGATCTACCAATTAAAAAACTACCAGCCTTCATTACTAATTGATCAAAAGTTTTAATTTTTTTCAGATATTTTGTCCAACACTCATTTAAATAAAAGGATACTGTCTCTTGGAACCAAAATTAATATTCTGAAAATGAAAAATTGGATTGGAAGGTACAGTGCCACAAGAGGTCTGAAATACTCTAATTTAGAATTTGGACTATGAAAGAATAGCACAACTTCAATTATTGGTTAATATTTTTGTTACAAAATGTTTTTGAATGACAAAATGGTGACTAAAATATTACTATTTTAAACATGTCCTAGATTTTTTTTTTGTTTCAGAAAAGCACTGAGCGTTGAATATGTGTAAGTCTCCGGGAATGTAACAAGTTGCTAAATACCCAAGTCCAGCCTCCTTACAGAGAAAAGATCTGGAATTTCTTTTTTTGGACATTTGTTTTGCAGCTTTCTACGTCTTAAGGCAGAGAATAGCCAGGATAAGGTGCCAGCTCAAAGGTTAGATGAACATATTTCTTGAAATAATTTTGGCTAACCTATGTCTTGAAAGGCATAACTTCTAAATAATAACTTTACAAAGCTATCAATAAAACTTAATATTAGTTGTGTTTTTGAGTTGCCTATTTCGGGGAAAACTATATTTTTTAGAGATCTGCTTATTCTGTTCATAATTATGTCAGTTAATTTTATTTCAGTTATTACATTAAACTTTTCCCTTTCAGTTTATAATTCCTTTCTCCTGTCTTATGAACCTAATAAATTGATCTCCATTCTAACCTAAAGGACAGTTTATATTTTTAATACTTAAAGAAGGAAATTTTTAAAAAGTCCACCAAATGAAATTACTAACACCAGCCTATCATTAACCTGAGGGAATTGTATCTCATATTCACTAATTCTCCATGGAAAAATTCAGGTAAGAAATATTTTTATTTGTATGAAATATACAAAATGTTATAATAGGATCTATGAGTATTTCTGTTATATTGTTTTTGTACTTAAAAGGTTCCTTGTGTGCAATATTTTTGGAAGTGAATAGTGTCACTTAACAAATCACCCTTTTGACACTTTAGTGGAAAATTTTGGAGAAAGATTTGAAATTCTATTTAATGAAATTGGGGCCAAGAAGACAATGTACTTTGATAGGTGAAAGATATTATCACATGTCATAGAAGATGTTTTTAAGAGAAGAAAGGATTTTAACAAAAACATTTGGGGAAAAATTTTGATAGTACTAGAAATAAAAGTTAAGGAATTTCCTTGTTCAGGAAGACTTTAAAAAAATCAGAGTGTATGTCTTAGAATTAATAAGAGCAGTAGGAATAACTAGCAGAGCTTGGCTGAGGTTAAGGAGGCAGTGCCAAAGAAAGTACACTTGACTCTTGAACAATAGAGTTTTGAACTGCATGGGTACACTTATGCATGGATTTCTAAAATATAGAGTAAAGTACCATAATATATATTTTTCTTCCTTATTTTCTTAATAACATTTTCTTAACCTTGCTTCATTGTGTAAATGTAGTATATAATACATACAGAATAAAATATGTGTTAATCCACCGTTTATGTTATTGGTAGGGCTTCCAGTCAACAATAGGTTATTAGTAGTTAAGTTTTGGGGGGAGTCAAAAATTATACATAGATTTTTGACTGCACAGGGATTGACACCCCTAACCCACATGTTGTTCAGGGGTCAACTGTAGAATGTGGGCTTTGTCATCAAGAGATCTAGGATTAGGACTTAGTCCTGTGACTTACCAACTGTAAGATACTACATGTTTTGTTTAACTTTTCCTGAGCCACAGTTTCATAATCTTTAGCCCTACTTTGCAAAATTATTGCTGGCCATGAGTAACTCATGCAGAACAGTTCTTGATAAATGTTTGCTATTAGTGTGAGGGTCAAGGGTTCCCCGGGTGGCTCAGCGGTTTAGCGCCACCTTCGGCCCAGGGCGTGATCCTGGAGTCCCGGGATCGAGTCCCACATCGGGCTCCCTGAAGGGAGCCTGCTTCTCCCTCTGCCTGTGTCTCTGCCTCTCTCTCTGTCTCTCATGAATAAATAAATAAATAAATAGTGTGGGGCCAATATATAGACTACATAGAGAGAATAATATATAACAATAAATAGAATACTTTGAACACCCTCTTATTTGATTGGGGTCCATCCAATCCACAGTATAGCATGTTTTTTAATAATTTGTTTATACACCATCTTTTTTCCCCCAAAAGATTTATTTATTTTAGAAAGAGAGCATAGGGGTGGGGTAGGAGGAGCAGAGGGGGAGAGAGAGAATCTCAAGCAGACTCTGCACTGAACGTGGAGCCCGACTCAGAGCTCAATCCCAAGGCCCTGACATCATTACCTGAGCCGAAGTCAAGAGTTGGACACCTACCCCACTGTACCACCCAGGCACCCCTATATGCCCATCTTTTGAAAGTAATCAATTGGAAGTAAAAGATTCCTTGCATTATTCATTTCTAAAATAAAACTTTCATTGAATAGCTGTGTTTCTGAACCATTCCTTTTCTACTTCTCTAATAATATCTATTTTGCAAACCTCAGAGTGGAGTATGGTTTTGGTTAGCTAACCAAAGGAAAAGGAACCAGAGGGAACTAGAATTGAATTATAGAATTCACATTTAGAGTTACTATGATTTGACAAACATTTGAGAGCTTACTAGAAGCAAGGAGCTAAGTTAGGTGCTGGGAGAGGTACAAAGATTAGTAAAACACAGACTCTTGTTTGTGAGGAGCTCATTGGGCAAGATGATTGTCTCTTATTCCTTCCAGGACTCTAAAGTAGGAAAGAGGGAGAAAGAGTTGAGGTTGTTCAGAGGAAGAGACACTTCTTACTGGAGAGGATCAAGGAAGATTTTATGGAATTGGTGGTATTCAGTTGATTTTATTCATCAAACAGATACATATTGAGTGCTATCTGTACTGCTTGATAACCCTGCAGTACAGATAACCACATGCAGATATCATCCCAATAAGATGAAGCTCTGGGCATCCATGTTATTCACTGTCAGTATTGAAGGCCCACATATTAGGACAACACTGGGTGGAGGTGTGTTTTGATCTAGGATACTGTAAAAGCCTATCTTGGGTGCAGGATCCCAGCCCAGGAGTAATGGAATGGTGGCCCAACTAAATCCTGAGGGATTAGGAAGTCAAGTGAAGGGTACCCTGGCCAGACAGAAAAATGCATTGAAACTTTAGAAGCCAGAGCGAGGGGGCACACTCTGGGAAATGTAAGCACCTTTCTCTGGCATTGGGGTATATGTTTGAAGGGCATCAGATAAGAATTTCAGTGGGTGAAGTAGCAAAGGGCTGACTCATGGAAGGCCTTTGAGGTCACCTTTAATTAGCCTTTGTCCCAAAGTTACAGAGGAACATTGTCATGATGCTAAAAAAGAAATTACATAATTGAATTGATATTTCAGAGGTTGGAAGCTGTGCTAATAGGTCAGATCTAGCAAACAGGTGACTTTCATTTCGCTCACAGAGTATTTTCACATTGCCTGAAATAGTTGACAGTATTTCACAGGAAACATGGATATCAGACTTTGTTGAAAAATCAGTAGTCCTGCATTGCTGCAAGGAATTGGTAGGCTGGAGTTGCTTAGCAGCTGTCCCGTTTGGAAGAAGCATGTACTCCATTTTGCCTTGGGGCTCACCCCTTCAAGGCAAATGCCTGGGACCTGTAGGCATTTGATGATGTGGGGCTAATTTCTGAATGTTTTCCTGATTGACAATTTAGAGAATAGCTTTTTGAGGCTTGGGATTCCAGGATATTACAGTAAACCTGGGGAGAGATCAGGCTTTATCTTTAGTGGTGGTGAGAACATAGAGAAGGATAGATACTTTTAAAAGATAGATACTTTTTTTTTTTTTCAAAAAAGGAAGGAGAGGGGATCCTAGGGTGGCTCAGCAGTTTAGCACCTGCCTTCGGCCCAGGGCGTGATCCTGGAGTCTTGGGATCGAGTCCCATGTCATGCTCTCTGCATGGGGCCTGCTTCTCCCTCTGCCCATGTCTCTGCCTCTCTTTCTGTGTCTCTCATGAGTAAATAAATAAAATCTTTAAAAATAAATAAATAAATAAATAAATAAATAAAATAAATAAATAAATAATTTTTTTTTTTTAAAAGGAGGGAGAAGCATGCAGCATTAAGACGGTGGGGCGCCCCTTTGTAGACAGCCACCACTGGTGTGGCAGCTGCTGCCACTGTGAACTATGTTTTTGAGAAACGTCCTGCACCTTTCTGAACAATAGCTGCTTTTTTTGGCAAAATATAGCTAAGAGCCCTACCTCGTTGGGTTTTTATAAGGATAAAATGAGAAAATGCTCACAGAGCATTTGTCTCAGTGATCAGCTCGATGTTAATTCAGTAAAATGGTGGCTTGTGGTGTTGATGATGGTTGTGGGAAATGAGGAAGATGGAATCAGGGATGATGCCCAAGTTTCTGGTGTGTTATGCAGAGACCTAGAAAACATTGAAGAAAGTACAAATGGTGAGTTCCACATTGGACGTGGTATATTTGACGGGCTTGTGAGACTTTGCAGTGGAGGATGTGGGTGGATTAAGGGTCTGGAGCCCGGGCAAGATCTGAGCAGAGCCCAGGCTGTGATTCATTTGATAATCTCTCCACCACTGTCCTATGAAAAGCTTATTTCCCCTCTGCCCACTTCTTCAGTCAGCATTGATAATCATTGCTCTCTGCCCATAGAGGATCAACTTTAAATGGCATACGAAGAATGTAGGAAAGGTAAAATAATGTGTGACATGTCGGCTGAAATGTTACCTACTCGTTTTAAGTTTTTGAAAATAAATCCTTTCCAGGTTACCATTTTGGCTGGGAGAAAACCACCCTGCACAATTGTTTTCCCCTTTCAGTTGGGTTTTTCTGTGTGATACCACTGTGACTATTAATTCTAAGCAAATATTCAACTAAAAGTGAATCATTGTTAGGAATAAATGACCACACTTATTTTTGAAGTTTGTGTTCTTTCTTAACTGAACGTACTGAAAACAAGCCCTGCCTCAAGTCTTGGCTTAGATGCTGCCTTCCCTTCTCTGCCTTCCTTCCTGTAGCGGGGAAGGTCTGCATTCAGTTGTAGGATCTGCATGGAGCCTATCTCGCACTGTCCTACACTGCGGTTATTTGTGGATCTGTCTTTTGTTCTGCCAATTTGTTAGTTCCATGAAGCTGGTGACTGTGTTTTATGCATCTTTATGTCCAGTGCAGTAGCTTCCAATGTTCCTTGTCCAGTTAAGCTCAGCTCGGGACACTCTTGAAGATGTAAGGACCAGGCATTTCTGTATATAGGGAAAAAAAAGATGAACAGGATGTAATGTCAATAACCTGATGTGGCTTTCAGGGAGGACAATTGGGAAAATGAATATATTTAATTTGCCTATCTTAGGACCTGTTTTTGTATTTTGTGGATCTTAAGTCTTGATTAAGGTTACAAAAAGAAACCAGTTTACATTCTTGGAAACACATTATCATCTGATGTGGCATCTGCTGCATTGCATTGATTGCCCATTGATTGTTTGCAGTGATGGATAGACTTCTGATGCTCTGAGTACAAGACCTTCCAGGCTGACACTGCCTTCATTATGAAGGACTGTTTTCTGCCCTTTGGGCCTTGTGCCATCACTTAATTAGCCAATCTTTTATTAATGGTCATCTTGGTTGTTGCTAAATTTCTGTTTAAGCTTCTTCATAGCTAAATTTAGAACAATTAATGAATTAATGTTTTCCTAAAAAAAAAAAAAAAAAAAAAAAGCAGGAGGCCAAACTGATACATGCCTCATATCCTGTAAGTCTGTGCATAGTCACAAAAGTAATTCCATTCTTTTTAATAGTAAATATATGGCTCAACTCATTATGTATTAGTGACTTTGATTGCTAAAAGAAGTGAGAATAGTTATATTAAACTTTTCTTGCCTTTTGTGATGATCACTCAATAAACCTCAAAATTATAGTTGAAACAACAATTCTAACAAAAACAGACACTTTAATGTGCTTCATTGTATTCTGAAGAATTCTTACATTACAAAATCAAATGTCTTGTAAATTTCTTTTTGCTCCTTTCCAAAACCTTTTCTCTTTTAAACTATGTAATTGATCATTACCTCTTCTGTATCCTTTACATGCATCTGTTATGAAGACATCTTTACTTCTTTCTCTCCTTACTAGACTTGCCCTCTTGAGGATGCGGAATTGGCATCTTACTGATCTGTATTTCCTCAGTTCTTAATACAGTGTCTTACGCACTGGAGCTTTTCCTCTTTGCCATCCTTATCATTCTCATTATAGCTAGCATTTTATTGGGCTCTTACTATGAGATGGGTACTATCCTAACCACTTTATTTGGTTTTTTTCTCGGTGACTCTCCCAACAACCCTGTGGATAAGTTCTATATGCACCATGTAGGTTTATTGTTTTTTTAGTAAAAAATGGGAATTCTGGCTACTTTCTCTGGTCCAACCTATGATATGCATTTTAGAGCAGAGAAGCTAGGTAATCTACATAGGTCATATGTTTCCTAAGAAGTAGAGCTGGGACGCCACAGGTCCAACTCTAGCACCTGCATTCTTAAACCCTTCTCAAGAATGTACTGATCATTGAACAATGGTTCAGAAATTAAGTAATAATATTTGTCAAGATGTGCATATTATTCTACTGGTATATATATAAATTTTTCCCATTTATGTATTTGAAAATTTTCAAATCCACAGAAAAATTGAAAGTATAGGAACAACAAACACCTGTGTACTCTTCATCTTCTACAACTGTTAACATATTGTGTATTTTTTTCCTCTCTCTCTTTGACCGAATCATTTGAAAGTAACTTAGAGACATAATGGCACTTGATGCCTAAATATTTCAGCATGCATCTCCTGAGAACAGGATCATTTACCTATCAACCACAATATAATTATACTTAAGAAATTTAACACAGGGCAGCCCAGGTGGCTCAGTGGTTTAGCACCACCTTCAGCCCAGGGCATGATCCTGGAGACTTGGGATCGAGTCCCAGGTCAGGCTCCCTGCATGGAGCCTGCTTCTCCCTCTGCCTGTGTCTCTGCCTCTCTGTGTGTGTGTGTGTTTCTCATGAATGAATGAATAAATAAAATATTTGAAAAAAAAAAGAAATTTAACACAGATATAATAATATCATGTAAGAAACAGTTTATATTTAGATTTCCCCAATTATTCCAGTAATGGTTTTTATGAATTTTTTTCTTTTGCATCCAGAGCCAGTCAGGGATCACTTAGTACATCTAGTTGGCATCCCTTTTTGGTCTCCTTTGATTTAGAACAATTCTGCCATTTTCATTTTCATTTTCTTTTCTTTCTTTCTTTTTTTTTTTTTTTTTTTTTGCTTCTTGTCAATGACATCTTTAAAAAAGTCTACATCAATTGCTTGGTAGAATGTTCCACAGTCGATTCAAGTTAACCCTCTTTTTGCAAGAATATTACATAGGTGATCATATATTACATATATCCCATTGCACATAATGTAGTTCTGTTTTTGGTGATGCTAACTTTGATCACTTGATTAAGGTTCTGTCCTTCAGATTTTTCCATTGAAAGGCACCTTCTTTTTATAATTAGTAAGCTGTCGGATAATACACTGAAACTGTTTGTTCTGTTTCCCAACAAACTTCTAACCAGTGAAAGTTTTGGCATCTGTGGATAATTTTTGCTCAAATTAGTTGTTTCAGTCGTGATTATAAATTTGCGTTTTTCAAATTCAGTCATTCCTTCTACATGTTAGCCGGCATTCTTCTGTAAAGAGGAGCTCTATCTTCTTTTGTAGAATCACTTTGGACTTAGGATTCTTTTGTTACTTAACTGTTGTTATCAATTACTGTCCTTATTTTTCTTGGTGCTCAAATTATCTCATATTTGGTTAGTGGGAACATCCCCAGGCAAAGTCCTATGTCCTTTTCACATGTTTCCATCATTCTTTGAATATGTCTCTGCTTTTTGTCACAGCAAAATATTCCAGCTTACCTAACTCAGCCCTGATTCTTTTAATTGTGGAATGGTATTTAGAAACAAAGATCTGGGGACTAGGTGTGCTGGTTGCTGCTGTTAACCTACTTAAAAAACAAAACCGACTTCACACTTCCAAATAAACAGTAACAATTTCTTACATGTTCATAAAGTTTCATTTGGCATTAATCTAAATTCCACCCTTATGTCACATTAGAAACATCAAAATTGCAAGTAACCTCAAAATGATGGTATCCTTTAGAAGAAATTTTTTTTTTAAGATTTTATTTATTTATTCATGAGGGGGGTGGGGGGCAGAGACAGGCAGGGAGAAGCAGGCTCCATGCAGGGAGCCCAACACCGGACTCGATCCCGGGACTCTAGGATCATGCCCTGGGCCAAAGGCAGGGGCTAAACTGCTGAGCTGCCCAGGGATCCCCTAGAAGATTTTTTAAGTGGAAAGGGATAGTGCTTAATTATGTTAAACAAGTTGGTTTGTGATACAAAGGTGCAGATTCAGGCACTTATTTTCTTTGACCTACTTCAAGAATTAAAAGTTAAATAGTGAGTGATGAAAGGAGTGATTACTAAATATCCCCGAATTATTTGTTCCCAAAGACAAAAATAAAGTTATTGTTAGGTCTTGGAAGATGACATTATATAGACCAGAAACCCTTGGTTATTTTAACTTCATGCGCTAAATGATCACTTGATTGATTGACTTAATATTTGGTTATAGTTCATGATTAAGGTCTAAAAAATAATATTGGATAAAACGTGAGAGAGAAAAAAATTATAGATGGAGCAGTACTTCAGAAGAGAAAGTAGTTATACACTTCATCAGTGATTCAGACTCTGGAATCTGTCACAGAACAAGCAGTGAAGTGAAGATTACTTTATGTCTGAATATTCTGGCAAATATACTTTAATTTTAAAGTTATAGATTGTATTCTTAACTTGCAGCTTTTCTTTCCCAAAAATACAACTTAAATACCTTTACACCTGTAATCACTTTGGCCTTCTCTGCCCCTCTCATCCTTTCCTGCTTGAGGTTTTTCCTCTCCTCTCACTTCCAAAACACCTCAAAATCCTAGGTTTTTTGGCCTTTTAACACAAGAAGAACTGGTGGATTAACCATGAAGCTAGGATAATAATTTTTTTCTGAAATTGAGCAAGTCACTTTCTGTACTTTCACTTCTGTGCTGCTAACCTGAGGATAATGTCTTTTTCCTGCCTTGTGTGGATATTGTGAGAATGAATGTAAACAGTCCTATCAAATGAGTTCTGTATCACTGAGAGCATTTAGTACATAATATTTTATGATGGTAACAATGAGAGGCACTTTTATTTGAGTTTTTACTACAGAAGGAATTTAGATTTGAAAGTAAGATAATGGACACCAGGATACTGGGAAGGCTGCAGAGTTATTTTCCTCTGAAGATCTTAAAGTCTAGTCTGTAGGAATCTTTCCTCTGGATTTTGTTGTACCTGTACCATGGGGTAGCTCAAGGCCCTTTCCAGTGGAGCCCTATACAATTCTGCATCCCTTCCTTCAGGGCTCGTGAGTACAGCACTGAGCTCTTTCCTGCTGTTTTCAGTAATTGTGTCTCTTCCAAGGCCAATTGCTCTGTGAAAAAGATATTCTTCCTCAGAGGTTCCTATTCCCCTCACAATGAGTTTTTCCATAGCTGGGTTCTCTGAAGCTTGTTAGAGGTAATGAGAGCTCTCAGAAATCTCAGAGATTCATATCCGTTCATTCTCCTGCCTATATACTTGTATACTGTGTCACCTTTGTTTCTAAATTACATACCCTGGAGGACAAGGATCCTTGTTCTTCTTTTAATGGTGCCATATTTGACAAGCAACATGTTGTAGATGGCAAAAGTTACAAATGATTCTTAGGACTCTAAAAACAATCTTATTTTCATTAGAAGATCTTTCTCAAGTTACTAATAACACCTGAGGTTGAGTTGATTTTTCCCTTGTCACTCTCCAGAGCCACCACCTACTTGGGCATCTCAGCATGTCCTTAGTTTTTCAAATGTTGACACTTGACTCTCTGTGTGATTAGTTTACATAAGAAATATTATATAGAACTGATGGGGAAGTTTGATTGTCCCCTAACTTATCTGAAAACTCATTACCTGGCAATATTAGAAAACTGTTCAAATCTCAGAACCCCAGTTACATCAGGATAAATTTCCAAGAGTAAAATTGTAAATTGCAGTCACACAGAAGAGATGTGGGCATGTGACATGAAAGGGTTATGTCTGCCTTGCCAGTTGAGATGTATTTCTTTTTCTAGTTCAAAAAATGACAGAGAAGTTATTTTAAGGACGCTTTGGAGATTATACTGTGGGAATATTAGAGAGTAAATTTTGAGTGTGATTTGCCCATTTGGGCTTAATTCTGGCGTTCAATTTTGGGGGTAAAATCTATTATTCGTTGGCTATCTGATGGTCACTTGACTTTTATTGACTGAGCTGCTAAACCATTTGTGATAAAAGAAGAGAGTGGGCCATCAAATATGGCCCAAAGTTTTTGTCTCCAATCCATGTGACGGTCAGAGAATCAGTGCTGCTTTTTCTGATTAACCTTTAGCACCAAGAGACACATTATTTCCTCCAAATCAAGTGTATCATCTGTTTTTGATGTTTTAGAAGACCACTCTAAAGTGGACCACTAAAAGTAGACCACTTACTCTCTTGATTTGTTTTTTTTTCCCTTCCTGGTCTGCCATCTATAGCAGGTTGTAAGGGTTTGTGTGTGTTGGCTCCTGAAATCTCATGTTACAGTGGAGACAGTTACCAAAAGGAGGACCAGTTTAACAGAAGTTGGAATCATATTTCTCTATCTAAAGATGAATACGTATTTTTTAATCTAATTCTTTAGATTTAGAAATGAAATTC
This sequence comes from Canis lupus dingo, assembly GCF_003254725.2. NCBI lineage: Eukaryota > Metazoa > Chordata > Mammalia > Carnivora > Canidae > Canis > Canis lupus. The sequence goes on from NC_064274.1 coordinate 26,772,864, forward strand.
TTTAGTTACATCTGTGATTATATGGTATTATAGATATAAAAATAAATTTGACAAGTTGTATTTCTTTACCGGTATCTACTCATAACATTTCTATCCTGTGTACCAAAGAAAACATTTGCGAGCTTGATAATAAACACAGATAAAGTCAGATTCCACAATTTTGTGTTTAAGGGCAGTCAATTAGGAATTGTATTTAGCTGCAAGAAACAGTGACACAGGGGATCCCTGGGTGGCGCAGCGGTTTGGTGCCTGCCTTTGGCCCAGGGTGCAATCCTGGAGACCCGGGATCGAATCCCACATCGAGCTCCCGGTGCATGGAGCCTGCTTCTCCCTCTGCCTGTGTCTCTGCCTTTCTCTCTCTCTCTCTCTCTCTCTCTCTGTGACTATCATAAATAAATAAAAATTAAAAAAAAAAAAAAAGAGTGACACAAGGAATAGTGCCCTAAATTGCTAGGATGGTAATTAGGATTAATATTATGAGTTTTTGCTCTGTACTCATCTTCCTTCTCTGGATCACCTCAGGGTCATAAAGTGGCCACTGTAGTTTCAATGACTACTCAGCCCCCTTTTGGAGTAGCATTCCAAAAGCCCCACCCAGTAAATTCTGTTTATGTACAAGCAGCCGGAATTTAGTCACTTGGCTACCCAGATCTACCAGGGAAGATAGGGAATGTAGTTTTCCATTGCTAACTCATTCTTCACTCCCAAAATGAGCAGATGGAAAGCCATTCTAGTTTTAAAAAGAAGGGAAAATAGATCCTGGTATGCACCCAGCGATCTCTGCCACCAGTACCTTTTATGATCTGCCCTAAGCTTTCTTTTGAGCTCCTCTGCCATTGTAAGCACTTGACAGTGTAGCTCTGCGCCAAGACTTGGCACTCACCGAGAACACTTCGCTTCCCTTCCCCACACTTCACTCATGTTCTGAAAGGCTTTGTCTTCCATCCCAACTGTCTCAGCCACTTAACCTCTAGGGAGTTGCTCAGATCACAGTTTTCTTTGGGAGGGGGTGGAGGTGGGGTGCTTTCCAGGACCTGCAGTAATAGTTGTGAGTATAATATATTATGACCATCCTGCCCTCCCCCTCTCTTCTTTCATCCCCTTTCTCTGAGTTCTTGGTAAGTTTTGGCCAATATATTCTAGTTTCACAGCTAATTTTTCATATCCTCAATGACTCGCTCATCTCCCCTCCCTGACACTAGTCTAGTATAATACATGTATATAACAAATGTTCGACACATGCTTATTGAATTCCATTGCAGACCTAATGCTAGCAAGATAATAGGAGAAAGTCCTTTATGCAATGTTTTTCCGAGTGTTTTCTTTCTGTAAGAGAAAATAATTGGTGATATCAGCAATTTGAGTATCCTATTCCACTAGTACCTGTTGGCTGATATATAGGTCATTGGTTACTTTAGTGAGTAGTCTATTGGGTAGAAATGCAAATAGCAGTTCATCTGAAAATTACTGACACCCTAAACATGTAAGAAACATTAACAGTCTTGGCCTCATGGAATGTGTGCATTTGATGTGCCCAAGATTAGGGCACTTCACTGAGAACAAACAACAAGAAAGGGCGGGGGATAATAAAACTTCTGTTCCTCTACAGCACCTGAAAGTATGATAAATGGTCATCAGGCTGGCCAGGGGGTCAAAAGGCAATACAGCCTACACATCTAGAGTTTATGTTATAACATGTCCTCTTCTAAATAAACTTTTTCATGTTTTTAAGTAGTACTTCCTAAACTACCTTTTCATGTTTTTAGAGATATTTTCAAAATCTAGCTTTTGGGGGGATTATTACCTCAACTTACTTTTACTGATTTTGAGGTTTTTGTTTTTTTTTTTTAATTATGACACTCTACGTGACTCAGTAATAATTGATTCATTCAAACATTAAAATTTACAGAAAATCTTTTTTTTTAAGATTAAAAATTTTTAACTTGCATTTCTTCATTATGGGGCCTGGAAATTATATAAAGAATGCTTTATTTCTGGGACTTATTTTAAAAACTACATATAAGCCATCTACTGGTATGCAGTTGGCTGAAGAATAATATTGGAAGGCCCTTCTAGATAGTCCTTTTCTTCTCACAGATCTGAACAAAATTGCTTCCTTTTGAATTTCATGCCATGTCTAAAATCAGATTTTAAGAATTATTCAAGGCAACCCTGGGTGGCTCAGCGGTTTGGTGCTGCCTTCAGCCCAGGGCCTGATCCTGGAAACCCGGGATCGAGTCCCATGTCAGGCTCCCTGCATGGAGCCTGCTTCTCCCTCTGCCTGTGTCTCTGCCTCTCTCTATCTCATAAATAAATAAATAAAAATCTTTTTAAAAAAATTATTCAAGTGCATTTCTCTACCGTCTACATCTTAACACTTTGTTCATCCCTTCTTCCTACAAGCTTTTAAATAGTTCCTAAGCAGCACTGTCTAAGGATTAGTAGTGATACAGGGTCCATTTGGGGTGACAAGGAGGAAAGGCTTGAAGTCTAATTGGTGAATAAGCTCCCTGGGGTGCCAGGTGAAGAAAAGGTCAGCGAGAGTCAAGAGAGGAAATGTAGAAACAACAGAAATAATTTGCACATCAGTTTTACAGGAGTGTTCAAGTTTTAAAGGAAATGAAGTTTGAGAATGGTGAGAGAGGAAACTAGAAGCATATCCCAGAATGGAAACAGCCTTGGCTGATACAGGAAGTAACAGGTTTCAGGGCCTTTAGAACTCAGGATCATTGTGGCCTCCATTCCACTTGGTCTTCAAGATGTGTCTGCTCTTCACTCTGTGCTTATTGAAGCCTATCTTTTCCTGTAACAAACAGATTGTGCCTTTCTCATGTCAACTAGACTTTTTCTTTTCTTTTTTTTTTTTTTTTAAGGATTTTCTTTATTCGTGAGAGACACAGAGAGAGAGAGAGGCAGAGATACAGGCAGGGGGAGAAGCAGGCTCCATGCAGGGAGCCTGATGTGGGACTCAATCTTGGGACTCTAGGATCATGCCCTGAGCCCAAGGCAGACGCTTAACCGCTGAGCTACCCAGGCATCCCCAACTAGACTTTTTCTAGTCCATTCCCCATATCACCACCAGGTTAATATCCCCAGAATTTTTATTTTTATCTGATCATTCTCCTGATGATGATGATTAGCTTCACAAACTTCCCATGTCCTGTAGATGAAGTATATATTCCTCAGTCTGAAATTTAGAGAACATCATTTGATCCCACTCACCTATGATTGTTTACATCTCATTTTCCCACTGACATTCAGCTATCTCTTTAGCTTGACTCTGGCTTGGTGCCCCCTGAGTAAATGATAGTCGGCTTTGCTGTATAACTCCTCTTACCTTGGAGAGTCTTTGCCTTCTCTGTCTACTCATACTTTAAGAACCAACTCAAGTCTCTTCTGAGGCTTTCTCTACAAATCTGTGAATATGCTTATGTGATGATTTCTTCACAAATTTCATATGTGCTACCCATTTTGCTCATAAACAAATATTGCCTAAGTGAAAAATGATTGTTTTGTCTCTTCATCTACGTTATAAGCTCTCTGAGACTAGTGAGAGTGCTATACAATGAATTTCCTTCAATTTTAATATCTGGCATAGCACCCTGCGCCTGTTTGGTGTACAGCAAGGTTTCTCATTCTGGCACCATCACACTTTGGGCCACATAATTTGTTTTGGAGGGGGCTGAGTATTATGGGATGTTCAGAGTATCCCTGTATTCTATCTTCTAGATACCAGTCTAGAAGCACCCTCTCCTCAGTATGACAACCAAAAATGTCTCTATGTCAAATGTTCCATAGAGGGCAAAGATAGCCTCAACTGAGGATCACCAGTATATCAGCAGAATAAATTCTGACTAGTATCTTGGCAGGAATGAAAGACTGAAAAGCTTTGAGGGATGTTTTATAGCATTTCGGAATCCTGAGGAAAGACAAACTCAGCTGATAGAAGATAATAAATGTAAAATAGAACTTCCTATTTCCTGTGAGAGGCCATAGCAAGGGTTAAGGCAATTGTACCATACCTAGGGTTAAGAAAGATCAAGAAGACACAGTACTCTTAAGTGAAAGTTCCAAAAATAGTGAGTTTTGGGTTTTATTTCATTTAGAGCCATTTCATACTAGAAATAGCATTTCTAGTACAATAAGTATTATTTGGTGGGAAATTTATCTGGAGTTCATATATACCCGTCTTTGGACTAAGAATTACTTTTCAAACCATATTTGGGGGAACGAGTTTGAAATTACAGATACAAGTTACTGTAAAATTGTAACTATTGACAAACATCAGTTGTGTTTATTCTTAGTTTTACCTTTTTTTAAAAAACTATTTTAACATTATACTTGAGTTTAGTCAATTTATCAGACTCAACTGATACACACACATACACATACACACGTATGTGAGAGTATTTAGTCTGAACAATGCTTACTATTCCAAAGCACAGTGATTTTACTCTGCTACTACTGGTAGATATTTCTGCTACCCTGTTGTAAGTTCCTAGTCTTCTCTATTATTAATCAAACTACCACATGATATAGATGCTGTATGTCTGATATTCTACTGACCTAGAAATAACACATCCTCTTTTCACAGCTGTATGCCAACCACAGTGCAAACATGGTGAATGTATTGGACCCAACAAGTGCAAGTGTCATCCTGGATATGCTGGAAAAACCTGCAATCAAGGTAGGAAAACAGTCTGACACAAATTAATCATAAGCCCCCTCTAATTCTGCCTAATATGAAAGTTTTAGGTTCTCATGCCAAACCACTTTGCAACGGTTATTGTTTCTAAACTGTGTGAACTGCCATTTTCGGAAAGATAAAAATATAGTAGTAAATCTTAAATATACACTTCATTGGAGGACAGTTAAAAGAATTTCATCCTCTTATTCCTAGTCACTGATACTAATTAAAATGTCTTTTAAAGAAGAGAATCACAGCATCAGTAAAGTAGAAGCCTTATATTCTGCTAGTCTTTGTTCTTCCACGAGCTAGTTGGGAAGCCCCTGCAAATTGTTAGCTTCCTCGGACCCTGGTGAGATGGAACCCCTTTAGTATTCAAAGTCAGGTGGGAAGTCCGACTTGAAATTTTGAGGTCCCTTCAAACTCTGAGCCCTTTGATTTTTGAGATTAAATTCTCTTCAACTGTTACTGGTTTGCAAAGTTCTCTGAGATATATGATTTTGACAAATTTATTTTTGTTTTAAGTTACTTATAAAAGCAAACATTTAGCACAGTGCCCCAGGTATTTTATATATATTATCAATTTTTTATCTATTATAATGTCAGGAGGGAGAGTGCTATTTATGGTAATTAAGTGATAATTAATAGCTTCCTGTTATTTTTTTATTGAAAGAGATATCAGGGATATTAAGTCTAAGCTCACAGGATTAGTTGGTAGAAGACCTAGTATGTCAATTTAGAACTATTGTCCATATAATTCATATTTTCTCTGAATTTAGTCTTAGATGAGAAAATATTATTGCAAATGTGATCTTCTAGCTTGTACTAACAAATCGGACAAAGGTTGTCTTTTTAATTCATTTCAACCCCACATGTTCTATTATTAGCAGTAAAAAAAAAAAAAAAAAAAAAAAAAGAACAAACAAACCCAGAAATAGGGAAAAGCTGGGGTTAGATTTCACCAGAAACATAGAAAGACAAAAGAGCCCATTTTTTACTTATTTCTTAAATTAAAATAATCCTTTCTATCCTTTTCAGTTGGAACAATTACATGGGGCCTGACTGTCCCATTGATAACTTACTTGACCTCATCAGATATGGAGATGATATTGTGGAAACAGTCTTGTACTTCAATATCTGATGTTCCTTGATGTGTCTCATGTAAACTCGTGATTTATGGGCATAGTTTCCACAGCCATCCAGAACACTGGTGTTTTAAAAAGTATAAGGAATTGTTTCTGAACTATCAGATGAAATCCATGCTAATGAAATGTGACAGGCCCAATGGTAAAAGAAACTGTTATTCTCAAGTGTGCTCTGTATTACCTGTTATTTGATTAACTAATTTTTTCTAATGCTTCCTTTATAATATTTTTTAACTTGGAATTTACCAAACATACCCAGGTAGTCTTTTTGAAGTAAGTAGAGTTTTTGTTATCTCAGTTTACTCTTTTAAAAATCCATTTGACTTTCCTTCCCCAGTCTCAGTTTACAAGTAGTGACATGTCCGGTTCTGATTATTGAGTTATCAGTGTTCATCTGAGAGTTCCAGCATGCTTCCTTTTTTAAAGTGGAGAACATAAACCATCAGAGGTTTCATTAATATGTCAGTGCCATAAGCCTTGTTGTCCTGATGCCAGGAACTTCTACAAAGAAGGTTATTATAATAAGCCAGTGTTGAGATTGCAGAGAAATCCATTTAAATTTATTTGCTTGCAGGAGCTACATCAACTTTAATATGCTTCAAAGACACTGAAACTATTACTGTAACAAGGATCTATCTTTGGGTATCTCCTGTTTTCAGAAAACCAGTTTATCATGTACTTTTTACTGTAATGCATACCTGTTTCTCTAAAGAAAAAATGAAATATACGGAGTTGAAATCTTGCCTCCTAAAACTATATTCCTTAGGGGGAAGAGGATTTCATTAGTAGCAAAACGAGATTTTATACCTGCAAAAAATAGTATTGACACTGAAAATGTAATTTCAAGTCTAATCTTGAATATAAAACTTTAACTTCCAGTAAACCTGTATGTTTTGATCATCTCTTTGTCTTCCTTAACAAAAAAGCAATTGTGAGGAATTCCCAATGACATGATTTATGCTCTTTGAGAGCAGATTTATATACTCTTTGAGACTCTTTATGGTCTCTGATTTCTGAGTCCTGAAAACTATTATTAGAATGACTTGCACATGCTACGTGCACATTAAATATTTGCTCAGTGAATGATTGTTTCACGTAATGGTTCTTGGTCCAGGACACCATACTTGTAAGGGTTCCATGGAGGCATCTAGGCAGCACCTTAGGCAGCCTCTGAATCTGTGGACTGAGAGCCCTTGTCAGGGAGACGGGTGGCTGTGAAGGAGCTGGGGACATGGGACAACTGTCGAGAGACACCAAGAAACATGAATAGAGCAAATCCTCTGTGCCTATAACATAGCAAATCAATGTAGACTCTTTTTTATCTGGGCCATACATCTTAATAAACTGGCAAATAATCCTTCAGAAATACGGGAAATCAAACATTTATTTTTTCTTGAGGAGAGAGGTGTTAAGAAGAAATACATTTGATATGATTTAACAGAACTGGAAATTAGCTTTTGGTTACAAGTTGGTTTCTGGGTAAGGCAAGTATTTGCTAAACGATTTGTTGCAAGTTGTGTACAATAAGAAATAACCTTCTGGAAACTTGATTGGTGGAGTGAAGAGCTTGTGTAAATGACAAGCTTTTAACCAGTGCTTTCAGAGCTGCCTGGGGGGCAGCCAGAAGAGCAGGGCAAGCCCACTTTGGAACTGGCTTAATTTAACAGCCTTGTCTCAAGATTAGTGTGAATCTGCTGTTGGTGCTTGCCTTTCCCTCTGAGTCATTTCTGGATTTGCTATAGCTAGATCACATATAAAATCAGAGGCTTGGACTGATCATTAGCATATTCTGTACAGCATATGATGATACCTTTCACAGCAATGAAATTCTAACCCGGACTCTGGCAAGATTTGCTTTTTTTCCCCAAATTTTTCTCTGGGAATTTTATTCATGCATAGTCTCCCCTTCTTTGAGTCTCTATCCATACAAATTCTCTTTCCCTTCAGCCAAAAAGGGATACTGTTACAGATAATAATTTTTTTATAACTTTCCCATTGGGGGATGTTTTTATTTTTATTTTTTAAGATTTTATTTATTCATGAGAGACAGGGAGAGAGAGGCAAAGATACAGGCAGAAGGAGAAGCAGGCTCCATGTAGGGAGCCTGATGTGGGACTCGATCCTGGGACTCCAGCATCACGCCCCGAGCTGAAGGCAGGCACTCAACCACTGAGCCACCCAGGCATCCCAGGGGATGTTTTTATTGTGTAATATGTCTTGTCATTGCATATTTTCAGAAATGAAAGGTTTTTTAATGTATGATATGCTTTATAATAATTTCAGAAGATATAATTTATAAATATCAATTCCTAATGTTTGACAAAGGTTATGTTTCATATGTTGAATTCCTCACCCCAAGAAAAGAACCGTGTTGTAGCACAGAGCCAGACAGTAAACTTTGGTGGCCTAGGTTAATCTGAAAGTTGATTGCCTTTCTTACCCCTAGTATTAAGGTAATTTCTGACAGCCTTATTTTTTGAAAGATGTGTGGCTTCAACCCAGAAACCAGTGTTCACTTAATTTGACTGTTTAACTGGCTGTTAATACTATGAAAATCTTAAAACAGGAGTGAGTGCCTTTTTGACTCTACTTTTGAGTCTTAAATATCTTACACTATTTTGGTAAAGTTTTGTTTGTTTTTTGTATTTTGGTTAAGTTAATAATGGCAATAGTTAACCTTCTTTGTAGGAAGCTTACTGTATATTCTTACTAAATGTGACTTAAACATAAGTTCTTACATTTGAATGAAAACATTGATGAAATATCATGCTATTTATTTAAATAATCTCTTTATGCAAATCATAAATTTGTGCATAATTTTGGAGTATTTTAAACTATTAGAGGAAAAGTTCTTAAGTTGAATATTTAGGACCTCACTGTCACTAAACAGAGCAGATTGATTGTAATCGATATTCATACAATCTGTTTTCTGAGTTTTCTTTGTCAATGACTAAAATAATGCTTTAAAAAATGGCCACCTCTTCTTTGGAGATCTAGAAGATTGGTGTGAGAATGATGCATGTGTATAAAATGTACATGTGTTTTGGGGAGGCAAGATGGCTGTGATAAATTTTAAGGAAAATAGATACTCAAATTTTGAGAAGAGAAACTGGAAGAACTAGAAATCCATTTTTAAAAAGTATGTGAAGCATTCTTTTTTAAATCCACCAACTTTGTGTAATTGTTTAATATATACTTATAAAGATTTTTAGGGGTAAAAATGACATCAGTTCAAAGTTGACTCTTATTACCTTCTTCCTGGTGTGAAGATGAACACTTCTACCCAACTCCTCTTGACCAAGGCAGTGAACAGCCTCTTTTGCAACCCCTGGATCATCAAGCCACAAGTTTACCTTCAAGGGGTGAGCGTGCATTATCTCAGGTGGTCTGCACTCCCACCTGCACAGCTTCCTGCAGTTTTGTCACTTCTTGCAAATGTTCTGAAGACTAGCCTTGGAGTACGTAGCCTTCAGAATCCTGAGCATGTTAAACAAGTGGCAGGAATACCTGCTGCTGATTCTCTGTGCTCTAAAACGTCTGGAGCCTCTACTGTCCTTTTACTGCATCAAATACTGCTTCTCTTCTTCTTTTCTGGGTTTCAGAATGTTTTCTAAAAATCAGATAGCAAAATAACTTTTATTTTCATAGGTGAAGTCAGGAATTCCAAAGCAACAGAAATTGGGGTTTTGATGACTCTTGCTTAGATTTTGAAAGTGATGAAGTCCTCTTCCCCACCCGCAGTTTTGTCACTTCTTGCAAATGTTCTGAAGACTAGCCTTGGAGTACGTAGCCTTCAGAATATTTCGAGTTACCTGGAAATCAGACCATAAGTTAACTTCTTTCTTTTGGTGTACATTTTGCAATATTAGATAGCCTAAGTTCTGGTTCCGTATAGTTTTTAAGTGGCTGTGTGATTATGAGCAAGTTATTTAACCTTTCTGAGTCTTAGCAAACCAGTTATTAATGGGGGGGGGAGAGTAATTTCTGCCCTATTCACCTGCAGGGCTGGTGTAGGAACAGGAACACCAAAAATACTAATGTTCTCATTTTGATGGAAAGTTTTGTACAAAAGTCAGGTGGCAGCATGATTTTACAGTTTTTGTTCTAGAAGATCATATGCTTCATCCACTCATATACTTAGGAACTTAGAATTATTGAATTAAAATAGTTTAAATTATTAATTATTGTCTCTCTGCTGATAGGGAACTTAATGCACTTATGTACCTTCTGCATAAAGAATTAGGACAATAGGATTAATTTCAACATTGATAATTTAAAAATAAAAAGTATGGCAGTTGACGTCTGTTTGCCTGTGACCTCTACTTTAGACATATAAAATGTAAAAGGTTGAATTTCTGAGACATTGCCCAGTTTAAGGTTCAAAGAAGAAAAAAGTCCAAATGTGTTAAATGAGTGAAAGATTATTTCCCTTAAAAATTCATTGGGTTATCTTATTCAGTGAATCTATGCTAGATTTTTCAAGCTACTTTTCAGTGTCTGCATGCTAATAAAATTTCTGATTCTTTTTTCCTAAAATGTAATTATAATGCTGTGCAGCTTGCATTTTTGTTCTGGAATAGCCCTCTTCTGACTCTCCTCCCTCCCCCCACCTCCCCAAGCTCCTGAATCCATCAACCTGCTTAAATATACTCACTGTCATAGGTGTTCTTTAAGAATGTGTACATAATAATTAGAGCATTCAGAATTTAAACAGTTTAATTGTACAATGATACCTTTGATGTGGTAAGATAGGTACATGACAAAACTCATTAATTTTATTATAGATTCTCTTTATAATTTATGTTATAAACTTCTAGAGAAAGAGCAAGATAAAAGTGATTTTAAGTAAATACACTAAAGTTTTCTTTCCTATGTTCTTATATCAGCTTTTAAGATTGATTTGAGAAAGTGTGATCAAGGAACATGTTCCTTATATTGTTCTGTTTATTATTATAGGAGAATTTACTATGAATTGGAAATGTTTTTGATTTTCTGACTTGATAGTAACACAAGCATTACTAGATCAGTAGTCTATGAGATTTTGAAAGCAGTACTTATTAACTCAATTTTATAAGGCATTAGGTCAATAAGAAAATAGAGTTAGAATAATAATAGACTAGAAGCCCTGGAGAAAATTTAGAAAAAGTTCATCACCAGGACACCAGATGCTTTTAATCTTTTGAAGCTCCCTGCTTTTAGCAGAAGTCTTATATTTGGTAAATATTGATAACATGGATTATTGTGGAATTCTATTTCATAATTTCTGCAGTGGATTTTGTAAGGGTCAGTGTGAAGTTTTTAGGACACACATGCCTGTAGCAGATGGGTAATGATGGCAATCACTGGAGATGTCAACCCCAACCATCTCTCAGGGAGTATCGCCACTCTGTCACCAGCTGTTACAGTACAACTTTCTCAAACTGTTTTCAATGTATTTGGATATTTATGTGTCAAACTAATAAATCGTAAGAGAGCCAACAAATGTCTCTACATTTACCCATCAAATGCTTCATGTTTCTATCCTCTTCCATAGTATTTCATAGAGTGATTCCCAGGTGGGGGTTGTTTTTGTTTATTTTTTAATTACGATGTCTTGTTTTTCACTTTGTTTCAATTTCATGATACTTAACCCCAAAGTGCTTTTTCTCATGGGAAAGGATGAGTATGGACTGAAGACCACTAGCAGCCCCAGTCTGGATCACGAAAACTCTCATAGCAATCTTGGGAGCTTCTTTATTGGCTGAGACTAGAGCTGCCTCAACTTGGCTTCAGCTTCATTTCATGGACAGGGTGTCTAAAGAAATTTCCATCAGCATAAGTGTCCCTTACATATGAGTTGCATAGAGCTACAAACCTCTGACCAGTTTCTATCAGGAACTCACAGAAGTTTCTGTGGTTCTTTAAAAATAAGCCTAAGGGTTCTTAATTGATACATTTTCTATCCATCAGTATCCTTCCCTTAAGATACAGAATTCAGTCTTACTCTGTGGCTTTGTTGTACTGTTCTGTTCTATATTTGCTTAGTGCAAAAAATATTTAAAACAAAGCCTTTCTCTAATAATGTGCTCAGATTTAAATACCTTTTAATATCAATCCAGGACTTAACCAAAGCCAGGTGTGAATCTGTAGGGATGTATGGATGTATTAGGAATGATAACTAACTTCTCTTAGACCATGAGAAGAGAGTCCCTGACTAATTTTTAGTAAATATTGAAATACAAGGTAGAAGAATATGAGAGGTAGAGTGAATTTTTTTGTCTTTCTTCCTTGATTTAAAATTTTTACTTCATTTAACAGAGGGAGAAATCAAATTTTGTTGATACTGTAACCTACAAGGCACTTTCTTTGAGAAAAATTTTTAAAAATACATTTTAAGATGTGATTCTGTTTTGAATGCCCTTGACTGAGCACGAGACAAGAAAGTAAAAAATTGAAGAAAGCAAAGGAGATGTTGAAGATTTCTAGTTTACTTAGCCTTCCTAGGATTTGCCCAGCTGGGGACCTGCTCACTGTTGGGTTAAGGTTAAAAAAAAAAAAAGACTCAAATTGGAAAGTCAGTAAAATATGAAAACATTTATAAATTGTAATAGTTATGAGGTGGATTTAAAGCCATGTAATTTGGTGGTTTAATTAAGTGAAATATATAGATTTCCAATAAATGGGCAGGTCAGATTTAAGTTTGATTAGATTAAAACATCTTGCCACTAGATATATCTATATTTCTGATTTGGTCACAAGGATTAATAGATAACGAAATTATCTAATCAGGTGCTAACACTGGAAGTTCTGGACAAAATAAACATGTCATATTTTTGTAAAATGAAGTCTGTATTTTGGGCATTTCTATTTTAGTGTTTGTCATTATTAGTTTTGGTTCACCTGAAGCAGTATTCAACTTGGGTTAGAAAATTCTTATGTGGAGTTTTTGATTTATGTTGATATTTAACCCAAACAAACCCAAAATACATAATAATAGTCCATTACGTATCATTTGTTAGTATTCCCATATGCCTTTCTTAACTGCCAAATGAATGAAAATATGTAGGTTTTGTGGTGGTTTGTTTATTATTTGAATACGTCAGTAAAGCAGGAAAGTGAAATTTCTTCTTTAATCTGAGATCAGTGTAGAATCTGTAAGATTGAATAAGAGAAACCACAGTAGTGATCACTCTAATTCATGTAGCTTTTACCCTCTGAAAATAGAGCCTTCCTTTGGAAAGGTCAAAGCAGTTGAATGTTTTAAATTACTTCCTGTAAACTGAGATAGGCTCACAGAGTATCTTTTTAAGAACAGAGATGGAAGGAATTGAAAGAGGAAGATCACATAGTCAGAATGAAGCTGGTAGTAAACCCAGATATTTGGAGGGTATTGGAGTCAGTGAGGTAGATAGCAGAGGAGCTGTACCCATGAGGAGGAGAGTAGGGATGATAAGGTAGGCATGTGTCTGTGAGGAGAATTTTTCTAACTGTCCTTTGTGGACAGAGACCACAGGTACTGTGTAGTCTAACCTCCAGAAGTTCACACAACCCTCTCATTGTTATAAAGCATTTGGTCATTTCTGATAGAAAGCTCTTGGTCACCCCTAGAGTAACGAGCATTAAAATTAAGATGGGATAAGCATGCTCTATCTCTTATGTTAACTACTGGTTACTATAGCTTGTCCTACTTTGCTTACTCATTCTTCAATATAGAGAAATATTTTAAATTTGTTGACATTAGCGTTGAGGTCTTCTCATTTTGCTGCATCAACCTCCACTCTTTTCAGATCTGAACGAGTGCGGTCTGAAGCCTCGGCCCTGCAAGCACAGGTGTATGAACACTTATGGCAGCTACAAGTGCTACTGTCTCAACGGATATATGCTCATGCCAGATGGGTCCTGCTCAAGTATGTCAAGAATCTTAACTGTTTTATAAGTGCTCTGGCTTGATTTCATGCTGTGCTCTGATAGGGTGTGTGAAAATAGCCTCCCAGGCCCTCCTTACCAGGATGTGAGCATGTGTGCCTAAGGAATGGAAAATAAAAGTTGCCCATTTTACACATCTAGCATTATATTACCATGGGTGTCAGTGTTAATTTGATTTGGAAGTGGTATTTAAGAAATGTAAAACTATATTTTCTAATCTTTTTCCCAACACATTTTTGCCTGTCTTCTATCTGCGCCAAGAACTATTCCAGCTAGAAGAACATTAGTGCCTATGTAGGGACTGTGTTGCTGTTCATAAGCATAGACACTAAACTCTTAGCTGGTAGAGAATCCATCAGGTCTGTTGATTGAGTGCAAACCATTCATAAGTACCTTCTCACTTCACTTTTACAGTTCTTTATAATAGTCTAAAGACTAAGATATCACTTTTCTAAAAAACAAAATTTTTGTACATCAATTAGAAAAAATAAATGATTCCAGTAACATTAGATTTCGTGTGTCTTTGTGAGAAAGAAATGGATCATGCTTTCCTACTATCATTGGGATGTGTTTCTAAGATGGACAGTGCCCTGAAATTTTCTGTAGGCTGAACATTGAATTAAGTTTGTGTTTATATGATCTCTGACAATGGATGACTTGATTTTTATTTTTCCTGAGTTATCTGGTAAGCTAGTTATCAATTAGGCAATTATCGGTTATCTCTAACTGGGTTGTATTTTATTAAAAAGTTCAGCTAATCTTATTTAGCATTGCATATTTAACATGGAACCTTTAGAATTAGCTAAATTCATGTTTAATACCATGTGGCAGTGATGTTAGAATCCTCTAGCATACAACCTGGTAGGAAGTCTACTACTGTTCCTAGAAAAATTTAGTGGGAGATTGAGAAAGTGAATTGAATGTTTTAGTTAAGACCAGAATTTAGCATAAGTAATCTAGAGAATTACCTCAATCCTCCACTTTCCTTGACCACTGGAAGCATTTCCAGATAATCTATGTGAGATAAAGTTTTATATTTGTCTTTTCATTTTTTAAATGCATTAAACGTCTTCCTCAGATATTAACAGAACTGGTTCACTTCTTAATCTTCTTGCTCCCTGGGGGGGAGTGAGGTCTTTCTGTGCCTCTCTCTTATTTTTGGCTGTCTTTGACTGTTGAATAACTGAGGCCTTTTTGTCTTCATTGTTGATTCAGTGCCTGGTAAAAAACAAAAAACGTTTATTTCAGTTATAGAATTTGTCCTCTGCCTCTCTGAATCAGCCAGTCACACTCTTTCCAGGTACCCTGACATGCTCCATGGCAAACTGTCAGTATGGCTGTGATGTTGTCAAAGGACAGATCCGGTGCCAGTGCCCCTCTCCCGGCCTCCAGCTGGCTCCTGATGGGAGGACCTGTGTGGGTGAGTTGTAAAATCAAGCATCTTTGTCACCAGCCTCTCTGGGATAAAAGGAGAAAGTGAAAGATGATGGGAGTAAGGAACAGAGGCAGCTGCCTACATCAGGCAATTGGCTAACCTTTAGAAGATAACACATGTCTCAAGAGGACCTCTCTCTTGAATGGTTGATGCAGACCTTGTTTCCCTAAAAATGAGGGACAGGAAGAAGCTTCAGGAAGAGGAAACCCCATGTGCAAGGACTCTGAAGTTTAAAAGAGCACAGTATCTGGGGAAAGCAGAAGAGCAGAAGGAAGCATTGAGTGCTAAGGCTGAATAGGTAGGCACGGCTAGATTGTACCTACTGCATTAGAGTTAGATTTTTTTTCCCTGTAAATTGGGAAGACAGGATAGGATTGTGGTTAATAGTCTGGACTTTGATTTCAAATCTAGCATTGCCATGTGCTTGATATGTAACCTGAGGCAAGAGACTTCCCTTTGAGCTTGAGTCTCCTCATGTTTAAAATGGGAGTAATGCCACATAGAACCATCATCGTAAGGAAGGATTGAATGGGATTATGTATACAAAGGGCTGAGGAGGGCAGCCCGGGTGGCTCAGCGGTTTAGCGCCGCCTTTGGCCCAGGGTCTGATCCTGGGGACCTGGGATCGAGTCTCACATCGGTCGGGCTCCCTGCATACAGCCTGCTTCTCCCTCTGCCTATGTCTCTGCCTCTCTCTGTGTGTCTCTCATGAATAAATAAATAAAATCTTTAAAATAAACAAAGGGCTGAGGAGAGTACCTAGCACGTAGTACATACTCAACGAATAGAGGTAGTGATTCAAGAGAGATTTATTTAGTACTTTCTATGTTTCAGGCGCTGTGCCAAGTGCTAAGATATATAGTAGTGGACAAAGCAGACAAGATTTTGATCCTTGTGAAGCTGATACTCTAATGGAGAAAACAGAAAAGAAACAAATGTCTAATAAAATTATGAACAATGCTAAATATTAATGTGAGGTACTAAGGGGAAATCACAAAGGGTTTATTTTAGAAAGCAATGGTCAAGGAAAGCCCTTAAGTAAGACCTGGACCACTGGTCATGTGGATAATCACCGAGCAGGTGGAAATAGTGCAGGGTGCTGCAGTGAAAGAGACCAGAGGGCTGGCCTGTGTGAGGTTTAGAAAGAAAGGCCAGTGTGGCTTCAGTGCTGAGTGAGCACGAGGGCAGTGGCTTGACATCTAACTGGTGAGGTATGTAAGGACTGCATAGTTATTGCAGGGTGTTCATGGACATCATGAGGAATGAGGATTTAGTTTAAAAAAACAAGTAGAAGGCGTGCCTGAGTGGCTCAGTCGGTTAAGCATCTGCCTTCAGCTCAGGTCATAATCCCAGGGTCCTGGGATTGAGCCCCATGTCTGGCTCCCTGCTCAGCAGGGGAGCCTGCTTCTCCTTCTCCCTCTGCCCCTCCCCCCTGCTTGTATTCTCTCATTATCTCTCTTCAAATAAGTAATTTAAAAAAAATTAAAAGCAAGTAGAAAGAGTTGAGGAGTTTTAATATTCCAATCTTAAGGGTTTTTTTTTTTTAAAGATTTTATTTATTTATTCATGAGAGACACAGAGAGAGAGAGAGAGAGAGAGAGAGGCAGAGACACAGGCAGAGGGAGAAACAGGCTCCATGCAGGGAACCCGACGTGGGACTCGATCCCGGGTCTCCAGGATCAGGTCCTGGGCTGAAGGCGACGCTAAACACCTGAGCCACCTGGGCTGCCCCCAATCTTAAGTTTTAATAAAACATTGTGACAGTTGAATGAGAATGTTCTAGAGGGGTTAATTGGCAGGGTAAGGACTAGTTCAGAGGCTCTTGTAACAGCCAAACCTGGAAGATGGTAGCTAGGGTAGTGGTAGGGGATGAAGAGAAGACTAGGCCTGATTAACTGGTCCTGATGATATGAGTTTAGGGGAAATGGGGTTGTTAAGGGTGCCTCACATTTCCAGTTGGAGCAACTGGTAGGTAGAGGTGCAGTCTGTGTGGAGATGCCAGAAAGCTCCAGTCAGGAGGATGCTTTGAAATTTGGAGATGTGGAATTTATGTCACCTGTTGGGGCAACCAGCTGGATAACATTTATGATGAGCTGCTCTGTGCCAGGCAACCGTTTGCTGACGTTTATTTTAAAATCTGTTCCATCTGAACATGCTGTTGCGCCTTCTAAGGCACAATTGATTTCTGTTTCTAGATGTTGATGAATGTGCTACTGGAAGAGCCTCCTGCCCTAGATTTAGGCAGTGTGTCAACACTTTCGGGAGTTACATCTGCAAGTGTCACAAAGGCTTCGACCTCATGTACATTGCAGGGAAATATCAGTGTCACGGTAATGAACCACAACCATCACTTTGTTTGCTTCTTCCTGTGATGTGGAAAGATCTCTTCACTCTGGTGGTGGTGGGGATGTCAGAGGCAGGGGAGGGTACTGGCATTGCATTGAACAGAAGTGCAGTGCAACCATTTGGTAGTTCTGGATGCATATGTCCTTTGTTTCTTCTGTTTATCTGCTGGTTTTATGTGGCCCTTCCAAAAAATTTTTTTTGGAAACTATATATTTTTGATGGCATCATACATATCTTCCAAATAAACTTCTTCTTTTCCACTTCCTGTTATAGATATAGATGAATGCTCTCTTGGTCAGTATCAGTGCAGCCGCTTTGCTCGATGTTACAACATACACGGATCCTACAAGTGTCAATGTAAAGATGGATACCAGGGGGACGGACTGAACTGTGTGTGTGAGTAATGCTCATCTCCCAGCTTTGAATTCTAGCAGGAAATACAAGATTACACAAAGGCCATTACTAGGGAAAAGGAAGAACAAGATTAGTTATCAAAAAAGTATATTTTTTATAACTAATAATGTTAATCTGTATTTTCTACAAATCACTTGCTCAGGTATTTTTTAAAAATTAAAGACCGAGGGGATCCTTGGGTGGCTCAGCGGTTTAGCGCCTGCCTTTGGCCCAGGGCGTGATCCTGGAGTCCCGGGATCGAGTCCCGCATCGGGCTCTCGGCATGGAGCCTGCTTCTCCCTCCTCCTGTGTCTCTGCCTCTCTCTCTCTCTCTTTCTCTCTCTTTTTCTCCTCTCTGTGTCTATCATAAATAAATAAATAAATCTTAAAAAAAAATTAAGGACCGAGTAATACATTCTAATCTTAAAACATTCAATTCCTTTACTAAAATCTCTCAGAAGCTTCCCTTTGGCTGGCAAGAAATTATGGGGCTATCCCTGAGAATTTGATTTTGTTATAATCAGAAATAAATTAGCATTTGATTATGACAAAGGGAAAATCTGAATATATTATATTTTTTTGTTTCTCTGTTTTAGGTCTCCTAATTCTATTAAATCATTCTGATATTTATTTTCTCTAAGTTTAGGACTGTTTTGCTTTTTAAATCCTTACGAGCTCTGTTTGGAGTATGGCTATGTTAGTAGATAAACATGAAAAAAATAACCTCCAAGATGAAAGTTTTACAAATTAAAGGCCACAATTTAGCATACCTTTCATGTGACAATAGATAATTTTTAAAGTTTTGGAATAAAATATTTACTGAAAATCAGGAGCCATAAAATCATAGAGATTAAAGGATTTTTGAAGGGTCATGTAGTTATACTACTAGCCTAGAGTATATCATTTCAGGAAGATTAAATACTAATTCCTTTTGGTGAAGATAATCACAGAAAAAGATTCCACAGATAATCATGGTGACTTCTGAAGTTTTTTTTAAGCAATTGTATAAATTAGTAAGGGGAAAGCAAACCAACTTTAAAAAATACACAGAACATTTAGGTGGGTGCTTGAGTCAGTTAAGCATCTGACTCTTGGTTTCACCTTAGGTTATGATCCTCAGGTCTGTGATCTCAAGGTCATGAGATTGAACCCTCTGTCTGGCTCCTTGCTCAGTGCGGACTCTGCTTGAGATTCTTTTTCCCCCTCCTTTTGCCCTTCCTGCTGTGCTCTCTCAAATAAATAAGATCCTTAAAAAAATACAGAACATTTAATGAAAATGTTTTACATGAGTTGAATTTATATAGAGTATGGAAGAGAAAAGTATTAATCTTTAGACAATCAAAACATGATTTTCTAATAATGTGTGCTCTAGGGACACCTAACTTAGATTCTGAACATACAGTTCTCATATTTTAAAAAAACGTAGAATGTTTCTGCATTTTAAAAATCTCAAGGATTGTTGTCTCCATTTTACAAATACTTGAAATTCTTTGTGTTGTAAATAATATATTCCATTATAGAAATACCAATATATTTTTTGCATATATCCACATATGTGTATGAATGTGTATCTATGTAAGATATATAGGTATAAATAAGTTATATAGATACATATTCATACATACACATAGTTGTTATTTGAAAAACAGTATTACTTATAGTAGAGGAATATTCTAAATGTGAAAAATAAGCCTAGTGGGCATGAAATTTTTTAAGGTGTTTTTCACAGTTTGATTCCATGACCAAACTTCTAGTGAGAGATGGTTATACACTAATTTGAATCTTTTGACTTTTTCAGATATTCCAAAAGTCATGATTGAACCTTCAGGTCCAATTCATGTACCAAAGGGAAATGGTACCATTTCAAAGGGTGATGGAGGACACAGCAATTGGATTCCTGATGTTGGAAGTACAAGGTGGCCTCTGAAGACACCATATATTCCACCTGTTATTACCAACAGACCCACTTCTAAACCCACAACAAGACCTACACCAAGGCCAGCACCAGAGCCTACCCCACCTCCACCCACAGAACTCAGAACATCTCCACCAGCAACAGCTCCAGAAAGCCCAAGCGCCAAACTGACTCCTGTAGCACCAGTTGCCACTACATCTTCAAGATGGATTACAGTTGATAACAGGATACAGACAGATCCTCAAAAACCGAGAGGAGATGTGTTCAGTAAGTCATATATATGTTAGCACATATTTTGGAGGATTTTTTTCCCAGTTGTGTTGAGATGTAATTGACATACAGCACCATATAAAGTTTAAGGAGTACAGAGTAATGGTTTGACTTACATATATTGTGAAATGATCACCACAATAAGTTTAGTTAATATCCATCATCTCACATAAGTAAAAAGAAAAAAGATTTTTCTGTGATTAGAACTCTTAGGATTTACTCTAACAACTTTCATATAAATCCTATAGTAGTATCAACTATAGTAATAACATTATACATTATATCCCTAGTACTTATTTATCTTATATCTGGAGCTTTGTATCTTTTGACTACTTTCCTCTAGTTCACCCTCCCCCACCCAGCACCCTTAGTAATCACAGATCTGATCATTTTCTATAAGTTTTTAAAGATTCTACCTAGGGATCCCTGGGTGGCGCAGTGGTTTAGCGCCTGCCTTTGGCCCAGGGCGCGATCCCCTCAGACCCGGGGTCGAGTCCCACGTCGGGCTCCCGGTGCATGGAGCCTGCTTCTCCCTCTGCCT